>NW_028145463.1:1247500-1722500 GCF_977016875.1 Pavona decussata
ACTTTAACACTTTTTTGCGTATATTAAACCGTTAAGTTACAAGTTGGCACTGAACGTTAAAGTATCGATCGCTTGAAAGAGTGTTGATTGTCCTATTGTTTCCTTGCATGAAGTGTTTTGTATGATACGCCATTAAAATTGACATTAGACCACGCCCAGTGAGTATTTTTAGTGATCCTGTATTAAGCGGCCACCTGTATTAAGCGGCCAGTTCCTCAAGTCCCGAGGGTGGCCGTTATATACAGGTTCGACTGTACTTAAATTGCCATTTCAATTTATTTTTATCATTAGGAACCTCAGCCATTTCCTGTTAAAGAATTCGTTCGCATCTGCAACGACTCCTACGAGAGTGAAGACTTCGTTGCCATGGAATGGAGGATAACCCGCAGTCTTGAATTTGACATCAACATTCCCACCCCATATCATTTTCTTCGGAGATATGAAAAGGTAAGTAAAATTGCTCGTAAATGCAGCGTCCAAACATTTATTCAAAAAACGTAGAGTTTGTTTGGTGTATCTTGCATTGGTAAGGCCAAGTTTATCAGTCGAATTTTTAAGATTCTCTGGCCGAACATGTAAAAAAACAATCAACCCAATCATCACTGAAGCTTGTTAACAAACACACCGAGAAAAACGTTGAAAATGTTGAATTCACTAAATTGAACTTCCCTCTTCTTAAGACGTTGCCCTTTCAGCTCTACACTCAGTTAGTATTGATTTTTACGCCAATTCCGAACACTGGTTGTTTTTATTTCGAGCTTGCTATTCTTGATGCAGCAGCACAAACTAATTCATACTAGGAATTAGCAAAGTTGTTAAACCGGTTCCCCTGTTTATTAAACCATCTAGGGTGAACTGATATGGGAATATTATTAGTTGCCAGTTTCGAATATTGACGCCAAAGTCCGGGTGAGAAGGGGTGGAGGGGTGGGGGGAAGGCTCCTTTATAAGATGATGGGGATGATCTTCGGAAACTTTTGAAAAAAATTCTGAAACCGGTACCAATGTCTTATTTTTTGGACGTAGATCATATTCATTTTCACCCTTAAGAAGGATAGCAATTCTATAAAAACACATTACTTAACTGACACCCTTTTATACTCTTTCATTGATGAGTAATGATGAGGCAAGAAATATTGCGCTCTTTACACAAATAGTTCCGTTCACAAAGTTGTCGACTCAATCCCCTTGAAGCTACCGCCATGGCCCTAACGGTTGTCATTTTCGATTTTTACACCCTTAGACGTACGGTACCGTACCAGTCCATAAATTTCCTAAGGTACGACTGTCACCCATATCAGTTTTATATGGGAGTCCTTTCTTGCGGGGGCAGGGCGAGTTGGCAGGACTAGAACACCTGGAGGCCTTGCCAATCACCACTTTGTGGTGATTGGCAAGATCAAGCTCCGCTTGATATTTCAACTTGCCTACCCATACCAAGGAAACGCGTTGAACGATTTTACTTAAGCCCTGCAGTTAGCCCCCAGTATTTAAAGGGGACGCAAATATGGCAATTGAAATCAAAGCATTGAAATCAAAGCATTAGAGAAAGGAAGAAAAGACCTGCATTACCTGTGCATAGGCACAAATTTCTAGTTAAGATTCCTGCCGCTCCATAACGCAGAGGATATTGTTATGTCGTTAACATGCGTTTACGTACGTTTACGTATGTAAAAGAGGCGTCATTTCGGTACTGAAGTTTGTGTGTGAAAGCGACAGCACAACCTCCCCGTCAGAAGCTTTTTTGGACTACCCCAGAAAAGACGTACAAATATCGCAGTAAATCAGCCCAGGGAGTAAGTAGCAATCCGAGAGAGTGAGTCGAAGGTTTTATTCTGAGGGCTGTTAGCTTCCAGACCTAACCCTTGTCCTTTTTGTGTTCTTAGGCTGCCCAGGTCAACATCCAGACGCAAATCGAAGCTCACTTTCTTCTGAACTCCACGCTCCTCGAGAGTTGTTTTATCATTTACGAGGCCTCACGGGTGGCTGCCTCATGTCTATATCTCGCCATGCTAATGAACAACTGTGGTGAATTATGGACACCGATTATGGCACATTACACGGGTTACACAGAGGAACATCTACGAGAATGCGTATTGCAGCTTCGCTCTATGAACGATAAACTTCCAAACATTGATGAATCTTAGTCAATTTTTCAGACGTCCTGCCTCTACCTCGTCCCCATGGTCTACGCAATATTCAAATGGAAGAACGCCGGAGAAGACAACATGAACGGCAGGTCACGTGTCTCCAAAAATCTTCTCTCTAACCGCTGTTCCGAAAACGACCCCTCGCAAAAGAAGACTGGTAAAAGAAACACTGAAGACAAGACCGGTTGTACGCACATCAACAAACGTTTTTGGTATCATCAGAGGCTGGTGAATGGATTTTGGAAACGTTGCAATACCGAGAACTTGAACGGCCCAAACATCCCACATAAAATGGTTTGACAAAGGTCGCCAAAAATAAAGGCAGGCGACTTGGTCCTTGTAAACCTTGCCGTAAGCCAGGACCATTCAGCTAAGGGTCAGTGGTAACATAGGCACTTGTGGAAACAACCCACCCGGGTAGTAATGGCCTGACGAATTAGGTGTTGCATTGCTTCTGAGCTAACTCTTTGTCACTATAATGAGAGTAAACTCCGCTCTTTCTCTGCAACTGTGGAGACCATATCTTTTAATGATTCTGCCCTTGTTTCTGACAAGGATTTGACTGATTTAAGATATTTTTAGTAATGTTTTAAACACGAGCAGCAGTGTTTTATCGGGATTTAAAACCACGAGGTGCTGCGAGGTTTTTGAACGGCTCTTAAAAACATTCCTGGAAAAGCGTATGTTAAGAGAGTTCATAACAATGATGCTTTTGTGAACATCAGAAATTAGCACAGTTTCTTGTTTCTATAATTTAGGTTTTTTATTTGTTCTTGTAATGTTTTAGAGGACCCTTCTGTAAACCACTTTCGTGATGTTGGTTTCCTCATCAAAGATTACACTCAAGAACATTAAACACCGAATACTAATAAGGAGGAGGTTTTATTGGGTTTTAAAACCACTGCACGTGATGCTTTATCAACCATTTGATAGGTCAATGGGCTTATGAATTATTAACGAGTTTTTGAAGTAATTTTTAAGTAACTTGAATATTTTACATATTTTAAGAATTTTAGCTCTTTTAACCCACTCTGGATTTGTACTCTTATTCATTTATTTTATTGTTATATTGTTATTACTAAATATCTTCTAATTAGATAGTATTTTGTTTACTGTAGGTCCACATTAGCTCTATGCTACCTTAAAGGGGAAGTATATCATGAGGTTTTTGTTGTCTTTTGTTAAAAATGATAAAATAAGACCTTCAATCAGCTGCCAAATAATTCTAGAATGACGAGAGGAAAGAAATCAGACAACTCATTTCTTGAAGGGAACAACTGTTCTAGTGCATTTTGGAAACAAAAATGCAAGAACTTAAAAAACATTAGCCTAACATTTTTCAAGTTTCAATCCATACTGGCCTACTCTGTCTCTGGATAGAGGCACTAATCAACAAAACTTGACAATCATTTCGTTGTTTCTGCTGACAGACAAACATTTTTGACAGCAAATTTGCATGATGCTTACCCTTTAATTTGACCTGCATTAACAAATAAACCATGTTTGTATGTATCTAAGCTGTTGTAGTAGTAATCTCGTACCCAGATCTCCCACCGCCTGAGATCTTGGTACGAGATTATTGTAGTAGTTGCTGAGAAGTTAAAGCTGAGCCGGAAGAATAAAATGTGTCTTAAAAAAAGCATTTTTCTATTTTCTGTGCTTTTCTTTCTTTCTTCTTCTTCTTCTTCTTCTTCTTCTTCTTTTTTTAATGTGTTCTGTTTTGTTTGGTCCTTCCCCTGCTAACTAGCCTGTCAGCCAACGTTTCCGTTAGGGCTTTGGATGTTTTTCGCTTTTTCGCCGCGCGGATATTGGGACGAGAACGAAATAGCGGAAAACGCAGAAAACGCACAAAACACCACTTGCAGCTGCTACGGAGGCTGCCTGCCTACTCGTCCCCGGACCCCCAGCGCTTCAATTAATAGGAATCATCCCCCGTTGCCCCAATACCCCCACCCCTCCCGCCCAAAAAGAATCTCAAGATGATACTTTTGTCCCCTTATTGTATGCAAAACGGATCATGATGAAAAGAAAACTAATTCGGTGGGGGACTCAAATAGCATGGCGTATCTAACAGTCATTCCACGAGCGCGCGTTGTAGTTGTAATCCAACTGCAGATTACATTTTTTCCGCTGGATAAAGTTATTCAGTTATCCACTCTTTGAACACCCCACCCTCCCCTCCCCGTCAGCTGCTTTATAAAATAATTACAGTCATTTTGAAATCGAGGCTTTGGTTTCTGTGGAAACGTATTGCGGATTGGATTTCTCAGTTCTGATTGGTCAATGGACAATTTCTCAGCCAATCAAAAATCGCGTGGTTTAAACCCGCAAAGTCCAAATCGTTTTCAACCAAGAAGACAACCACATCGAGATAGCCCTTGGCGAATTTTGGATCGAAAAACAGACATTTAGCAAACATTTAAGTGATTACTAGCGGCAATTTTACTCTTTTTCAACTTATCATGGTAAAGACGCGTTCTAGGGCACCATTTGTGGCAGTCTTTCATAAACATTCAAAGGTAAGTAAGCCCAGACGTTCGACCACGTTTTGCTCGAGAGTTTGATCTTGTTGTTCTTCTATCTACGTTCTATTTCACACAAGTCTAACTGCGTACCTCGTGACTTTGTATCTTGCAAGCAGAGTAGAGATTCCGATGAAAACCAAGTTGTACAGATAGCCGTGAAAACCGTCGAGCAAGCTAAGCGTTCAGCCGAAGGTTCACCCGACAATGCCCCTTCGCGAAAGAGATCTGCGTTTGGGGACATCACAAATGTAAGCTTCAATTCTTCACTGAAAAGGAGCTGTCTTCGTTTCGATTTCTTTGCTTTTATTTCTGCTTAACTTTTTTTTATCATTTTAGGCAACTTTAGATCCGCAGGCAGGCAAGGGTCCGAAGAAGAGGCAAGCGAAAAGCGGTGTGATTCGAAAAGAATCACAGCGGCAAAGCAAGCCAAAGGTCGCCGCGAAGGCAAATCCAAAACAGCGCCGAAGCAAAGAGAAAGAATCCTCTGTTAAGAAGCCTGTGGTTGTTGTAGTGGAAGACGACTCTCCGTCTGGTGAAATCTTGAGCTCCCAAGATTCACTCGAAGAATCGTCAGCGAGTTCTCAAGACTCGCTGCAATCTACAAGGTGTGCCTATTTCAGTGTCTTTTGCTACATTACACTGTACATTAATTTTAAATTTTGGCGGAGGCGAAGCGCCCACATGTTGATTCTATAGCTCAGTGTTCTCTTTCATTATGAGCAAAGGATGGTATTTAGAACTTCTTATAGCATCTGAAAATTAATCAGGTGTAATCATGTGATGATTTTATTGATAAAATTGTAGAGGTTATCAAACGTTTGCTTGTTCACTCACACTGGGCGCTTTGGCAGGTTTGGTCAAAGTTTTCTCCTACCTCTCTGGGCGGGGTTGAAGTTCGAAGTCATCCACAAGATCCATGTAGAAGGAAGCACGCAGAATATGAAAGCCTTCAGAATTGTAGCTTTTATGGGACCCAACAACTCCCCTTTTGTACAATCTCCCCCTCCCATCCGCTATCGCCCTACACAAGCTAGAACAGGGGATCTATAATGCACTGGAACTTTCAAAGATGGCTCATAATACTTTAATATTCTCACTTTCAATTATCTGTACAGCAGTTCTGGAGCAGGTCTGGATGCAAGCCTACCTCAAAATGGCTGTGATTCTGCAATTTCCAGCTTAGAAGCATCTTCCAGGTATTGCTCAATACAAATGACGTATTAGTTTTAAATTTACTGCTTCTGGGAATATCAACCCTGGCCCTAATTTTTGTGGGGGTTGGGTGGGGGGGGGGGGGGGGGAGCGAATTAAAGTACTGGCATGAAAATGTTTATAATTTATTAAATAGTACTTGGGGGGCGGGGGCTATAAGGCCAGGCAAGCTCTCTTCTGCCGGTAACAGCGTGAGAATGGTAATTAACACTAGGAGAGAGAAGGAAGAAAAAAGGGAATCAAATAAGGCCCATCAAGAAATTATTTTTTTGTTCACGAATGGCCTTTCTTTGCCCACTTGGTAAACGTATCTTGTTTAGGCCAAGCAGTTGTTTCCTTTCAAAGCCAATGGAAGAAGCAAATGATAAGCTGTTGTTCACTTCTCACACTCGCTTGGAAAGGAAGCATTCCTTCCACCATGACAGTTCAGGCTAAGAATTCCCGGCAGTTTTGCCATAGAGGTACTCAGTTTGAGCTGAGTTGTACCAATGGTCAGTAAATGAAAGTTAAACCCTTAAAGGATTGGGCCAGAGTTACCAGCTATATATACTTAATACATTATATTTGTATGTGGGAGGTAGGGGATGTTGGAGTGATCAAGACTTACAGTGATTTTTTTGTTAAATTGTAATCATACACTAATTCATGCAACTTTTTGTCAGCTTTGATTCAGATAAAAATACCAAAGACGACTCAAAACAGGAACAAGAGCAGGAAAAGGTAATAAAACTTTATACTTAATAGTCATTCAATAATTGAATGACTATTTAGCCACTTTCAATTATTGAAAGTGGCTAAATGAGATGAGATATTAAAATATGAATGATTTAAAACCAAGGTACAGTGTATCATTTTACCAATATCTTGTTTCTCATGTGCATACGAAGTGATCAGTTTTATTTAAAAACTTCAACTTGGACGTTCATTATAATCATGTCGGAAGCATTTGTATCATATCTTCTCAGCTGACACTGCAGTGACTCTAATATCTCTGAAAGCGCTAGACTTAGTGTAACTTTAGATATGTATTTATATCATTTGATTAAATAATAATAAAGACACACTGTATTTATTCATTTTTTGTACGTTTTAAGAAAGGATAACAAATAACATGAATTTAAATACAATCATGCATGTATTAATTTCTTATTGAAAACCTTCTTCAGGCAGGAACTTCAGCAGATGATGATGTGATTGATATTGATGCCGACGTATCTGATCCTGTAACTGTTTCAGAGTATGCAAATGAAATATTTGTTAACATGAAGAGGAGAGAGGTATGTCACTTTTCTTTGATGTAATGGGTACTGATTTCTTAATAATTAATCTCTAAAGAAGGTAAACTCAAAACGTGTACACTACTTAACTCTATTTTCCCCCGTAGTTAACTATGTTTCCTATTGAATGTTAAGTATGTTTCCTATTGAATGGAGCCTACATGCAATCAGAGCATTTGCTAGCCTGTGAACAGGCTCCCAAGTGGGGAAAAGAAAAATCGGCGAGCCAGGTGAGCGGAGAGCTATGGGGCGAGGAAGAAAGGAAGCTCATACCCCATTTGCGAGCCTGTTCACAGGCTAAGCATTTGCTTACAGCCAGTCTATATGTCACGCATGACCAATATTTCCAAGAATAAAATGAACATTCAAATTCCTCTCTGTAATGTTTGGCATTTGAATGGAATCTTGAGGAATTCTCTGGAAATCTAATTTCAAAAAAGATGCATTAACTGAAACAAAAATTCAAAATACTTGAGAAATGATTTTTTTTTTTTTAATTTATACTCAAATATTGCTGTAATGTAATGAAAAATTCATAGCTTTATACCATCAATAATCTAGGGTCAAATTTCTATGGGTACTCTGAAATCTCATTGGTGATGTTCAAAACTAACATGTAAATTTCAAAAGTGTATTCAAATTACAAAAATAGTGGCCATGCATGATGTAGGTTAATTGACTCGATCTATGCTTCTTTCCTAACCTGACTTATTTTATTTTATTTTTTCTTTGCCTTTTTAGGAATTGTTCCCACTATCAAACTACATGGAGACTCAAAATGGTGTGACTCCCACGATGCGAGGCATTTTAGTTGACTGGTTGGTGGAGGTGCAAGAGTGTTTTGAATTGTATCACGAGACTCTTTATCTTGGCGTAAAGCTTCTCGATCATTTCCTTGAGAGAAACTCCATCAAAAAAGATGAACTTCAACTTGTTGGTGCAACCACTCTGATCATCTCTTCTAAAATTGAGGTAAAGTACTAACTAATTTACAATGTTATCAACAATAAATTACAAATTTAAGTTACTGGTATTTTTTACATGTACAGTACTTCCTAGTCTGGGTAAACTGACATTGTTTCACAGTGCCAACACTCAGGGACTGAGGTGGCAATGTAAAACCATGTTCGTCTATAACTTTTATACATTTAATTTACTATAATTTTATAACATCTCCTTCCCACAACCCTGGGCTTTTGAAGACGGGCTTGTTCAAATTCCTGCCTCCTTCCCAGTCAAAAAGGGTCCATTCTTATGCCCTAGCCTTTAAGGGCTCTAAGGTTTCTCTTTGAGGACTAATTTTCAGCTTCAATCAATGTTTATTACTTTTGCAGCCAGGGATAAATTATTGACACCTTCACGCCTTAAAAACTTTGAACTCAACTCCCAAACCTCTCCATGGGTGTGAATTCCTCTAGACCAAGCATAAAATCTAGCTCAAATTCCCCCCCCCCCCCCTCCCCACGGCCCCTTGGCACGGTACACAGTCAAATGTCCCGGGGAAGATGTTGAAGGTTTGAATTGTTCAGCCTATAGTCAATTTCCTTTGCCTTACGCACTAGGAGCGACACCCACCCTGTATGGATGACTTCATTTACATCTGTGATGATGCATACCAGCAGCAGCAGTTTATTGCTATGGAAGGCAGAATTATGCGTAGCCTGGGATTTGACATCAACATTCCAATACCGTACAGATTCCTAAGGAGATATGCAAAGGTGAGGAGATTTGTTCATAAAACAGGTGAAAGTTACTGTGGCAATAACAAAATCCAAACAGTAAAAGTCCTGTTAGTTACATCTAACTGGGTCAACCTGCAAGCATGAGCTCTCCAATTGGGTTCTCACACGAGACATATATTTGGGGTGTGAGCAAAGCAAACCACAAGAGTCTCGTGCCCCTGGTTTGAGATCCCAGATTGGAGAGCTTGTTTGCAGGTTAGGCCAATGTTCTGGGTCTCATTCTTGCAATTCTTAATTGTACCATTATCCTTCAATGCCAAGAAACTCGCATACCCAGAAATATTCAGCCAGACATGGGGTGCTTTCTATTATTTTGTGAAAACTGTCTGTCTTAGAAGAATGCACTGACTGGTTTTTTGAAATTGTTTTTAATTGAAACCAATTCCAGACTTGTCACGTTGTATTTCCTAAAAAATCAAAACTAACAATCTTTTCTTTTTTATTATTATAGGCTGCCTTTGCAAGCATTGAAACCCTCACACTGGCTCGCTATCTCCTTGAGTCTTCTCTCCTTGAGAGTCGCTTCATTACTTACAGAGCCTCTTACATGGCGGCGTCATGCCTCTACCTTGCCCTGTCAATGAACAATTCCAGTGAGTGGACTCCGACTCTGGTTCATTACACAGGTTATACAAAGGATGAGTTGCGAGACTGTGTGCTGCAGCTTAATTCAATGAATGCCGCACCACCAAACAAGAACCTCATGACTGTGAGGAACAAGTACTCGCACAAGGTGTTCCATGAAGTCGCTACAATACCTGCCTTGGACACACTGACCATTCAAATATAAAAGACTTAATTTTGTATATAGCTCTTATAGTTGCAATCTTATGTAAATGAAACAGCATGTAACAGATATTTAGTATAGTTGTAAGTAAAACTATTTAGAAATGATAAATTCAAGTATTATTAAGCATTTACCTCCAAGTTGTTAGTTCTAAAAAATGGTTAATTTTCCTGAAAACTTGTACAGTCCATTTTTGCCAGGAACTCATTATTCACATTTTATTTGATTAGCTTTTTTTCTTTTGTTTAATTTGCATTTATTTTTGTGAGTTCATCTAATTTTCGTTTTAAGCCACACAGATTATTTTTAAAAGGAATTTTTCTTCTCTTGTTAGACTACCATCTTTCCGTTTTTTTTTTTTATGTTTGTTTTTGTTTTTTTGGGTTTTTTTTGGCAGATAGTCCTGCGAGAAGAAAACGCGTGTGCACGCAATTTTTTCCACGTGTCTCGCGTGTTCTCGCTTTCAAGATCAATGTACTGAATGACTTGATTTCTTGATTTTGTGACGCTAATTGTGATGTTTGAAACATTTCTTAAAATTACCTTTTTTACATATAAAGTTCGTCCTAATTTTTTGGCCAAAATTTGTGCTTTTCAAAGAAACATTTTACCAACGTTTTTAGTTGATAGCCAAACTTGAACGTTTCGCTGTTTCTTATTAAGCTTTTTCGCACTTTTAAAATGTAAATGTAAATAATTTTACTGTAGTACGCTTCATTGCTGGGTAAGACAGACCTGTAAATATTATAGTTGGATCCTGGCAAGAAAACAATAAAGAATAAATATATATATTGATTGCAAAACAAGCTTCTTTCCTATAAGTTGGAACCGCGAGAAATTTTAAGGGTTTTTGTGGGGGGGGGGGGGGGGGGTTACCAATGTCCACAGTTTAGCCTGTGTAGCAGGCTTTATCGAGAGAGGGAGCGAAAAATCATGAGAGAAAAAAGTTTGCTCCCCTTCCCTGATTATAGCCCCCCCCCCCTTTGCTCCCCCTCCCAGATTCCACCTGCTATGCAGACTATCCAGAGTTACCCAAACCAGACACCATGGTAAAAGCAAGCTGGCCAGGGTGGACCAAAAGTATAAATATGTGTTTCTACTTCCAAAAACAGACGGTGATCTTTCCCTTTCAAAATATAAGAGACTTTTTCATGCATCAATAGCAGCTGCGAAAAAAGGTGCACCAATTTAGTTTAATATTTATACTACTACAATGCACGGCAACTATTCATAATTGTGTTTCGCTGAGGAAGGGCATAGTGGAAATGGACGATGTTTTCAAGTTCCTTACGGGTGCCCTGGACAAACTTGGTAATTTGTTGCGGCTCATTCGATCTAGGGCACATTTCCTTGACGAACTTTTTGCATTTTCAGATGCTCACATCGAAACAGAAATGAGTGCCTCTTTTGAGCTCTCAGCGCCCCACGCCCTTATTCATTTTGAGGACCGTTCGGCTTGTGTTTTCAAACAACAAAGGACTAGTCTCCTACCCAGGAGACTAACAAAGGACCGACCAGTTCCCTGTAGAGCCGAGGATATTTTCTCTGGGCCATGTTGCAAAGAACACTGCTAGTCTGCTTTAAAAGCTGGGTGTCTGTTCTAATTTGGTAGAAAACGCTCCAAACTCCATCTACACTAAGTCGGATTGTAATGTCCAGTTAAAAAAAATTTAAACTATTTTCCACCCCAAGACAACTTAGTCATCATGAATAATCCTAAGACTGAACTTTTGTTTTAAAGAGGCAGTATCATGGGGGATCGATGGGAGATATCATGATTTTTGGCCAAAACTCACTATATTTAAACTTTGAACACTGTGTTAATTAATTTCTCAATCGCTAATATAAAGAAATATTAATAGTGATTCTAAGACGAAAGGTTTACATTCTGATAGTCTTTTAATGGAATTTTGTCATTATATCTTGGCTGCTATCAACCGAATAGTGTCTTTCCGATTTTCAATGTCCACACTGAAAACAGTGATCAAAGTGTTATCAAACTTCTTCACATTTAAGAGTATTTTCTTAGTTTCCAAGTTTTTCAACATTTTTGATCGCTCAGCGTGTGCCGATCGATAAGCAAAAAGACACCAAACAAAATACCTTTCTTTACTAATTGAACTATGATGAACAAGCACATGCAGTTTTATATCGTGTATGGATGCATCGGGCCAGTCCTACCATCTATTAAAAGGCTGGTTTACACGGTACAGTTTGACGGCCCGAAGGTATCGGAGCCTGAATCGTGCGTGCGTTTTGACACTCGATTCACGGCCGATTCGTGAAATGAAAGTCGGCTCAACTCAGAAACGTTGTTGCAGTGACACGGATTCTTAGTACGGTTGGGCCTATACCCTAAAAACTGATATGTTAGTCACATACTGTCGTCACATGATCGGGCCGACAAAACGTCGCGGGTGAACTGGCCAGGTATTAAGTTAGACCTCCCTCCCGAAGGTGCAACACAACTTGTCAGATCCAAGTTAATCGTTCTTACATGCATCTCACTACCATGTAGGTTATCCAGAGGATAAATAGATGAGATGAATCTTGACTGACGGTGATTATCGTCTGAACAAAGCACCACGACCAAGTCGCAAAAATCTTACAAAGGAAAGGGTAGTTCATCAGTTTATGTCTCTTCCTTCTGCTGATCAAAGTCTTCCTATGTTGGGTAAAACAGGAGTTTTAACTAACTAAGCGAAACTTTACTTACTAACAGCTTCCTTTGTGTGTTTCTTGTCTTCCATTGTCTGGTTAGAATTTTAGCTTACATACATTCTTGTAACTAACGATAACTAATTCTCTCCACGCATCTTATTTTTAATGCGCTTCCATTCCGACAAGGAGCGGGATCGAATGGAGTAAGTTTTTCGCTCATTTTCCTTCATATTATTTTTATATTTTCATTTCATTCATTTTTATTGATATTTAACTCATTCACTAACTGCCAGAAATTCTTCTCAAATGCCTTCATCACCTCCCTGGGGTTGTGAATGACGCGTTCATCCGAGTAAACTCCGACTCGAATTCCCCCACCATAGCTGATTATTGAAAGCCCCACTCCAATGTTTGCTCTTTGAGGCACCCAAAAAATCCCTTGGACAATTTTCTGGCCACCAAGGTACAGCGTCTGTTGAGGTCCTGGCACATTGCTTAGGACACAAGACATTTTCATGGAAAAGAAGTCTATGAGAGGCTTGGACACCCATTCTGGTAACATCATAAGTATTTGGACAGTTACTGCAGTCACTAAAGGCTCAGCGGATGTCTTGATAACATCCATGCGCTGCTTTGTCGCAAACAACCTATCAACAGCATTCTTGGCTACAATTGGTAGCCGCAGGAATACCAGGGCAAACTTATTCTTGAGTTTCACAGACTTTGATGAAGCGCGAATGTCCACGGGTACTGAAGCCCACATATCTTCAAGTTTCGCCGCATCGCAGTTTTCTTGTCCTGTAAGATAATCGTGCAAAGCTCCGGCCAGACACGAAACCATAACATCATTGACCGTTGACCCAGCCACGTTTTTAACTTGTTTGACTAATGACAAGTCAACATTCTTTGACCAGGCTACAACTTTCTTGCCGCAAAGTTCCTGCCCGTGAATTTTAGACGCATCGGCTCGCGAAAAGAACTTTGTTAGCACAATAAAGGGACCAACGACTATCGCCTTGCACCACATGTAGAATCTCTGCTTTGTAGAAAATTTCTTGGGTTCTGGTGCTTGCGGTGGTACATCGTAAAGATTCTTAACAAAAACTCTTGTTAAAGCGACTCCATCTGCAACGCTATGGTGAACACGCAATACAAGGCCGAAACAGTCTCCTTCGAGAACTGGAACCACAAGAAATTGCCACGGCGAAAGAAAATCAGGCAATGGAGTCGAACAGATCTCGGAAATTGCAACATCAAGATCTTCCGAGGAGTTAGGTAAATTTCCATTCCAATTCAAAACGTGATGTTTGACGTTAAACTTTTCGTCTTCCTTCCAAACGAAATACCCAAAATGTTTTTGAATGACTTGTGTTAGGCGAGGGCAAATTCGCTCATCCTTCTCGTCCTTTCCGTACACAAGTCGGTCGTGAACAATCTGGCGGAGCTTCTCGATGTCCGGTGATCCTTCTATGACCATCAAAGCGTGAATTATGTGGCGATTCGTTGGACGATCTTGCTGCCAAACTGCATCATCTTCGCGAAAAGGAATACAGTTACGAGTGTACGATATGTAACCCTCAATGATATATTTTCCAACTTTCAAAATGGCTAACGGAATCACCAAGAAGGGGACGACTAGACAAAAGGCAATAAAAGTCAGCGCGCATTCCAGCTGGTAGATCAAAGCGCTTACTGTGATGGCCATTAGAAGTGTTGCTCCTTTGAAATGCTTGTAAATCGGTGGAGCGAATGCTGCAAATTCTTCTTCGATAATATGCGGCTTTTTTTCTTGGCTCCTAAAATTCGCAAGCGAAAGCGACGGAAGGAAATCCCCGCAGACGCCAAGGGCTGTTTCTGACGAGACGCTCGTGGAATTTATGCAGTCTACATTCATTTTGAATGAAATATATCGCGAATTACATAAACGTCTTTGTTAAAACGTCAGTTTGTTTAAACCAAACGATTTTTATCGCTTTACTTCCCACCACAACATAAACCTTTTCGCGTTTAAATAAAGGTTGCTGAGTGATGCAAATCCAGTTCCATTTTGGCCACCCGGTAATGGCTGTCATTTGATTGGTTCTCTCTTGTGGTGTGAGTTGAATGAATCCTCGCTACCAGCAAAAATTGCAAAATAATTGCTACCGAATGATATGTTTTGAATTTTGAGCTATCGATCCTCGATAGTAACTAAGTGCTTTTATGAGTGATAAATTAAACGACAGGAAAATTGCATCTGCTGTGGGATTCCTAATCATGTTCTCCTTCTTGCACATTTAATCCTTTGTTATGACAGGCATATGTTGTTTTTTTTTTCTAAATATTGTTTGGTATTTTTAAAATATTGTGTAGTTTATAAAATCATACATTTCAATTAAGTGTACAAACCCAAATTAGTTTTCACACAAACTGTTCCACTAGCTCAAGACTAAATTGCATTTCAATAACAAGTTGGGGCTTTCTGGTGGATCGGAAAATTATTTTCGGAAAAAAATGGGCAATATATTATTCAAATTATTTCTGCTTTTCAGCACGTAAACCTTAATTAATTTAGATGCGGTGAAATTTGAATTGCTAAGTGAATACAGTTCATCAAAATTTTATCGTTGTTGTGCATGTGAACGCCGCAAAAGACAATTAACGTTAACTCGTTCTCAGGTCGTTGTTCTTCACGGATCAGGAAACGAATCATACTTCATACTTTAGAGCAATTTTCAATTAAGTGTCGAAAGTAATTTTGCGATTGCGTTTGCCTTGGTTGTTTTGCATTACTACGCTCTGCGATTGATCAAAAGAAATCGCGCCACTTTCTCAACCAATGGGAATCCACACCAAAACCAATCGTTTTTTTCGCCGCACGCGTTTTCCCGCGCTTGGTGCCAGTTACATGTATTTACTTCGAATTCTGATTGGCTCGTTGTGTTGTTTATATCTGTTGCCATTGGCCAGCGTAATTATATTACTTTGGTTTTGGTTTTACGACACTCAATTGGAAACTGCTCTATTTCTTTCAACACGGTAAAACATGCAGTAACTACATTAAATATAGTATGCTATTGAAACATAGTTAAAATGATAAAATTCTGATTTACAAGGTTACCATGTGGTCCGGCCTGCTTGATCATTGTTGTTATAAATCGGTCGATTTCCGAAGCGCTCAATTAACAAGTGAGTGTATTGTGCGCATGTTCTTTGGAAAGCTGTACCATAAAAATGCTCTGGTATAGCTAAAGCTTCCCATACGGCTTGCGTAAGATCAAGTTCCTCATACTGAGATGGACTAACATCTAACGCTCACAGATACAACGGTGCTTCCGTTAGTGAAAACTAGAGGAATGAGCTGATTACAGTTAGGAGCAGAAAGAATTCAGGCTAGCTGTTGAGCTTTCCACTCCAGTGCCACACGCTGGTGGAACAGCGCTGAAATTTCGCTGGTTTTCACTAGCGACGGAGTCGGAGTCGGAGTCGTAAGCGGAGTCGTAAGAGCGCTTATGACCTACGTAGTGAAAATCAAAAATCGGAGTCGTAAGCGGAGTCATAAGCGCGATGGAATCGGAGTCAGAAGAATCAGAACGTTTCCATTTTCTTCCGACTCCGCTTACGACTTCGTCGCTTACGTTCCGCTAATCGGAACGCTGTTTTCACTAGATTATAAGCTCTACGCTTCCGATTACGACTCCGACTCCCTCGCTAGTGAAAACCAGCCTAAAGGAATATTCCGATCGCATAAATGTTAGAAATAAAAGATACTGGTCGAAAAATACTAACAAAAAGCATTTTATTATTAAGTTTCAGTTTCAGTATTTCGTTTCATTGTTCAGTTTTCCTTTTGTAGTTCAGAGCTGTCCTATCAAATGCAAAACAGTCTTGAAATAAAAGAAGGCGCAAGTGAAATACCAGTGGGATGTTTAAAGTTTTGTTATGATTTTGGATGATTTTGTATGCTTTTCACAGTTCTTTTTTCAGTGAGCTGCTTAAATTTCCAACACTGCAATGTCATTACGCCCATTGTGCGCAATGTTACAACGTGCCTTCGGGCTCCTGGGGCCTAATCTCGTTCATCTGATTGGTAGCAATCAAGCAAATAAACATGCTACCATTGTTTTTGTTACTTCGCTGAAGTTAAACTTGCATCTGCAATAAAAGCTAGCTGGCATTACGCTTCAACGGTAACATTTCGTTCGTCATGTTCGCTGCGGCTCTGTTTTGGTGTTTGGCTCTTGTTGTTCCTTTCTCTCAAGGAAGCGGAACGAAGCGAAATCTAGATCAACTAAGAGGTAAGCTTTGAAGCCAGTTTTAGAGGCGTACTCCTTGAAAACGCAGCACATGTGATTAAAGTGCATCGTGAATGTTGTTTTGTTACCGGAAAACTACAAAATTTGGTGCGTGCAGGCTATTCACGGGACATGATATGACGGTATTCACGCCCTCGATAAATTTTGAAACACGAATTGTCTCGTTTCATTGGAAGATGGAGTTAATTATAAAAATCAGTGAAAATGTACAAATTTAATTGTATTTTTAAAGGTGATATGCGCTTGATGAAAGAATTCAAGCTGAGAGTAAAGAGGACAGGTGAGTACGATAAAACTTCACTGTGTGATAAGTTGCTTAGTTCTACTACCGGAAACTAAGGTTGCATGACAGTCTTATATAAGGACTGACTTATTTATCAAACGGAAAACAATGCTGATAACGGTGCAGCTGACAATTTCCAATGAAAATCTTCGAGAACTGACTCAATTTTGACCAGTGAAGTCTAATTAAACTCGCAGCGAAACAGGATTCGTTATTCCGTAACAGTAATACATTTTCGAGCGGAGATTTTTATATTGTCAGTCCTACGTACTGTGTTCCAGGTTCTGTAAAATTGTAACCATGCTTTTTTAATTTCAGCTTGTAAGGACAAATCGTCATACTGCAATGTTTATAAACCCTACTGCAATGAAGCTGAGTATAAGGATTACCTGAAGAAAAACTGTCAGAAAACTTGTGATTTTTGCGGTAGGTGATAATTCAGTAACAACGTACTATCTACAAAACAGAGTAGTCAGGTAGTATATCAACTTGCGTCCAAAGAGACATGCAACGCTATGCTGGCTCATACGAGTTCAAATGCGATGGGGTTACTTATCAATATTCGTCGGATTGGTTGGACGCTCACCGCTTATTCACGGGAAGTAGCCCGACAAAATTTTTACCAGGGCAGTAGGACAAATGAAAGATCAAAGTCAAGATAAAAATTAAAATTCAAAGATAAAAAATCTTGATAACGAAATGAGCGAAAAATTTACTTCATCCTTTTAGGGGGGAAATTTCTGGAGTGGTTAACGGGTATGCTGCTGAAAATTAAATGACATGATAAATTCTATACGTCAGTTAACTGACTCCTGCCTCTTTGGCATGACTTGAGCACCTAAAGAAGAAAGTCCCGAGTGGCAGGTGCCCCACACATTCACCCTCCCCCTCCAGCAGGAAACAGGGGAAATTACAATTTTAAATGTTTCACACTCGGCATAAATCACTTTTAATTATTTCCTTTAGAAGTAAATTTCATTTTCGCATTCGCTACTCCGAGAACAGTCGAGGTAGCTAAGCATATTATCATTAAAATGAAGTGACGTGAAAACTGCTCCAATTGCCATATATTTGTTTATTTTTCCAAAAGTAAACAAGTTTCTTATAATATTTTTGTTAGGGTGCAGTGACAAGATCTCATACTGCAAGCACTACGAATCTGAGTGTGAAAATGCAGCGATGGCCTCATCACTAAAACACTACTGTCGAAAAACATGTGGTTTCTGTCAAGGTAACGGGGATTGTACAGTGACTACACTACACATAACCTGCGATCAGACATGTGAGATGTAGGGAGTGTGGGTATGATCCTTGATCCTCTCTTGTCGCAGGTTATGCTACACACGGCACTTGTAATACTTCACGGCGTTATCTCTTGTGCATGTGCGGTATATCGCGGATAATGATTGGTAAATATTACTTTTTATCCCAGAGAGATTTCTAAGGCAATGTAAAGAGAGTCATAATAACTTAATAATACCAGGAGTTAGCGAAGAACAGGGTAGTTAACACCTGGAATCTCATCAACGGCGACAGACTTTGAATTGTCGTACAGTGATAACTAATTTATGGCGTAGGCGGGAGAAAGTTCGCTATTAGTGGAATCTCGGGTGAAATGAAAAAGAAAAACGTTCATAAACGGGAGACGGGAATAACAGGAAAAAACTCGACTCCCAAAAAAATTGGAGGCTTATTTGTTGGGTAAACTTCACGTCGGTCACTGGAAGAAGAGCGAACGTCCGTCCATAGCGCATTGCGATTGAAACTTATCTATCTATATTTCGGTGACGTCATCATTCGGTTTACACGCTCGATCAAACTATAATAATTAAAATTTATTGAGCCCAAATTCCACTGCTTTACGACGGCCACTTTAGGGAATCAGTGGAATGTTGAATGTACCTCTTTTGACACACGCTGACGACAAAGTTCAAGATCTGTCTTGGCTTGCTTCCGGACTGCCTGGACAAGAGTTTTAGTCCTTGCTAGAAGAAATAACAAACCAACATAACTAAGAGAACATTCTGCAGCAGTTCTCGTCATCGACGCACGACTTCTGTGCTTACTTTTCCTTCTAAACGAACCTTCAACTTTGTAAATTTTTATTTTAGTTGCTAATACTGCAGAACCACCAACGACCCCACCTCGAACTGAACAACCTATTGACCAAGGTATGTGCAGAATACGTTAGTAACACGGGATACTTTACTATTATGGCGGATTGTCAGTGAGAGTCGAATCGATCCGAGTGCAGTGTTAGCATACAGGTGCTAATTATATAACATTGCATTGCATCGCGTCTGTCTTGAAGGAGAAAGGAAAGCTTGACGTGTTTTATACCCATATGATCAGTTGCATGCGCCGTATTTCTGTCGCTGAAGAGCATTTTAAAAAACCACGTAAGCTAAAACTGGCCATTTGAAAGCGCACTTAAAACCAGCGTTAAAATCATATCTTAACTCGTCTGCCGTAGAAACGGAACTGATTAATTGACCAAGAAATTTACCACGCCCATTATCTTTGAGACCTTATGTGGCACATAAAGACATTTAGGATGTCTGCGTGTGTCTTGTCTACTAACAATCGATTTGTATTGATTTGTATCAGGAAGTGTCGAATGTGGTACTAAGATTCTAAACACGAGAGTGGTAGGGGGCGCCACTTCTCGACCTGGGGCCTGGCCTTGGCAAGTATCTATCATGAACAATAAGAGCCCGAATACCTCATCTCACCTGTGTGGGGGCTCAATTGTGACCCCGCTGTGGATTGTGTCAGCTGCTCACTGTTTTCTCCCTGGAGATGATCCCCAGAAATACAGCGTAATCGCAGGTAAATTGCATGCTGGGAAAACAACTGCCGTTAAAACGTGTAAAACTCAATCATCATCATCATCATCATCATCATCATCATCATCATCATCATCATCATCATTATCATCAGCCAACTACACTGTAGTCGGTCACGAGCTTTTTCTGGTCTTGTACCATGCTTCAAATCTGTTCTGGCGTTGGTGGGTATGCCTGGCTGATTACGCTGGTAATGTACTGTTGAAACATCAGCTTTGGGCGACCGGGCTTACGTTTGCCATGTTAAGGGTGGAAAAGGGCGTACCTGTTGACCAATTGATTCTCTGGTTTCCTGAGGATATGCCCTAAGAAGTGGAGCTGTCGTTGTTGTATCAGCTGGATGAGCAGATCTTAGTTTCACTCTCTTGAGGACTCAATACTGAGGACTCAATACTTGAGGACTTAACTTGAACTCAATACTGTTCGTTAACATTGGTAAAGGGTTGCCGGCATGACTTAGGCCTGGGGCGTTTTCCTTTAGTCAGAAGTGGCCAGCCAGTTCAATCATTTCGCAATCGGAATGCACCAATTTGAACGGCATTTTATATGCCCCCTTTTTTGACTGCTTCAAAATGTCGCTTACCACTTGTCTCACAAATTGCCATTTTAAAGAATTCGAAGAAGCAGTCCTTCAAATTGCATTGATACACTCCATTTACGGAACGACCTACTGGCCGTCCAGTTTTGACATCGGTAAAGCGCCCTCAGTCACTGCATGCACATATGTCTTTTAAATACGCCATAAAAAGGGCCCATCTTTTTGTCGTTTAACTAGTTTTATATTTTCTTTTCTATTCTCTCGTGACAGGAGAATTCGATTTAAAGGAAAATGAAGGACGCGAACAACATATGAAAATCGACAAAATCATCGCCCACTCAAAATATGATCATCATACCCATGACTACGATCTGGCTCTTATTAAGCTCCAGTCCCCGCTCAGTTATAATGACCACGTGCGGCCTGTGTGCTTACCAAAGGTTGACTTTGCAGTGAGCACCAAGTGTTACGTCAAGGGGTGGGGTCACACGGAATACGGAAGGATCGGCTCACAGGTATGTTCGTTTTACCAATAATGAAAGTCAAACATTACGAATAGGTCTGTATACTACTCCTAGATAACACCTGATTTGTGTGTGTGAGAGCGAGAGAGAGTGGGGTTTGAGGGGGGACGGAGAGAGGGGGGGGGGGAGGGGGAGAAGGAGGAGGAGGAGGGAGAGAGGGGGAAGAGGGAAACGGAAGAGAGGAAGAGCTGGAGAGGTGTTCATCCGTTTCCTTTTGTACCACTGTCTTCGTGTCTAATTACTCCGTCCAGCTTCATTATCAGTCAGCTGTGAGTTCTCCTCATAATATAGCTTTTTCTTGGACAGACGCTACAAGAAGCACAAGTGCCTCTGGTTTCTCGCAAGACTTGCCAAGCTGCCTACAGTGAAATTTCACACTACACCATAACAGCGCGCATGCGCTGTGCAGGATACGCTCACGGAGGGACTGACGCATGTCAAGGAGACAGCGGGGGATCTCTGGTCTGCTCCAGGGATGGCAAATGGTATATGATTGGTGTAGTGAGCTGGGGATTGGAATGCGCGCGCAAAGGAATATACGGAGTGTACGCTGACCTGATGGATCTTAAGTTCTGGGTGCAGGAAACGATCAACACGAATTAAAACTTAAAGCAGATAAGTTTGAGAATAAAAGTGAATTAAAGAACAGCCAATAGTTAATGTAACCGAATGATGTTTATGCAAGCCAATTATTAAGGAGCAAAACCTTTTGTCTTCTCTTTTGGACGGTACTTAACCTGAAATTGCCTTCAAATGCTGGTTTTATGTTTACTTCATAATTTGCAGAGCGCCCAATTCATCGTCTGTGCATTTGCAACGAACCTCCATTCCATACCCGCTCTATGTTTCTCTAATTCCTTAACCCTATCTAAACCAGGGATTGTGGCTGATTTTGCCTGCGTCGACTTTGCACTTGAATAATTCTTTTTACTATTTGCGCAGACGCCATAAAACTTGGGGACTTTTTCAAGAATTTAATTGGAAAAATTCAATTTGGTCGGTTAGTTAACGTTGGCTATGACGTTACCATGGCAACCAATTTTTGATGAGTCGGAAATGAAAAATCCCATTTTTAAACGAAAAAAAAAATGGATTCTAAGAGCGATAGGAATGCTAGTAACATGATACTATCAATCTAAATCTCAGTCTACAACTTCTGAAGTTTTTTCAAGAGCCATGCAGTGCTGAAAAAAGAATCGGTTTTACTATTATTCCGTTATCTGCAAGCGAAAGAAATTTTTCCTACTAAGGAAACCGATTGAAAAGTCCTGAACGTAATATATGTCTGTAATTTGTATTTTAGCCTTCGGACAAGAAATAAGTCGTTTACGTTTGAAGCTATTGTAGTAAGAGGCTAAACGAGCTAAAGAAAGAGTATTTAATTTGTAGTTATCACTGAAACAAAAGGGTCAAAATAAACGATGATCACATGCGCTTTTCGTCAACTGTAGTAACCATAGAACGATTAAGAACCGTTTCTTAATATATAGCTGTCCGGAGCCTGTAGCTGTATGGTGTTTGTTTCAGATTTTGTAAGGTGATTCCCGCGAATAAACGTTGTCGTGTAAATTTTCTCAAACTTTCTGTGATTGTTCACTACTATGTACTATTTCGAGAAATGAAATAAAAAAGATGGCTTACCATGTCCGCGAAGGAGCTACGATTCACTCAATTTACCCCACAATCACCTGCAATATTCGCTTCAAAAAATGAGTTTATTTGATCAGTTATTGCCATGTCTGATGGTAACAGAAGTTACATAGATAAAGCACGACTTAGAAACGTTATACATAGAATGTATGACGCATAATCGGCAACTAAAGGGTGAATTTCTTGGCAGGCAAGCAAAATATGAAGCAGTCTGAGATCCAAAACGTTTCTTGCTGGCGAGTTCTCAGTATTACTGTTTTATATTGTTAAGACTGCGACCCTGAAGAAGACAGCACTGCCGAAACGTCGGTGAACATAAACCGAACTTAATAGCCTTAAAGAATACCAAAACCTTTTGTATCACTATTTTATGCCTGCGAATGGTAGACAAGCTCGCATTTCTGGCAATAACTAATTTTTCTGTCGTCAATTTTTTCTGAAACTTTTTAAACAAAAAGAAGATAATAGCTAAGTTAAAATAACGAGATAAAAAAGATAGGTCACCCTGCTCGTTTAGGAGGAAATAGCCATTTAGTTATTGACTACGCTCAGCATATAGGAAAACAGACTATGTTTTCAACGCACGCGCGCTAATGACGCAAGAAATTATGCGTAGCAAGAATGTGCAATGCAACACAATACAATGAATCACCTTAAGAGGACTACAATGAGTTTAGCAATGTATCCCCACTCAGAAAAAAGTGAAAAACTTCATTTATTTTACTCGGTGCTATGCCGGTATTATACCTTGTTTATGAAATGTTGTTTATATGCAAGAGCTCAAACCATCGTTAAACTTGCAATCGGATTCGATTCGTGCGAAGATATTCTGCTAACTTATTTACATAAAATTCTCAAACTCTTTAATAATTCATCAAAAGAAAACAAAGAAAATCACTTCCGTGACCGTGGTTTGGATATGTGATCCTAATTACCATAAAATTTTGCCAACTTTAGCCTTGAATTTCTCTTACAATTGTTGATCATTTGAAAAGCCATATCAAACACTCGAAAGTGTGTTTCATCAGACATCCAAACACCTCGAAGTCGTTTAAAAGAACTCGGCTGCGCCTCGTTTTTTCAACCTACTTCTCAGTGTTTGGATATCTGATGAAACACGCTTCCTCGTGTTTGATATAATACATCAAGCACGCAGGAATGCCATGGAATGAGATTTCAATTATTCAAATTCAACTCTTTTAGCGACCTCGACGTTAAACGTTTTCTTCATTCATTGATAATGATGTTTGATACATCGAAATGTCGAACAACGTTACTTTTAATTTTTCTTCAATATATTACACATCCTGTTAAAACAATAATACCATGATAATTTAAAATTCTCTCAATGATTTTCCTCTGTAAACAATTCATCCGTAGCCAGCTTTTCATATCCATTCTCACTGGCCCAAGGTTGTTTCTCACCCGATGAAAATAGCAGGTAAAATGTTCCACCTATGAGAAAAATTGCTCCATTTATGTAGAAAACTATTTTCCATTCCTCTGCACTCTGTAAAAGATAAAACGAAAAATAAGGTTGGCAGTCATTCATCACTCAAACAAATATCCATCCATCCATCCATCCATCCATCCATCCATCCATCCATCCATCCATCCATCGAGTCAGTCAGTCAGTCAGTCAGTCAGTCAGTCAGTTATCCATCCATCCATCCATCCATCTATCCATCCATCCATCCATCCATCAATCGAAACAGTCAGTCGTCTAGTCACTCAATCAGTCAGTCAATCAGTCAGTAAGTCAGTCAGTTGTCCATCCATCCATCTATCCATCCATCCATCCATCCATCCATCCATCCATCCATCCATCCATCCATCCATCCATCCATCCATCCATCCATCTATCCATCCATCCATCCATCAATCGAGACAGTCAGTCGTCTAGTCACTCAATCAGTCAGTCAGTCAGTCAGTCAGTTATCCACCCATCCATCGATCGAGTCAGTCGATTAATCAAACCAATGATACCCGTGAAACTATGGCAAAGCTCTCTAAACTCCCTTACATGATGTTGCGTAATAAATCCCGTAAGCGTCGGACTGATGATGCCTGACATCGTTCCCGCGGTGTTAGAAACGCCCATAAGTACACTAGCAAAGGGTGGAGCGATGTCCAGTTGATTCACAAAATAACCGCTATCAACCAATCCACTAAGGCCTACGCCAAGCGCCATAAAGGCCACGGCAAGACGCCAATCACTGACATATCCTGCAGCTATGGGAAACACCATCATGGGAAGATAGCCTAAGGAGATGGAAAAACAACAAAGCGCATGCGTTTAGTTAACATCAGGGTGGCCTCACTTACCATAAGGGGTGCAAAAAGTCGAAGGGAAATCGAGGGGCTGGTGGACCCTTGATAGTTGTGAATAGGCCATTTCCGAGTTGCTGTGAACCTCATTATGAAAGCGAGGCTAAGTGCAAAGCTTGTCACATGCAAATGCACACTTTGTTTGCTTTTGAATGAAAATTTTTTTCATGGTAAAAAACTTTGTACTTAGCCTCACTTTTATAATGAGGAGTCAAAGCAAGTCGGAAATGGTCTAACTGATAGCAAAGAAACTGTAAGAGGACGGTTAGCTGAGATGGCTAAAGTTTGCCACGAGTATATTGTAAATTTTACTTGCAAATAACTTGTCAATATAAATTGTGTAGTTAATGCCTTGAGAATAACTTGAATTATTCAAAACTGGATCATTGTATAATGCAATTCCAGGGATTTGATTGGTTTAGCGGCCATGGTATATGAGCCATTATACCATGCCCGAGGAATGGTGACCATTAAATTGTCTTCTGGTTAATCTTTCAAAGCGAAATCAGCAAGATCTAGCAATAATTCTTGATTGTTTTTAATATAACAATTATTCCACTGGCGCTTGTTGGGTATGAGACGATTATAGCCAACGAGGCGCGTATCTATCATCTCATATCCAACACGCGCTCGTGGAATAATTGTTAATTAGACCATTTCCGAGTTGTTGTGATCCTCATTATGAAAGCGAGGCTTCTTGCAAAACTTTTCTTATGAAAATAACTTTTGTTTGCATCATGTGAATGAAAACTAATTTTCATAATTAAAGCTTTGCAGTCAGCCTCGCTTTCATAATGAGGTTCAACGCAACTCGTCAGTGTTGTAAAGTCACGAAAGAGGTTGGAATCACTCAAACGTTCTTCGGAAATCTTCGGGTGACACTTGACACTGTTTTGCTAATGAGCAAGACGCCGTTGACACGATACAAAACCGCAAAAACAGGTGAGAAGTAAAAGCTAAACGATCCAGATCCGGCTAAATTAGTGGTTGGCTGAGAAATGGCCCCAAATTTTAGCTGGTAGCTGAGAAATGACTTATATTATAACTGGTAGCTGAGAGTTCAGCACCCTGTTACAGATCCTCTAAACCACAATTTCTACTCCCCTAACCCCTGAAGTAGCTACCGTAGTAATGTGTTCATTTTATAATAGTTGACTTGATACCATTGTATGCTGTACTGTGCGATAAGCAATAAGCTGTCGCGGTAGGTCTAATAAGATGCCGATGCGTTTAATCAGGAACATAATCACAGACCGAATTGGACGATACAAAATCCTGTTTTTATTCCATCGTGTCAATAAAGACATTTAAAGACGGTGCCTACTTTTGTTACTGTGCATACGTTCTGCGCATCTCGAGATACTCCGGTTTCCAGTTTCCTATGGATGGTGACTACTAATACAGGGATATTATTGCGCGGTTTAAAACTATGTGGAGAAAGCAGAACTTAGCAAGCGCTCTTATCCTTCCATACATTCCTTTATATTTTACAGCTTTCTAGGATTATTGTTGCCTAATTCAGTATTTCTAAAAAAATGCGTGGTTACTCCCAACTTTCTTTTTGTATTCCAATAGCCCTTGATTAGATCTGCTTTTCCCGCCCAGTCATAAACCGCTCAAAAATACTTCTGTATTAGTAGGCACCGTCCTTAGTTAAAAATTCACAGGAACGTCGTTTGATAGTTTCTCTTGAAATTCGTGAAAAAAATTACCTTTCAAGTGCAACCATCTTATCACAGCACGCATGATGGCGACTACTGTCCAATTACGTACTAGATATGGTCATAATACTCTCATCATAGCTACTGATAGCCAGTCATATTCGAGAAATTTGTTACAACTATGTCCAAATAAGGGGCTGGTGCGGTAAGGAATGTCTGTTAGTAGAGCAGTTAGTAATGTTTGTAAAGGTAATTGTCGCCATTTGATTGTTTTTTGTTAATATTAACCACATAAAAACAGAACTGGATGTATACCCATTGCAGTGAATAATTTTCTGACTGCTCCTGTGCTAAGGTGATACTTCCGAAGGTAGTCCGCAAGTTGTCCTCCAAGCAATATTACCACCAACGTGCAAATATATGGCAAGGCTGATGCACCTGAAGTCTGCCAGTAACGGCAAAACAATATCAGAAAGTCAACACAACTGCAAGTTATCGCACGTTTGGAAGTGTGTACATGGCCTTATAATGGTTAGGGCCGGGTTGTTCGAAAGCCAATTAACGCTAATCTACGATTAAAAGTAAATCGAGGTTTTCATCCCGGCCATTAAAAATGATTTTAAAGGCTCATTTTAAGCTAATGGTAAAGAAAAGTCTAAGGTAAAACTAAGGGACAAAAATCTTTAGGACGAATCCTTATGGATTAGTAAATATACTCAAATCAAAGTTCACGTTAACCCAGGATTAGCTTAATTGGGCTTTGAACAATTGGGCCCGGGGCTTCGAAAGGTCGAAGAGGGAGGTGGGCGGGGGGAGGGGGCAGTTCTTTGGAAACCTGGAGCTCTAAAAATTTTCACAGTGAATTGGAGACCAATAGAGTGTGTGCACGACGGCCATGTTGGAGGACCAAAACAATACAATGATCTTCCTTTGGGAAATATATTTTATTTTTATGCAAATATCTTCTATTGTTTTAGTCCTCCAACATGGCCGCCGTGCACACACTCCATAGCTTAGTGCAATAAGTGAAGCAGCTTTTCCACTTTAATCTGGGCCGAGTGCGTGAAAATACATGCAAGCATGTCGCGATTGGTTTGGTTTCGCTTCTCATTAATTAAGAAAGTCGCGAGACTTTTTCTAACCAATCACAAGGCCGTAGTTAAGCAAATCCAAAGCAAACAGATGTAACGGCGATAAGCGCGCGTTCGTAAAAGTCGCGATTGGTTTGGATATTATTTTTTTACTGATTCAGAACAAAGTTGCGCCAATTTTGCTAACCAATCACAGAGCATGGCAAAGTAAAAGCAAAGCTAACGCAAATTGTTTTCGAAACTTGAGTAAAAACTGCATTTTATAGTAATTGCAAAAATATTGAAAAGTTCACAATAAACTCACCCCTTCGATATCAAAATGGAGTCGCTGGCTAAAGTACAAAGGTAGGTCCGATAACATGGTATAATGACCCCACATATATGTAACATGTGCTACCACGATTGCCCAAAATGGCAAAGAAGTACATATCGCCTTCCAAGGTATTCTTACTTTCTGTAAACAAATTAAAAATATTGAACATAGATTAGCTGGTTCACCGCCGCTAAGTCTGGAAGAGAGCAGTAGCCTCTTCCAGTTTTGTTTCCCCCGCTGCGAAAAAAAGTTGAAACGAAAGCCGGAAAAGTCGTCTGCCTCTCTTTCTGAGTAGCCCTCATAGCAAGTGTTTTCAGGAGTTTTGTGCGCGATTTTTGCAGTTTGACCGCGCGGAAACTGGGACGAGAGCTTCTTTCGCTCTCGTCCCAATTTCCGCGTGGTCAAACAACAAAAAAAACGCACCAATCCCAACGAAACGTAACTATGCTTGCTACTTTAAGTTTACAGAGAGAAGCGCAAATGTTGTAAGTACCTTTTCATGCGTATCGTCCGCTAAACTACTTTCTATGTAATGCAGCTCTTCAGCCGCTATCCATCGTTGTTTTGCGGGAGAATTCGACACTAGAGCAAGCCACAACACAGACCATGTTATACCACTGATGCCTGCAAGAAAGGGAAAGAACGAGACAAGAAGTTCACAAGTATGTATTTAACGATAATCGAGACGTACTTCTGCTTATAGAAAACGAGTTGCCCAGCGTCCATGGCACCTGTACAGGAGGCGAAGATTTCATGGGCGAAATTGCACCAGCGATCCGGCTTGTAAAATTTTCACTAGTGTCGATTTTGCCCTGTAAATTTTCGCCTCGTCCGACTATCCGTCCCCGGGTGTCCGAGGATACTGTTTCAATCAATCAATCAATCAATCAATCAATCAATCAATCAATCAATCCATCCATCCATCCATCCATCCATCCATCCATCCATCCATCCATCAATCAATCAATCAATCTTTATTTATCCACGGTAGAAATTAAAGCTAGAAATCTTATGGGGCAGTGCCAAAAAGAAAAAGATAAAAATACAAACCTACCATCATTATAATCATAAAATCAGTAACTAATTTACGTACTACAATATTACAAGTAATTGAAATAGCATCGGGGTATTTACATCATAAGATCATAACAACATTCAAACTTTCCTGACCGTCGCTCTACCACTTGATCCATATCTCAGATATGTACAAAATCTAATCATAAGTATACAAAATCTGTGTCCATATGTTGCATGGTGGAAGGCGACTCGGCTGAAAAGTTCAGTTCTCTGAGATCTGATGATTGCGGAGCCTTCTTTGTGAAGGCCTTGATTCCTGTGCCATTTGCAAGCGGTGAGAGGAGATTACAGATGAGGGCACCTCGGTACGCGAATAATTGTTATTAGATACATAGCTCCTGATCACTCACCAAACACATAAAATATCCAAGGCCAACCAAAGTTAAAGGCGAGAAATCCTGACAGGAACATGGAAACAATAACACCAAATCTCGACCCTAAAGAAACAAAGGGGAACCTTTAAGTAAGTTCGCGGAGACATAGAGGTTTATGGTATAAATTGAAGGTTATCAAGAACTTAAAGGAAAAACACAAACTACACATGCGCATGCGTATCCTTACATGCGTATCCTAAAATGTGACCATTCAAATTAATGAAAGCTACTGTGCTGTACTTTTCTGTGGTGCTGTTTATTATGCTGTGCAAGGTGGCTCTAACTTTTGAGTCTGTGGATGAAATCCTAAAGTGTGACCATTCAAATGAAAGCTGCTGAGCAGCACTTTCCTTTGGTGCTCTTTGTTATGCTGTTCATGCTGGTTATAACTTTCGATTCTGTGAATGAAATCCTAAAGTCTTACCATTCAAATGAAAGCTACTGTGCAGTACTTTCCTGTGGTGCTGTTTATTTTGCTGTGCAAGGTGGCTCTTACTTTTCGATTTGTCGATGAAATTCCAAAGTGTGACCATTCAAATGAAAGCTACTGAGCAGTACTTTCCTGTGGTGCTGGTTGACTACTGTACACTGAACTCCAAGTTTTAACTTTGTGCGTGGTCTTGAAAGTAGGGTTTACATGAAAAATTATCCGGTGTGTGGCGCTTCTCAGTATTTTTACAAAACCTAAAATCAGATTTCAGTCATATAAATCTCTTTTTGGTGGTAAGGAAACTAGGAAAATGTTGTGGGACTGATTTATCTTGCAAAATAAAATGCGCTTAGGAATATTTGTTAAATATATCTGCCATTCAGTTGTAATATATACCTGCGGGATTGAACGTCGTTAATTTACTTCTTTCAAGTGGAGGAGCCCACTGACTCCATAATGCCAACCCAGATGGGTACACAACGCCCTGGGCAGTGAAAAATTAGATGAGGCATAAATTAGAGGTTTGATGAAACAGAAACACAAATAAATCATGGCAGTGATAGAGCGGTTTTCAATGGAGTGTTGTAAAACCAAAAGCAAAGTAATTTCTCTGGCCAATCACAACAGATGTAAACAACACAATCAGCCAATCAGAACTCGAAGTAAATACATGTAACCTGCGTCAAGCGCGGGAAAATGCGTGCGACCAAGTACGATTGGTTTTTGTTTGGCTTCCCATTGGTTGAGAAAATGGCGCGAACTTTGCCAACCAATCATAGAGTCTAGTAAAGCAAAACCAAGGTAAACGCGAATTAGTTTCGACACTAAATTGAAAACGCTTTAACCACAGATTATCAAACTAAGATGACTCCACACGATCCTGGAAAAGATACGAGTCGATAGGTGTGATTAGAAAAGTGCACTACACTGTTCTTTGGTCCTCGTGTTTCCAGACTAAACGTGCGTCATACAAAAGCAATTGCGCCTTAGGAAAATTCCTTCGTCGAGGGAAACCCCGCTGTTACTACTTCTGTCCGGTCCGTGTTACCAATACATGTAGGAATATCTAAGTACACTTACTGTAAATGTGGACACGACCTGAAAAAGTGAGAACAACAACAACAACAACAACAACAGCTTACAACAACAACAACAACAATATCAGCAACTTGGGAACATCTATTACCTCAGTCATTCCTATTGCAATCCTTAAGGCAATCAATACCCCAGGATGCGCACGCGCAGTGATAGGCGTGAACAGCGTCAACAGTCCACTGGTTCCCACACTAATCCCAATCAGGGTGGCACCACCCACTTTTCGCGCCAAAACACCGCCTAGCACCTGTGTTAGTATGTAGCCATAGTAAAATGCGCTCAGGATTATTCCTGCCAAGAAAATGACATATACATATTTGGTAAATCATCGTCATAAGATATTAACAGTTTTGGGCTATCTTATTGGTTCCCTACTCAGAGCATTAACCGGCAAGCCCGGTGGATAATATTTTTCGCGCCCTCTTATTGGCTACCCAAAATGCGGATATGGATATTATCAGACCTCTCCGCATTGTCCTGGATTTCCGGAAAACTAGTTATTTGGAAAACTAAAGGCTCGACAACCAGCCGCTGTTCGGGAAAGCCGGACCAGAGGGAGGGGCCAAAAATCGAGTCTAGCAAAACTGGCTTTTCCCTAATTTTCGTTCAGGTAAAATATTTTGAATTAATTAAGTATTTCACAAAACAATTGATGTATCAATCTTGCGATACTTAAGCAATAGCCAATTGGGAACTGGGCACTTCGTTGTCTGGGAGTTCGTTACGATCTGATTTCGTCCAATTACTGTCAAGTAGATGCAGTTTTAGAGCAGAATTTAAATTCTGCAGATCTCTCCTATGAAGTCTGAACATTGTTGTTTTTTTATCTGGATAGGATTGGACTCATTTGAATGGTAGATAAGCTGTCTAAAATCAAGAGATTGTAAGGTATTTCCCTTTTATTTCAGCTTACCCTGCAGCTTCGTATTCCAAGAAAATTCTGCGGGTTCCTGTAAAAAAAAAATAACAGGCGGGGAAAGAGAGTTGTAGAGTGCGTTTGAGTAAAATCAGCGTTTTATTAAAATGAATAGATCTGATACCCAGCCTCGTTCCCGGGCCTCAACGCGCCTTTGGAAGTAACTGAAGTTGGCTATGATGGCTTGGAGCCGAGCGCGTCTTACCGCGCCTTTCCGAATCCTGGGGTGCTAATTAAGGGCTTCCACTTACTGCAGATGACACTGCCCGCATGAATGGATGTTTAACAATGTGCAACTGTAGTAAGAAATTTTCTTTGCAGCCAGACTGAGAACTATTCAAAACTGAGGTCTAGTTCTTGTTCAACCAGGCACAATAACAAAAATTAAAATATCAGTAAACTTCAATATTATAATTGAAGGTTTGTCCCTGCGTTACTGGTCAGAAAATCATGCACAGAGCATGACTTCAAAAAGCTGGGAGTCTTGACACAGCGGCAAAATGAGTGCGCATGCTCGTCACGCGTGAGCAATCTTACGCGGCGAAATGGCGGCATTTTTAAAATTCCCATTGTTTGTTTTCGTTTCGCGGGGATAAGCCCAAATCGAAATAGATAAGGTTGCCGCTTTCAGTAAAGGTTCCTTCGAACTTCCTCTATCACATATCTTATTCAACAAAAAAATGTTGTGGTAACAGGTGTGAATTTGGCGATTGAAGTGGAGCATTCGTAATCGATTCTCGCTCGAATCACAAATCTGGGGAGCATGCGCACTCATTTTTCCGCTGTGTCGGGAGTCTTGTTATATAGACGGATGTTGACCACAACTCTTTTTATTCGCGGGAGTTGATTTTATGCTTAGGGCGTTATATTGGTTCCAGTTTGCTAGCGATTAAAATATGAGTGGTCCAAGACACCCACTGGATTATATATAATCCACCAAACTGTGAAAAGTACTGGAAAAGTACTACAAACATGTTAACAATACCTGTACTGAACTTCCATCTCTAATTACTGTTTGATTGGCCACCATCACCGCGATAGCAATACTGATGTTTACTCGCATGGCGTAAATGTTTGCAAAACCGAAAAAGCACAGCATGGCGACCATGTAGCGCATTGGGAGGACATGCGATGCGCTGCAAGGACATTTGTGAACAGCTTGTTCTTCTTCTTCGTCTCTTGTCATCTTGTTGCAGATTATTGTGTTCAGCGATTTCTTCTTTCACGTTTCTTGATTTTTCGCAGCTGTTTGAAGCAAACTGAAATTAAACAAGAATGTTTAGTGTTGGTGAAGCTATAGTACCTTAGTCAAGGGATGGGGAGGGTCGCCGAGGAGAAATTAGGGGTACTTAGAGCGGTTTCCAATTGAGTGTCGTAAAACCAAAACCAAGGTAATTACTTTGGCCAATCACAACAGACGTAAACAACACAACAATCTGTGTTAGCGCTAGCCGTTATTCCGGCGGTTGAATAAAGACAGTTTTCGTCTTTCTTTCAGAGCCGATGTTAATGACTGGCCTGGATTTGTTTATGATTAAAGACTCTTTGAATTATAGAAGAGAAGTCATTGCTATCAAGTGGGATGTCTTTGCATTGTTTAATTTAAAAAGGGGGTTAGGAGTACGCGAGCAAACTCTTTTGGACTTGAAGGAGATGACATGACCAGCTGGTCCTGGATAATAATCGTTTTTCATCAATTCCTATCTTTAAAATCATAAAAAAAGACTGTGGTTTGTACTCCCTTCCAGAAAATTGGTCATTATTTTTTAAGTGTTCTGTCTGATTCCGTCTCCAGCACAAATTATTACACAGCAACGTAAAATTTTCCAAGGTGTAGCTGGACAGTAAAGCTCCCCGGCCGCGCTGACGGCCGCTCCTCTAGAAAATCGAACGATTTTTCATTTAATTTCAATCCATCCCGGCGTTCGTTGGCTTCATTGGCTGTTTGGTTTCTTTTATGTCTCGGAGAAAGAGCTTGCGATGAATTCATTGCAATGGCGGTGTATTCGTCTCAACAACTGATCCTTTAAATTAACTAACTAACGCAGTCAATACTTTGTATCTGGTGGCCTACAGTAAGACACGCTGGACACGGTTGGTTAAGCCAAACCTAGCCAGGTATGTTATGCACTTATCTCAGCTAATTTAAATGCAGGCTTTTGTTATGACCTTGGATCTGTTCTTATTGTGGTAATTTCACGGTAATATTCGTCCAAGTTACTATTTTAACGCTCAAGGCAGCAGAGCGGCCGAATACAGTCGTAACTCACTGTCAGTCGTCCTAAACTCCCGATGCCTAATGACACTATACATCAATATGGTCTTACGGTGACTTTCAGGGATTTGTGAACGAGTTGATGATCCTTATTCAATGAGGTTAAGATTAAAAGAGCAGTGATCCATCTCCATAAACTGTTTGTCTTTCTTTTGAAGAAATTGGAAGTGATGTATAGGGGGCTTTAATATACGCTCGGTTAATTCTTGAATACTGATCAGTCATTTATGTTCAATACGTTTACAGCTACTCGTTTTTTAAGTCCGTTTGTAACTGCACTTCTCAAGTTTTAATGGGAGTAGAAACAAGCACAGGTTAGCTTATTTATTTGCATATTCAGATGTGCTCGGTCAAGCATGAATCCAAAGTTTAGTAGAAGTTCTCGAAAGCAAGTCCCTTTTAACTCAAGTAAACTAAAAGTGTGACACTCGAAAGAGTAAAGATATTGAATGTCAAATATGATCTTGCAAGATACTTTTTATACTTGAAATATAATTCATAAAATTGGATCGGCTAATGTCACTTGAATGGCCGCGTTAAGAATAAATCAGTGAATGTCGGTACAAGCGGCATTCACAAAACGAAATTCCTATGAGGGACTCTATACGGAACCAAAGACGTCGTGATGAATGGCGAAGGGCTGACGCTCGAAGCCGGTCAGCACTCGAATCTCAGTTTACGGTGGCCAATTTACCTTTATGTATCAACTCTGTTGATAAACCAAACATTTGTTTCTTCTCCCCACCGACACAGCACATTGAGTTTCTCTACGGAAACTAACCTCTTATCCTCATCCGTGAATGAAGACCGGCTGGATATCTAGACCTTCTTTCCCTTGCTAGATCAAGTGCAGTGCTGTTCATATACCCCGTTCACACCATCGTGAACATATCTTGGGGAAAACTGCTCGTTTGATTACCGATAAAGCTATTAAAATTCACCAGCGCATTTCCTTCATTTGAAATCAGAAACGCGACGTAAATAATCGGGGTTATTATGATCATACCCTTGTTTGAGATCAATATGTTATGTTAGTTTATGTTATGTATTTACCTTCAAAGTAACATTGTCGAAACGTCAATGTGGACGGGTTGTTGGATTTGTCGATCTAGTTTTTGTGAGACCATCACAGCTACAATGTCAAAATATTAAATATTTCTCCAACACCGAAATTTGCATAAAACCCCGCTGTACGATACGGGCATAATTTGCCTTTCTAGGAGCGGTCGCCGGGAAACAATACATCGGGATTAATGTCAGATTTCCTTTGAAAAAGTGTTCTCCGTTTAATAATAGAAATGGCAATGTTGAGAATCCTCGGATCAACTGATCCAACGAACCACGAACTTTTAATTAGTTTTTTTTAGTAATGGCCGTTTTTATACAAGAGGACGCATTATCCGTCTGGACGCCAACTTGGACAAACATTTGTTGTTCGTCTGGTTATGCATCTCTACTATAAAGACGGGCACAAGACGCATTATGCGTCTGGACGAACTATCTTCCGTTGAGCGTCATTCAAGACGAACAACGGAAGATAGTTCGTCCCGGACTGATAATGCGTCCTCTAGTATAGAAACGGCCAAAGGTTTCTGAATAACAACAAGAGTCTTGAAGCTGACAGTCCTCCCAAGGTACCAAAGAAACCCCACCCCAAATACAAAGACTCACAGAGCTTGGGGTACCTATGGAAATTCGCCACACGAAAAAAAATTCAACGCCAGCCATTGCTAAACTTGTTATTTTCTAAACTAGTACTCAAACTCAGTACAATTTGCGGAAAATTTATGGAGCCAAATGTCCGGCCAATTAAGTCTTACAGATGCCCCATCCCTCCAAGAGGATGTCAGTGATAGGTGAATTAGGGTGCTAATTATCGGCAGAAAAAGCACTTTGTTAACGGAATGCGCCTGCTAGCTGCCAATTTAGGAAGGTTGATACTACAAATTATTCAAACTTATATGGCACTTTCTGAAAATGATACGGTTAGAATTGAAAGAACTGAAGGAAGGCCACATCACGGTGACAGGCCCTCAAATTCGTGCATTCCATTTCGTGATATGATAAGCTGGCTACAGAAAAATCATTGAGAGAATTTTAGATTTATATGGTATTATTGCTCTAACAGGGTGTTAAATACATAGTTCTGAGTAAAATAGATAAATGAAGTTTTACATTTTTTTCTGAGTGGAGATGCAACGAGCAACGAGCCAAATCAGCTTTAAAATTTGTGTCACTGTGAAATCGAAATTCTCAATAATAAAAGCTAAAACAATCAACGTACAGCTACCGTCGAACCTGTATTAAGGACGATGTCTAGTTTTGTTACTGCGCATACGTTCTGCGTATCTCGAGGTACTCGGGTTTCCCATGGGCGGTGCCTACTAATACAGGGATATTTTTGCGTGGTATATAACTGTGTGGAGAAAGCAGAACTTAGCAAGTGTTCTTGCATCAGTGGTACCCAGAAAGATAATCGGGGGTAACCATGCATTTTTCAGAGATAATAAAGCTTAAATTTAGAAAAAAAAAACGCCATACATTCCTTAACATTTTATAGCTTTTTTTAGAAACATTGCTGCTAATTATCTCTAAAAGAATGCGTGGTTTCCCCAATTTTCGTTCTGGATTCCAGTAGCCCACTTTCGCACATGGTCATAAACCGCGCAAAAATATTTTTAGCTGAATACTGATTTGACGAGTTTTTGCGTTATGTTTTATCAATCCGTTTAAGACTTCTCCTTTACATGTCATACCATTTTATCGTTGCAGTTTCTTAACCAAGTAAGTGATTTTGTAAGCGTTTTTGTGCATAAACTGCACACTAAGTTATCAAATGTTGTATAAAATGTAGTTTTCATTGTGTTTGACCCGTTCGACTGTAGTTCCCACCGCCCTTCAGCAGATACCCGCGCAAGGGAGCAATCAAGAGGGCTGGTAATGAATTTAACTTTCCACCAATCACAACACGACGATCACCACACATTTCCGATGCGATAGTACTTGAAGAACATCAGTCTCGAAATAAGGAATAATTTTCTTGTGATTTTACCGTCAAAACTCACTTTTGTTTGAGAGAATGGATCAAAGAAGAAGCTAATTTGTTTTCTAAGAGGATCTGTGTACTTTTAGCGCGATAGAAGGTTCACTAAGAAGCGTTTGATTCATGATCCATAGGCGCATCAAGGTGAGCAATTAGTTTAAGCTGATGTTTATTTGTCTCCCGTTCTCGTTCTGTTCTTCTACTTTTAAAATTAAAATTCTTTAGTATTAGCCATTCAATAGAAAAGTAAATATGTTTTTGCTTTCGGGAATCTGACTTTTTGCGTGTAAAGAAATCATCAGATCGGTTAGCAAGATGGTAGTTAAATGGCTCGATAATTCAGCAAGCTTTATTCAACTCCCACAATAAACCAGCTGTGGCCGCTATTAAAATACGCTAATTCTTTTTTTCTTAAAAACAAAAAATATCCATGCCTTCTTATAGAAAGCTAAGGAAAGAGATTAGGAAGCCTTTGCATTGAAAAATTCACGGTAGGATTTCTATAAAAAGCTAATCGTTAGCACGTGAGTTGTTTATATACATGTACTGCAGATTGAAATTTAGGATCATTTTTTGTTTCTGGGCAACCGAGTGCGAATCAAATTTACATGAAATTTTATAGCTAAATCCTAATTTTGTTTCTAGCAGATGGCACTTAATTTATTCTGTATTTTAAAATATATAAATGAGTCTGTTCGTTTATCTTCTATCTGGATCATCCCAAAGGAATGCACCCTTAAAAGTATTAATATAACTAGCTCCTACTAAATGAATTCAATCTCAAGCCCACTTGCCCTATTGAATACTTTGAAGTTTAAGCTCCTTTCCTTTCTCAGGGGGAGCAGGGATGGCGCAGTGGTTAGAGCACTTGCCCCCATCAATGCGGCTCGGGTTCGATTCTGGACTTAACGTTATATGTGGGTTGAGTTTGTTGTTGGTTCTCGTCCTTGCTCCGAGAGATTTTTCTCTGGGTTCTCCGGTTTTCCCCTCTCCTCAAAAAGCAACATTTCCAAATTCCAATTTGACCTGGAATCTGAGGGGGCTATGGGTTTGTCAGTCATAACAGACTGCCAAGTGTCACCCTGGCTAAACAAAGTTGATAATTTATTTATCTCCCTTGGATACTGCTTTCAGTAAATAAATCCGGCGGAGTAATATTGCAAGAGACACAGCAACTTTAATACCCATGAAAAAGCAGGATACCCGGCTAACATTATTTTTTTGGTGTTTCTTCTTTTTTCACATTTTAAGAACAAGACATAGACACATGCAGTATGCTTTAAAGGCTATTAGTAATAGAGATACGGATGCAGCTAGACTGTATTGTGGGTGGCTAGCAGATACGTGGCTATTTTGCTATATACAACTATACAACTATGTGGCTATGTAACTTTGGAGTGACATGGCCATTTTTCTGTACTTTTCTATTCAATTATCTTTCTTAGCCATGTAGCCACTTTTTTTGTAAGTTATCTTTGTAGTCACTGTGCTGAGAAAGTTTTAAGAAGTGTCATACATGTATGGTTTAAATGTCACTTTAATGACCAAAAATGTTTGTTTCATTTGTGTCAACAGAAAAATTTTCAGTTTTTTTTTCAATAACCCTACTGGTGCACAAAAGCTAGTATATATCTCTATTTCTGGCTGCACATGGCTAGGATGGAAATCAATTGCGGCCAATTTTTAAAAGTTCCTCCTGTGCCTTTTGGGGAAAATGCTAAAAACCGATTACAGTTTATTCTAATTCCCTCAAAGTGGAGAAATCATTTCATATTTTCCTTTCGATGTGCTTAGAGTAAATTTTCATGTCTAACTCAGAGAGGAAGTTCTTTGTCTTCAATATTTGAGCAGTTTTTCGAACATACTGATAGCAAAATCTCTGTGACAGCTGTGTCCCTTTAAACCTCTTGTCCCTTAAGGTGATTCCGCTGAAAAAGAAGGAGTTGGTCCAGTTCATGACTATGTTATGAGCATTACAAAAATGCAATAAAAAATGGGGGTCACCGTGCTCGTTTTTGTGCAACCTGGATGGCTATTATAGTAAATAGATGACCCACGAGGTTTATATTAGGAACGCTAGTAATCAGAAAAGGGAACTATCATTTCTAGAAAAATGAATTTCTTGCATAAAAATATCGAAGCAGTTCAACAAAATTTACTTTTAATTAATCTTACACAACAAACTATTTTCATTGAACTGAAATTAAGATTATGAAAGAAATTAAAGATTTTGCTGCGTGTGCACGTAGGCAGCACTACCTAAATACGTGCTTTTTAAAGCATTCAAATAAAAATATCTCAAAGTAGAGTATTAAATGTTTCTTTAAATCGCGATATATAGTGGTCAACCGTATGACATTTAAATTGATGCATTAAAAAATGGGGGTCACCGTGCTCGTTTAGAAGAAAAGGACCATTTATTTTCCTGCCGAGCTTAACCTCAAGGAAATCCAGTAATGTTCTGCGTGCGTGCGCTTATGCGCGCGCTAAATGACGCGAAAAATTATACGCAGCAAGGATGCGCAATGCAATTCAACGGAATCACCTTAATCCTTTAACCCCAAATATCAAACAAATTCTTGAGAATGATGTATAATAATCAGTAAATGACACAGTAAATGACACAGTAAATGACACAGGCATACTTGGAAAAAAAATCCCGAGTGCTCCTATCAGAGTCGAACCTAAGACCTTCCGATTACTAGTTCGGATGCTCTACCATTGAGCTACAGAAGACTCGTGGGAGCTAAGGCCATTAAACTAGGTTCATGGGACAAACATCCTGCAGTATGCAGGATTGGAATGTCAATGTGTGGCATATGCGTGATATATGGAATAAATATGATGGAATAATTGTGTTAAGCCTGGTGAATAAATGAGAATGATGTATTAATCGGTATATTGCATGGGCATATAGATTCTTGTATCTGGTTTTTCCTGATACTTTTCTTAAATTTAGAAGAGAAATTTGCCTTGGGTGATCACATCCTTAATTCTCATGTCCTCAGGGGTTGAATAAGCATTGATATTACAAGGAGAGATTTGATGCTGGTCACTTTTGGGGCTTACATGTACATGTAGCTTCTAAAACCCAGCTCCCTACAAGGGCCAGCAATTTCTATATGAATCTAACCTTTGTAGAGGTTCATTCATGACTGAGTGCAGCAGTTGTGCATGACTATTCACATTTTCTACATTTCAGGAATTCTATCCTGCCCATCAATCAAAATAATGGCAACAAGGTTCTGACTTCATTAATTACAAGTGAATCAAACCTGAAGAATTACTGATCTTCGTAATGGAGGGTGGTAATAGCAAAGAGAAGATATCTCTCCAGGATATGACGACTTATGACGAGCAGTTGTTCAGTCCTGGTGATGAAACAGGCCAGACTGATGATAACTCAAACAGCCATTGCAAATGCTCTTTGCTCTCAAAGCGATATGTGATATCGATTCTGGCACTACTTGGATTTGCCAATGTTTATGCATTACGTGTTAACCTCAGTGTGGCTTTAGTGGCAATGGTGATGAAGAACAAGATTGAAAGTGCAGAAGGCAAGGTGGTTGAGGTATGAGCTGAAAGTTTAATCAATGATCCCCTGTTTCACCTGATCAAGCACCGCATGAAAAATACTACGTCCGTTAAGTGCAGTACAAGTTTCTGAGTTCCCCCTTGCCTCCTCTACCTTTCTTTTTCTCCCAAATTAGTATTTCTTCAATTGTTATTTCAACTTATTTTTTAATGTATTTATTGAGTACAGACAAATAGTAAAAGATTTAAAGGGGAAGTATCATGGGTCTTTTTTATATCTTTTGTTCAAAATAAGGAAATAAGACCTTCAATCACCTGCCAAATAATTCTAGAATGACGAGAGGAACGAAATCAACTCAATTCTCGAAAGAAACAACTTGTGATCTGTTCTAGCGCATTTTGGAAACAAATGCGAGAACTTGAAAAACATTAGCCTAATATTTTTCAAGTTTCAATCCAAACCGGCCTACCCTGTCTCTGGCCAGAGGCACTTTTAATCGTCAGTTTTATTGCACCAAGGGAATAATTTTTAACAAAGTTGACAATTATTTTGTTGTTTCCGCTAACAGTCAAACATTTTTGGGTTTTTGAAATGACATCAAATTTTCGTGATACTTCCCCTTTAAGTGCACAGTCAGTCATATAGTGTATATGTTGTAGGTTGAAATGAATCCCAGGTTAAAATGATTTCAACCTAGGTTGATTTGTATTTTCCTTTGTTTCAGATGTAAATTACCCAACCTTAACAAAAGAAAATACAAATCAATCTAGGTTGAAATCATTTTAACCTGGATTCATTTTAACCTACAACGTATATGTTGTGGTTTAATTTTTTTTTGGTTTAAAAGTTTTCAAACCAGTTAAATTTTGATTTCCTTTGCACAGTATTCATTACCATAATCCAAGACAAAGGGAAATAGACATGGACAACAACATTTCACTGGCTTTCTGTGCCGTCAAAAAAACACAATCTTTTTGTAGTAGGATAAATAAATCTCTTATTTTACAGTTTTACATATAATACATGTACCTGCAGACATTTTGCTCATTGCTCATATATTTCCTCACCCCTTGGGGGATCGGAAAAACACTGTGCAACTCGCAAAATATCCATACGTTTTATATGTAAAACCATCAGATAAGATATACAGCTGTATATATAACATCATAACATCATAAAACAGATCATTGAACCTGTACATGACAAGTCTGGCTCATGTGAAAATTTTGCTTTCAATTGGCTTGTGAAATCAGACCCGTAACAGCCACTGGGTTTAGTGAGTCTCAGCCCAGCACAGACATAAAAGGTTTGCATCCATGGGAAAGAGATGATTTTTAGTTAAATTTCAGTGACTGTTGTTTTGTTGACAGGAAGCTGCAGAATTTAACTGGAGTACTCAAACACAAGGTAATTCAATTTTATTTAAATTTGTTTTTTTTTATGAGTTGATACTGTGGTATAGTTTACCCCGTCAGTATGAGATTATTGGCAGAAATTGAATTGGCTGGTTTATCATTAAGTTTCCTGGGAAACGGATGAAGTTTGGGCAATTAATTTTTTGAGTGTAAGGTCACGTTATATACCCACTCAGACAGCCTTTTTCACCTTCCTTGCTGACGTCGTACAGTGTGGAATTGTTGACTGGCATCTTGAGAGTTAAAATATATACCCACTAAACTAACATGTTTAACTATGGACAGGTAATGTGACTCAGACAGCCTGCTTATGCCCCATTTGGAAATAAGCATGTGTTGTATTGGCTAGCGTAAAAAAAATAAAGATCATGTATGTATGTATATGTACTGAAATTTCACGCCAAAAGGATTAATTTGTCATTCATGATATCACTGTACCCTACATAGTCAACACTAAGATGTTGCTTTAGCAAGGAGACCCAGTGTTGGCATCACAAAATGGCATCTTCTTACTTCTCTGCAAACGTTTTTGTTTTGTAGGAATTGTTCTGAGTGCCTTCTTCTATGGCTATATAATAACCCAGATCCCTGGTGGTTGTCTAGCTCTCAAGTTTGGTGGTAAAAACTTGTTTGGCCTTGGTATTCTGTCAACTGCAGTTTTTACACTTCTTACCCCTGTGGCTGCAAAGGCAGGTGTTGCTTTACTGGTGGCTTTGAGAATTCTCATTGGCTTGTGTGAGGTTAGTGAAATTGTGAATAGACCTACAGTATAATACCTTTGAGATGCACATCTGAGCCTTTGTTTAGCAGTCATCCCTCCCTCCTCCCCACAAATTTAATATCTTAAATTCATACTTGGACGAGGCTTAGGGGAATAAAACATGCATAATATGTTGAGGTTCAGAGGTGAATAATTAATTTCTTTTTGTTTTACATATTCCCATAAGTTTAATAGTTGTATTAAATTGGTTGGATTAAGCTTCATACTTGAAACTTTTTGGCTTGCAATTTCCAATCCCTTGAAGGCTTAAGTCACTTGACAACGTCGCTTGAAAATAAAGTTCACATTACTAGCACTACTTTGTGATTATTCCAATTCGTTTAACTTGTACAATTTGTGGGTGAAGTGTCCAGGAACTAAACTGATAGGAACGGTGTTCAAGCAAGGATGGAGAATGAAAAATTCACCGTGGTGTGCTCACGCTGTCCTCAAAACCTTGAATTTGGTCATTTCTCATTGTTATTGCAGAGGACGGCAAAGAAATGTACCAAAATTTAAAACGCACATGCATAGTGATTGTTTTTGCTCATTAAACCTATTGTTTTGTGGCGTTGTCATTGCCGTCACCGTCGTTGTTGCTTAAGTTAAGCTCTTTATTCACTCATCTGAGTGCTATGGTGATGTTTTTACTTTGTGATAGGGTGTTGTTTTCCCTGCAAATCACGCTGTATGGACCAAGTGGGCCCCTCCTCTGGAAAGAAGCAAGCTAACTACAATTGCTGTTTCAGGTTTGTAAAAAATATATTTGAAAAATGGATCCATAGATTCATTCCTTTGTATGCACATTTTCAACTTTTGGTTACTAGTTTCTTTGACTCGTCTGAGAAACTGACTGTACTGTAATTTCATCTCAAGTGAAGCTTATTTAAGGCCGGTGCCTACTATTGTTACTGCGCATACGTTCTGCGCATCGTGAGATACTCGGGTTTCCTATTGGTGGTGCCTACTAACACAGGAATATTTTTGCACGGTTTAAAACTATACGGAGAAAGCAGAACTTACCAAATGCTTTAGGTATTTCAAAAGAAAATTGGGGGTAACCATGCATTTTTTCAGAGATAATTAAGCTTCAATTTAGGAAAAAAATCCCATACATTGCTTTATATTTTAGCCTTTTTTAGAGATATTACTGCTAAAATATCTCTGAAAAATGCGTGGTTACCCCCAATTTTCTTTTTGGATTCCAGTAGCCCTTGCTAAGATCTGCTTTTCCTGCATAGTCATAAACCGCACAAAAATTTTTCGGTATTAGTAGGCACCGTCCTTTAAACTAGCAATTTATTACATTCAATTTTGTAAATGCATTTTTTAGATATTCTTTAAATTATTTAATATTTAGCCCACTGTAGTTTTTAACATGCAGTTTTGTTTTGTTTTTATTAGTGAGAGTCCCCCAAATTTAAAGGGGAGGATTTTAAACTCCCTCCCCCTCCCAGCACTTTAATAGTCATGATAACTCATGAATCATAATTGTCATCATCATTATTTTTATTATTATGTATTATAAATTATTAATTAAAATTTTATCAAATGAGTGAAGACTAGATAAAGCTCCTCTATATGTGGTTTATCTGGCACTGCAATTTCAGTCCATGGCAAAAGCAAAGAAAATTTGTAGTCAACTCATTTGTGAGTTGGGATGATTGACACGGGCAATGTTACCCTGAGTTGATGCAACTATAAATTCTCAAAACTTCTTATTATGTTTATTAGGCCTTGATAAGTAAGGAGAATTTACATGTATACTTTCAAATTTGTATCTCTGCAGGAGCTCATATTGGAACTGTGATTGCCATGCCTTTGTCTGGTGTTTTGGCAGAACATCTTGGCTGGCCATCGATTTTTTATGTTTTTGGTATGTTTATTGTATGTTCCTCTTTTTGTGATTCTAAATTGTGAAAAAGTCTATAATTTGTACAACTAAAGGCTTATTTCAATACATATAAAATTAATCAGACTGATTCGGCTCAGTTTGACACAGAAAATCAGTAAGAAGACGTTAAATAAAATTGGTCCAATTTATAAAAATTTGTGGCCATGCTACAAAATGTTTTCAATAAGCCGGTAGATTTTCACCCTGTGTTACATGTACATCAAAAGAACTGAGAAGTTGGTCAACAAAATGTAAGTTGTAAAAAAGACACCAAGGCCTAACATAGACTCATTTTTTTTCTTAATATTTTTAACTAGGATTTTAGTTTGAGTTATTTTTTTATTTGTATTTCTTAAAATATTTTGTAAGCTTAGGTATTCACAGGTGAAGAGCCACCTAGTTTATCATATGGTAACATTACCTAACTTGAAAGTGACCATAATATTGTGCAATATCAGATGGACCAGTGACTTGATATCATAGGATATCAGGACAGTAGACTAGGCTTCTGATTGGCTAACTGCGAATTTGGGTATGGTTATTAAAATGTAAAAAGTGCATGGTGACCGGTCACAAAATTCTCTTTTGATTTCAGGTTCCGCAGGCGTGGTGTGGTCCATTGTTTGGTTTTTAGTTGTTAAAAATTCCCCGTCTGAAGATCCAAATATCTCTGAGAAAGAACGGTTGTACATTGAAAATGCTCTTGCAAGTGACGTCCAGAAAAAGGTGTATATACCAGTCAGCCTAGTTAGCCATTGTTATCATGAATTTGTACATGTCTGAGAGCTGAGAATAGGTTAATCAGCCATTTTAAGTGTTACATGTTGTAAAGTAAAGTAAAGTAAAATAGAGTAAATTTATTTGTACACGTTTAGATTTGAAGTCAGAAGCTTGTGGGGCTTTGTACATCAAACAAATCTTAAAATAAAAAAAATTAAGATAAACTTCTTGAAAATCCCAACTGTCACTGAGGCTTACCAGTTGGCTATTTACAAAGCATGCCAACGATTTGAACAGGGGACTACAGTACCGACGAAACAAATCCAACTAGCTAGTGGTCAGGGAGGGTACTCAAATCTGGGGCCTTCAGATAACAAGTCCCCCCCCCCCCACTCCCCAATCTCAGACGCAAAATTCCACTCCAGTAGAAGGAAGTTGTAGCTTTTAAAGAAATATTTAACTTTTTCCAATGACAAGCCCCTATTTTTAGGCTTTTTTACTGTTTTAAGAAGCCAAAGGGGAAGTTGAACAAATTGACAAGCTTATTGCTTACATTATAAACGCAGTACAGATTTCAGCGGTTATACAGATCGTGTGATATTCTCTGGAGAAAAAAAATTATTCATTCATATTCACGCGACTATTTGAAAATTTCTCAAGGCTATGATAACATAGGGGGAGCTAGAATGGTGGAATGGCACTCACCTCCCACAAATGTGACCCGGGTTCGCTCCCTGGACCCGCCGTCATATGAAGGTAGAGTTTGTTGTTTGTTTTTCTCCTGGTTCTTCGATTTTCCTCCCTAACCCTAAAACCAACACTTCTAAATTCTAATTCGATCTCATACACGTACACTTTTAATAACGAGCTCTAAGCTCTTTCGTTATACGTAGGTAAACAAATTACATTGACATTTTATTTTTTACATGGTCTGTAATGGGAAAACAAAACATTTGGTGTTCCGGGGTGTTCCGGTGTTCCTGGTTTTAGTACATGCCCTGATTAGCAACCTCGCTGTGAAAGATTTTGAGTAAAGGAAGTGAAAATGAAGTTATTATTGAAGGCAAAGTAGATCTATCCATTTTCTTTTTCATTATTGCTTCATGGATGAAGGTTTTGACACTTAGCCTTCGCCAAAACTGTAATTGCAATTAACTTACTGTTATCAAGATTGATATTTTCGATAATTTTCCTTTTAACTTACTGTTCTCAGGAAAATCCAGTTTTCAGCTAGAAACTGGGCATCACACACTTTGTTAGTACATGAACGCAAAGTATTTATAACAGTCTCGTGAGGGAAAAGGTTAAAAATTAAAAAAAATCTCAGAGGTACTGATTGGGGCAAAGTTTGGCTGCTTAATAAGCCTTTTCAGCTTTCTTGTTCTTTCTAACTTTAACCTTGTGGTCTTGAAACTCTTCACTACAGGATGTAAAGGTGCCATGGAAGGCAATATTCACCTCTTTACCAGTCTGGGCCATAGTCGTTGCTCATTTTAGTGAGAACTGGGGATTCTATACTCTGCTTACGGAGTTGCCAAGCTTCCTGAAGCACAGGCTTAATTTTGATCTAAGTAGGGTAGGTCCATTTATATCCAGTATTTTGTTGCTTCTACTCTGTTATATCTGTGTTATTTCTGTTAAATAAAAGTATTGCTTGGGTTGGATATGAAGACATGGCAGGCCTCATATCTGGGGTATTTTAAAAATAATTATTAATGCCATTATTTTAGTCAGTGTTTGTCCATGTTGGGATAAGTTTTTCTCTGGTTACTCTGGTTTTCCCTTCTTGTAAAAGACCAACATTAATAAGTCTAAATCCAGGGGCTACAAGTTTGTTTAATTTTCATAAGTGCTACCCTCAGTCAATAAACAATGTTAGTTTATTTTAATTTTATTTCAGATAATGGGCACAGTCTTTACTATACTTTGGGCTAAAAATATATACAGTATCTTTTGATTGTTAATGAAAGTTTGGAGGCCACTACATGGTTACACATATGCACGTAAATTATACTACATGTAACTTAGAAATTTTTTTCGCGTACTTCACAGGCTGGTTTTGTCGCTGGCCTTCCCTATCTTGTTATGGCAATTACAATTGAAGGAGGTGGACAGGTAGCTGATTGTCTGCGTAGAAAGCAAGTTCTGAGTACATCTGTGGTACGAAAATTGTTTAATACATTTGGTAAGTTGTATAGTTTATATAAATGTAGTTAGATGTATGTTAAGTACCATAGTTAAAGGGGCACTGTAAAAATATATAATAAATATTTTCATTTATGAAACAAGTGTCAATGTAATTAGCCCAGAGTACTGACTGGAGACACTTTCCACATCGAATTTGAAGTTTTTTTTTTACTAGTGTTGCTTAAGGAGGAGAGGGGAAAACTGGAGTACCCGGAGAAACACCTCCGAGCAATGATGGGAACCAACAAGAAACTCAACCCACTAATGACACTGAGCCCAGGAATCGAACCTGGGCCAAAACCTAAAATAATATTAATATAGAAAAAGGTTTCTTACATGTGATAACCAGTCTCTTGGCCAAAATAGAGGACGTTAAGAGCATTTTGCTTTCAAAGGAAAAAACATATACAGTTGTACAATACTCTTGCATAAAGACCCTTTAATTGTCCACCAGCAATTAACATGTATAGTCATCATCATTTCTTTAATCCAGCTATTCATTTACCTCTTCTTTCTAGGTTTTGTTTGTCAAGGTATCTTCCTCGTCATTGCTGGCTACACTTCAAACTGGCTGGTGGCTGTTGTGTGCCTTACGATGGCTGTGGGTGGAGGAGGGTTTGCATTTAGTGGTTTCTTTGTCAATCATCTAGACATTGCTCCTCCTTTTGCTGGAATTCTTATGGGGATCTCTAACACAGTGGCTACAATACCAGGAATCTTGAGTCCTTTGTTAACTGGAGTTATAGTACAGCATCATGTATGTGTATGACTTTGTAGATTCAATTACGTTAGCCTATGCATGCACTCTCATAATTTCAGCTGCTATCTGTGCAGCCTTTCCAGCTTCGTATTATGTTGTCCTCTCATTCCATGTTCAAACCATGATGTTAGCCTCGGGTGAAGGAAGGGAATTGGCAAGGAAACTCCCTTACGAGTATGGCAAAATCTACTTTGAGTATATGAGTTATTGTACTTTATCAACTTTCTATAATTATTGTATTTATTATTTTTATTCATTTCTCTGTTATTGTTGTTAGTTTTCTGTTGATGCATTGTTATTGTAATTGTATTCAACCCAGATCCTTGTTGAAAACCACTTTGTGAGGGAGCTTTTGTGAGGTCTAACTTTGGCCACAATTATGGCCTATGCCCAAAGTAACGTTTTCTAAAAGTCATCAAAATGCTAAGCATTATAATCGTAGAAAGGGACGCCAGTTCAATCTGGTTTTCAAGCCAAACAGATTTCGAAATAGTTTTGTTTTTAACGCACTTAAGGTTACATGATGTAAACCCTTTATCATTTGTAAGAATTATGCCTTTTTAGTAACTTATTACCTCAAGATCCATTTAATGTTAGCACCTAGTCATTACGTAGTGATTTAAGGTGTTTTTTATATTATTATTATATATTTTTAATCCTTTTCCTGTAAATATAAGGTAATTGCAACCCTTGGGTTGCAAAGTTATATTCATTAAACTATCTATCTAACTATCTATCTATCTATCTATCTATCTATCTATCTATCTATCTATCTATCTATCTATCTATCTATCTATCTATCTATCTATCTATCTATCTATCTATCTATCTATCTATCTATCTATCTATCTATCTATCTATCTATCTATCTATCTATCTATCTATCTATCTATCTATCTATCTATCTATCTATCTATCTATCTATCTATCTATCTATCTATCTATCTATCTATCTATCTATCTATTATGAATCATTTATTCCTTTTTCCAATAGAGTGCTGGAGAGTGGAGAGTAGTATTCTACCTTGGTGGACTAATCTACATTGTTGGAGCCATCTTCTACTGCATCTTTTCTTCTGGTGAGAAACAGGCCTGGGCGGCTGGTTACTCAACACTGCTCGACGAGACTGATGAGGATGAGATAGAAGAAAGATGAATAACGTAAAATTCTGAGTATAAGGTCCTCAGAAATTAACTCCCACCCCCCTGCAAAATAATAAAAATAATCATCATCATCATCATCATTATCGCCATCATCATTATAAATATATGTTTTTTAAATTTAATAAAATCATCTCTTTATTAACATATTCCAAGCAAATTGCTGTTTACAAGTTAAAAGTAATAATATTATTATAAACAATAATAATCATCATCATCATCATAAATAATAATAATAATAATAATAATAATAATAATAATAATAATAATAATAAACATCACCATCGTCATCATTATAAAAATAATAACTAAATGAACAGAGTTACACTTAAAAATTATTTTCCGAGCGAATTTTGCCTAGCAAACTGGATCAATTTCAATTAGAACTTTAAGTTTGTATGTACATGAAAAATACGTTTACGTATTTATTTACAAGGAATGTATTTTTTTTTTTCAAAGTAAACATGCCTATGGGAATAACTGAAGTATGACAGGCTTTCTGGAGCCTATTGTTTTAATTTACACAGCTTCATGTCAGTAATGGCGCTGTTCACACTGGACTTACTAAAAGTGGTGTAGGATGAGTTCCTGTCATGAAAAGCTGTTAGCCCGGTTTAGCGCGATTACACTACCATCTGTGATCGTGTTTATATCAGTTTTCCAGTATGACTATAAAATCGGAAATACAGATTCGTGAAAAGACATGAAAGCCCGTGTGAGTGACTTCCTAGTTCTGCTATGGAATTCTATTTAAGTTATAAGTTAAAAACTTTTGTTTTGTAACATCTTGAACGCTGAAGTGTGACGAGGATTTTAACCTTTGTCGGTGAAATCAGTGCAACAGTAGCTTAGTTGCAAAATAGGTGTATTGTTATGTTATTTATTTAAATTTTGCCGCACAAAGAAATTACAAAAGAAGATACAACAAAATAATTTAAATTAAGTTGCAAAGAAGAAGTGACGAGGAGTCATTCGGCCTCCCCAATTAAACCAAGCTGACTACAACTAATTAAGTTATAAGTTATAAATGTCAGTTAGTTGCATGGCGTGAGGACGTTAAATTAAAAAGTAGTAAGCTAGAAAAACAGGTGTTTTTCATAGTTTTTAGTTATTGTATAGAGCGAACGAAAGAAACTAAATTATTGAAAGAAACAACTCATGATCTGTTCTGGTGCATTTTGGAGACAAAAATGCGAGCACTCGAAAATAACGTAGCCCAACCTTTTTCAAGTTGCAATCCATTCTGACCCAGGTGCACTTCATCTATGGCCAGAGACAATCAGGACAGGTTTAGTACACTAAAGTGGTAATTTATAGCAAACCAGGACAATTTTGTTTAGGTTTCTGTTAATATAAAAACGTTATGGGATTTTTGAAATGACACCAAATCTTCGTGACACTTCGCCATTGATTTAATGACTTCATCAATTGGTGCACAGAAAGAGATGTGATGCAATGTAATTGCACTAATTAAAAGTATGAATGTGCTCAGATTAAAAGCACTCTGGAATAAATGTGACTCCTTAAGCCAACCTGTGAGTGTGGTGAAATCTTTGCAGGTAAAAAAACAGATGAATATGCTATCCATTAAGTGCTCCATTTTCTACTGCGCATGCGTTCCACGCATTTTGGGATGGAAACTCGAAACTGCTTATCAAAACAAAGATTTTTGCTTGGTTTATAACTGCGGAAAAGGAAGATCTTTCAAAAGGGCTTTTGGAATCCAAAAAAAAAAAAAGAGGTAACCACGCATTTTTCAAAAATAATTTAACTTCACTTGGGAGAAAACTTCATACATTGTTATGTGTTTTAAAGCCTCTTGGAAATTATTGTTGCTGAATTATTTGTAATAATGCGTGCTTTTCCCAATTTTCTTTTTAGATTCCAGTAGCCGTTAAGCTTGCTTAGATCTGCTTTACCGCATAGCCTTAAACTGTACAAAGATATCTCTGTGTAACTGGCAGGAACCGCCCTTAAACGGCTTAATTTCGATTGACTCCTGAAACCAGAGAGAAAGAAAAAATACCAATAGGCATTAAGTGACCAGGAAAACAACGTTAGATGCGTCAAGATTACAAGTAGAAAGTTCCAGTCTATTTGCGAGGTATTTTTTCTGCGCGTGCCCCTCCGCTGGCCCCGGTTATTCAAAGAGTGGATAAGTCGCTGTCCAACGTATTAGTTTGTAGTACATTTTGTCCGCTGGATAACATTATCCGCTCTTTGAACAACCGAGTCCTGGTTGTTAAAACCCAGACCTTTTACAGTGTTACAGTGGTCATTTGGTCTCTGTTTAAAGTTACTGAGACCAGCCGTATTAATAAAAGCCTGCTTTTCTTGAGAATTTTTTTTAGTGGTAATTTTCGCGCAACTCGGTAAGGTACAGTCCTTTTTGTTTGGAAAAGCGGCAATGCCCAAATTCGAATTCGGATTGCTCGAGAACGAGCTGTGTACGAGGAACTCCCGTCTCTGCTTCAGCTTTGAGCAAACAGATGTAGGTTTGCTACATGGCGAAAGTTCGATTGCGACTTCCATTTGAGAGGAATTCGAATGTCCTCATTGATGCACAAGTAACATGTAACGATTATCATATTCGATTAAATATTATATTATTAACTGTGTTCAGTACAAAGTGTCATGAATCTATATTTGTACAACTGCAGATCATTTTTCCTTCATTGTTTATTTTTTCTGCCCTCCCTCTCCTCCCATCACGCAAAGGCTCCGTTTGATTGAGCATGCGCCCTTAAACAGCACGTGCATTAATTTCTTGTCAGTCTTATTCAGTGATTGGCTTCAGTTTCTAATCCATATTCATAACGAACTTGTGAGGAGTTCGTGGACTTGTGAATTTTCTGGTTGAAATACTGGCTTTAAGGTCAGAAGAAGAAAGAAGGAAAATCATCAAATATGGAGGTATAAAGCAAAGAAAAAGTCTACACTAACTGAAGGTGAGTTGCGCTTTGCAAGTATAGTTTCTTTGTAATGCTATGAACGGGCAAACTATGTTGGTTTGCTGGCTGAACACATGCGCTAGCTTCAGCTCGATTTAAGTGACGATTGAAACTCTACCGTAAAACAGGGGCTTTTTGTCATGTCAATAGTTAAAACAGTGTCTGAAGACGTAATATTTGTTTCTTTTTACTTGAACATTTATTTGAACCTCAGAAGTTGTGAAGACTGTGTTGTCTGGGCAAAACAATTATATAAAAAAAAATATTTGTCTTCTAAATAGATAGCAGTTTCAAGACTTGGCTGTTTGTAGCGATAACTGGGTTCAATTCAATTTAATTCGTGCGAACATAAAATTAAAACAAACGCAATGAAGAGTTCAAAAATGAATTAAAGAAGCATCGATAAAGGCTTCTAATAACGTTTATTAAAATTCGTTTTCTGCACGAACGTTTCATAACAAGGGCTCAGATTTTTTATCACAAGTCAGTGTGAAAGTTTTATTAAATTGGCTCCACCATAAATATTACATCAGGAATTGACACTAGTACAACTGATCTTACCATTGTCTTTTAGAATACTTTAGAATTGAAATTGGGCAACTTTCTGATCATGAAATGTAAAAGTTAATGTGTCTGGCGCCTAATTATTGCGTCGTTAATTTGTAATTTCAGAACCGTTTCTCAGCAAATTGCCAATTGGATGTGGAAATGTGAGAAAATAAAGAATCCAGGAGAACAATCTGGAATCATTAGGAAGAAACGGTGAAGGTAATTGCATGATTTGCTTTTTACAATGGAGACGAATAATTTTTGGACTACTCTAACATTTTATGGCAACGTTTCAAAGCGACCTTTAAATCATTTTCTGCACAATCGTTAATTGAAAATGTGGTCGACCTTTGCAGTAAATCAAAAAGAGACGACAGAATCTCTGAACAAGCTGGAATAACTGAATACGGAAGATGATACCGGAAAGGTAAGGTCAAGTTTTCACTTAAAAATGATTGGAGCTAAACCAGGTTATGTAAAATACCCACCAATTTTTTTAACAAGCCCCTTCATTGGTGAATGATTTAATTTAAGTGCTCTAAGATGGGATGGAATTCTGATTAAAGGAAAAAAAAAAACGTTTGTAAAGCACAAGGAAGGGGGTGGGTTAAGGGAAACTATAACGCTCAGATGAAAAGGCCAGGGGACTTCTTGTTTCCAATTTATTTCATAAACTTCTACTGTACGGCCCCCTCCCCACTCCCCGACCAGACTATATAAAATGTACATAAATTTTTATTAACTGTCATTGTAGATTACTAAATTTAAATGTCGTAAGGTAGAATGGAACTGATTATTTGAAACGTTCATAAAGGGGAAGAAAGAGGGTGGTGTAAGTGGAACCAATGGTGTATAAGAGGAATGAAAAGTCCAGAGGATTTCCTATCTTTTCTTCTTTCATAAAATTCTCCCATACTTACCTTCCCCACCCCCCACCCCCAAGAAATGGTGATTTGCGATTTTTGCAGTTTTAATTCTTACCTGATCAAACTTGGCCAAGAAAAGTTAAACATCCAATTACTTTAGTTTACTGAAACCGCCTATTCCGAGGAATGTCTCAAATTTCATATTCCCAAAGGGGTTTGGGGCTCCATGGCTCTGGGTCGAAATAAATGCAGAGTTCTTGGGGTTTATGGCCTTACTCCAGGGCTCCATCTTGACAGAATCGTCACTTTTTAATCCGGGCTCCATTAGAGAAAGACTTCAGGCTCTGAGCCTCATGGCAAATTTTGGGGACACCAAGGCTCTAAAAGGCCCAGCCCCACCCTCCCCCTCTTCCCCTTTTAGGACGCTGCGTTTTTCTCATATAAGTGCTGCATAATCACCACAATCTATAATTTTAATTTTCAGGAAGCCTTGTTCCCTTGATTGAAATGGAAGAGGGAGAGAATATTTTAGGAGAACAAGAGGGAATCACTAGACAAGTGGGTAACACTTCAAAGGTACGACCTATATAATAGTATATGTTAAGCCCACGGTTTTTAACAAAAATTGGCGCCTTAGCTACTTACGGATGTGTTGACAATTTTCTAGGTTCAGTTGCTGGAAAGTTGGTATCTGGGAGGGGGAGGGGGGGGGGGGGAGGAGAATAATAATTTTGACAGCATTAGGTGGTGAAACTCCTGGATTAGTGGGAAACTGACTGATGAGAAGTTCATAGACTTCTTGTTTCCTTTCTAAAGTCACTTAATATTTGATAAATAAATCTACATCAGTCCTAAAAAGAAAACACACGTTGCAAATTGCAAAATCTAGTTTAAGTATTTATGTAATTTTCTCTTAGTAATATTATCAAGAAAAGAAGAAAAGCTTCTTGGGATGTTAAGTTATTTTTGAAAACGTCCTGTAACCGAATACTGAACATTCGCGGCAGTTAAATTGTTACTTTAATTTGGCATTTTGAAGTCGTGACGTAACCAAAAAAGCTCACGAAGCAGAATAATTGATTTGATGACTTGTATTTTCAGGAAAGCCAAATAAGAAGTTTGAAAGTGGAAACGAAAGGCTGACAATGGCTAAATTAAAGAGAACAATCTGGAATCTTTGGATACAGAAAGAGACATTTCAAACAAGGTAAGAACTTTGAAAATTGATAATTCTAGAAACTAAAATAAGTCACTTAATTAAAACAATGGGGGATTTCTGATTAGAATTTCATGTTTTCAACTGATTTGATTCCGATTAGACTTCAACTGATATGATTTGACTCGCATAATGGAACAAATGGATCATGAGGCATAAGTAGTTAAATCTGAGCGATGTCGGCCGCTATTTTTTCAAAAATGCCATTGAAAAAGGCATTGAATGTTTTTCAGTCATCTTTATAGCTGCTCAATTTATTTGTTTAGTTTAGAATTTGCGTCAGTTTCCAATAATAAAGGAACACAACAAGCATTTTCTGTTAGCAAAAACGTTCAAAACAAAATGATGATGATGATGATGAAGTTATGAAATTATCGAAGCTGCATATATGCTGTAGTCTTCATCCAAACTGGTCGTTTGCAGAATACTTTGGCCAAAATTCAAGCAAAGTTTAACTCTCCGATTCTCTGACTCTGTCATTTTGGTAACGAGCACTCGGTGTATGCACGTATCGAAAAAGCGCGCTTAGTTTGCAAATAGCAAGTCCCCGTTTTTTAAAAGCTCAGTGATGACTTCATGTAGTTTATTTTCTACCAAAATTTAGCAAACGAAACAGCCTGACATCTAAACAGTGATGATTTTGTTACTTTTTTTTTTAGATTAACACAACCTTTTACACAAACACAAGGACAGCCAGGACAGCCTGGTTCACCTCAGTCAATAGGCGCTGTTTTCATTCTGGCTGCTTGGTATTTTGTAGTTTGGCACCACACAATATTTTGGTTAGACTAAAAGTTGTTTCATTTAAAAGATTTAGATTCCTAATAGGTTTGAAAAACCAACTAAAAAAGCAAAAATCAACACTTGCAATTGTATTTTTGGAAGAATTTTCTTGTTTCCATCTTGATTAGGCTTGTAGCAATTAGGAGTCAATGGGAAGTATTTTTCATTACATAACAATCTGAATTATGGACACGAGACAATATTCTTAAATAAGTCTTAAGTAGTTAAATCGATTACCTTAGCCACAACAGCAAAGAAACAAATGGCTTAATTTTATATGAAGAAGATTTTATGAAAATAGTCCGCGAAACCTTAAAGAAAAAAAAAACCTTGGAAGAAATAGGTCACAAACAAAAGTAAAACGAAACTGATTAAATACAAACTATTTTATTTTATTTTATTTAAAATCGATTTTATTCGTGAGAATTGCGGGTTTTCGATACAAGCATTAATTTTCAAATAGGTTCTGATGCATCTAGCACATGAACACCAACCACGTAACAAAATTGGAGAGAAAACGTGATGACTGATCAGTCGAAACTGTTTGGGAGATTTTCCGTTGCTTGATAATAAAGAGTACGTCTTCAACTGTAAATAAATTAAACAAATGGTGTTAAAAAGGAGAAATAATATTGAAATAATGACTTTAATGACAGTTTTTTTTAAGTTCTTCTTTTTCATGTATTGTCTTGCCCCTATTTAGCCTGGGCTTTCTTTCAGTTCGTTCTCGAACCTGGGGGATGGGGTGGGGTGGGGCCCTTTCAAGACCGACTAGGAGTGTGAATAGTATGACCCAAACTGTTTCCTTTGAAACGTGCAAAGTGGACCGATGACATCATATCACGTGACGATCCACGTCATTTGCTCTTCACAGCCACCATGTTGGATTTCTCTATATATCCAAAACCGCTGAAAACTGTCCAAATTGGAGAAAAAATCTTAAAATACCTCATTAAAGGGATAAAATTCCAAATTTGGTGAAAAAAGGAGCTGTCAAGATCTTGTTGCGATGGAAGCATCATGTAATTTGACCAATCAATTATTATATCAAATTTCCAGAAAAATGTTACGAAACCGGAAAGTCACAAAGAATATTCAGTAAGGGCGAGCACTTATTCGTGCGCTCCCTCGCCCCACCCTCCCCTCCCAGGATAAATAGGCTTAATAAACTGCAAAGGGAGCATTATTTCGCCTCAGACACTTTTTGACAAATTCATGTTTACAAAGACAAGCTGTTCGTCTTGGACTTTCAGAAATTGTACCGAAATAATTTTGAGAATAGTAGGAGCACTTTGTTTTGAGAAAGCTTAAAGTGCCTATGAAACGAAAATTGTCTTTAGGTAGTTATAAAATTTACCCTTTCAAACACAAGATTTCAAAGTTTGAGATTGCTGGGGTAAAAATTGCCGATTTTGTGAGCGCTCAAAGTTGGGCTATTTTCCCTTCAAAATTGGTATTCGAATCGCGCGGCCAAAATGCCAGGTGACAATAACCGCTGACGTCACGTCACGTTGGTGCCAAGAATTGCAATTCATCATGGCGGAAGAGAAGAAAGATAAGCGACAGCGAAGGCGATATTGCGTTGCTGGCGTCCGTAACAAAGAGAGTTGCCAGAATCGATCGTTCACAGAATCGCTAGACATGCTTTTCTCTTTCTACAATCCTTTTCGGTGGCAAGAAGGGAATGAAAGTGAACAAACTTTTGGCACCAACGTGACGTCACAACTTGGAATTCAGCATAAAACTCGACCCAGTCCTCTGACCATTTTTGAAAGCAAAATAGCCCAACTTTGAGCGTTTGTTAAATCTACAAGTTTTACCCCATTACTCTAAAACTTTGGAATCGTACATGTTAAAGTGCAAATTTTATAACTACACAAAAGCAATTTTCGCTTGATAGGCACTTTAATGGGATGAGAATTTTGAAAAGAAACTATGATGAACCTCTATAACAGCTCAGTGACGACGGAAGATATTTAAAATCATTTCCAGGACTTTATGATAACTGGATTGGTAAGCTTTTAACAAAGAGTGAGGTAGTCTGTCAAATTTTTCCAAATTATGGTGATTTTCAATCTCAGTTAATGACCCAAAAACATGCCTATTTAACTTATAGCCAATTTACTGTTAATATCTTGATTTAGGCTTTTTTTCATTAATTTAGAGATGCGCGCAAAACACAAAAAATGGGTGCAATATATGGTTTCTTTTAGACCGAAAGATTTCCGAAAAAATAAGAATTAACAGGTAAAAGTTTCGAAACAATTTTCATCAAACCTGTTGTTCGCCCACACAGATGAATACACAATTGCTCTCATAACACAAGAAACATTTTCTAACCTTTGTTATTCGAGCATAAAACCTCGTATATCATTGAACTTTCGAACAGTTTTTTAGACTCAGGTCAGTAGAACTCTGTTTTAAAACAGCTGAATGAGAGACTTTTGTTTGGAATTTTTGTCTTACAATTTACACTGTGACGATAACACACAGCCCAATACCGCGATTAAATAACGAGCAGAAAATGTTGTAATAGTTACCGAATATTCTAGACTTTTTTTTATCGATTTAAGAGAAAATTTTCAGTCTTGAAGTGGTGAATATTTTTTTTAAGTTAACGAGGAAAACAGTTTAACAGACTTTATTAAAGTTTGTTATCGCTTGCCATCTTGCGAATTCAAAGTTGTAATTCGTCAAAGAATTTTCGCGCCATTAAATTCAGTGCTCGCAATTGATTTTTTAATAAAAGTTTCAGTTTTTGAAGCGGTGAATAGCTTTTCATTGACGAGGAAAACAGCAGTATCAGACTTGGGTACAATTTTATTATTGCACGAAGCATGAAGAATACTTGCCAAAGTGCCTTCTAAGTTAAAATTGGTCCAAAGATTTTCACGCCGGCTAGTGTCTGTTAAGCGTGTCTTGAATTTATCTCAGGTAAAAAATTAGTTTCAGCCGAGTCTAATTCAGTCTCTAAAGAGAAAAATCGATAAATTTTATTGCGACTGGCCTCGTACAAATGTTTGGAAATTTTTAACGTTAGCGCTTTAAATAATTACATTGTATTTTGACTGTGCCTTTTTTTCTGTCCCAAAATAGTTTAAAAATAAATTTCAAGAAACGATCCAAAAAAAAAAAAAGAAAAAGAAAAAGAAACACAATTAAAAATAAGAAAATAATAATAATTTTGAGGAAAAAAAAGAAATTTGGCCGACTGCATCGGGGCTTGTACTCCAAGCCCCTCGAAGCAACTTAAATTTAACAATGGCAGAGTAAAGGCCAACATTCTATAGATTGAGGCGTTGCTTAACCTCAAGAACACCGAGGCATTGCATGATAAATGATGGTCAAAATTCGCTAGAAATAGGTTGTGGGTCCTATTGTTTTCAACGAACTATTATCATTAATTAGTCATGTTTTGTTAATTAGCTCGTGCAGCTTGAATTCGGGGTAACCATGACAGCAAGGTCGTGAACGTGTGCAAATTCTACATAATGACAAGCAATCAGTTTCAAAAACAATAACAGCTGGAAAAGAACATTTGCTAAGATTCGGTATTGAGACTTGTTTTCTTAGAGCTCAAGGATAGTATTTCGTTGCAGATTTAACTGAAACAAGAGTTATGACAATTTCTTGGAAAAAAGATTGATTTTTAATTTTTTTTGTTGTAAAAATCTTGTAACTAATGAATTTCACCCTGCGCATATCACATAATTCAAGCCACCATACACTTTTGTTTCATGATGGTTGTAATTTGAATAAAGAAAGAAACATATAATTGTAAACAAAATCGTCTTAAACCGTGTAGAGTTGCGTTCGGAAACATTAAGCAAAAATAATGCAAAAAAGCGAATGTCAGTTTGATTTGTTACATAACGGAGTGATTTTAAATTCAAAACAAACCGAACGTGGTCTTGATTTACCACTAAATTTCTGAGCTGATATCAAACGAAATGTAAGGTTATTTACGGTAGAACTGTATTATTAACGTGGAGTTTCTTTCTTGTCTTTTAGCTGTCAATCTCAAGTTGGTTACAACGCAAGACAGAGCAGAAAGAAAGTAAGCAAACAAGGATGGAACCATACCGAGACAAGAGAATGGATATGGCGGAACATTCTGGACGCATTAAAGGTAGAAAACGTAATTTGAATTTTTCACTCGACTCGGTCGGCGCAAAGCATGAAGTTCCAGTATAAAATGTCTTGGATCACTAGCTTTAACCTGGAAAATGGACATAAAGCTTTAAAACCAAAAATTCAAAACAAAAACCGAATTTTTTTCTTAATTTAATTTCTGCTAAAAACACTGAAATTTATTTAATGAATTGGCTGATAAGAAATTTTGATTGGGTATAAATTGGATGCAGACACGTTTGGCTTGAAAATGTTTATATTTTAGGCCGAGTTTTCACAACTGCCGGCATTTTTAGATTGGAACTTCTTGTTTGCAATGGCTGTCCAGTATTGGAACAAAACAGGCATTCGGGATTCACTCGTAAGTGCACGATACAAAATCTCACACTAGTACAGCATAGGATTCCTTATTTTTTGTACTCGTCCTAACTTTTGGTCAATTCTCTCGTGGAATCCTCTCCAAATCATTGTTTGTAAGTTTGAGATGCAAACTTTTACTCAAAACAATGGAGTTTTAAGTGGAAAATGTATAGAACGCCGTTGAAATTCAGTTTCTAGAAATATTTATGCTTCAAATCTGAACTTTCTTAACAGTTTAAATATCATATTAACAAAAAGTTTTGACGACGCACCGAAATACTTTCAGCAGTAAAACGTGAGCTTTGTATCGTGCACTTATGATTTTCTTGGATTTCGATAATTCGTAGAACATTTTTCTAGTCGTATACAAATTCGTTTTTACGCCATTTTCAAAGGGTGCAAACATGGCTTTTGAATGTTGCGTTTATGCGGAAATCAAAGAAATTTTGTAAGCAAGTTTCTATATATAGTTTATAACAAATTTCTCATTTAAATCTTTTCCCAGGCTTAAAACTTGAAATTTTATTATTTGATTTCCACACAAACTCAATTTAATTAGGCAATGTTTGTACCCTTGAGAACAACAAATTTGTCAAACAAATTGTCAAAGCTAGTTTGAAACTTCAAACATCACTGAAAAAGACTTAACTTCAGTAATTCGTTTCACAACATCGTCAACCAAAATCTTGAAGCTTCATTTTGCAAAAAAACACTGATATTTTCGTTTTTTCTTTGAATTCAGTAATTCATTTCACAATATTAATACTGTCAACCAAAATATTATTCTTGAAGCTTCATTTTCCAAAAAAGACAATAGTTTTGCACTTTTGACTTCAGTAATTCGTTTCACAATATTGTCAACAAAAATAGTTCATTTACTTTCATTATGACTTCTTAAGTAGTTGCAATAACTTGTAATTAATATCAATCAGTCAATAAAGAAATTAACACTATTTTATTGTTTCAACTTTATTTGTCTTGTGTTCATTACAATATAAATGAAAAAAAAAAACCCTCGCGCTTTTAAGAGGGGCCTGGTAACTAGTCATTTTGTAGGCTATCTCTTTTACTTTTTTTTGCCTAGGAGAGGTTGCCGAGAAGAAAAAAAGTCCTGCGCTTTTAAAGTGGGGTCTAGCACAAAATCAAAAAATATCTTGACTTTTGAAGGGATAAATCTGCCTTAAACCTGCACAGATTTTTCCCGCCAAAAGACTTAGAATTTTTTTGACTCAGTGTTAGAATAGCACAAAATCAAAAAAGATCTTTTCTTTTGAGGGATAAATCCGGCTTAAACCTGCACAGAGTTTTCCCGCCAAAAGACTTAAAATTTTTTTGACTCAGTACTAGAACACCCCCATCAAAAGCACAACGCTTTTTTTCTTAGTAAAGGCAATCAAACATAGACAAAAATGTAAAAGAAATAGTCTACAAAATACTAGTTTTAAAGCCCCCTTTAAAAGCGCGTTTTATTTTCTTGTTTTCTTTATCTATCAGAGCGGAAACGTTGCTCCGTTAATAAAGTAGACAAAAACCTTATAATGGCGACTTCCTCTCACTTCTTGCTCATAAATAACTAGTAAGTAAAATAGAAACCTGATACATTTTGTTTCCTCTAGATTTTTTGCTCTGTGCGCTTTCGTATACAAACTGTGAATTTCAGGATATAATTTTCGCAGAACGAATTTGTATCTTTTTTTGTTGAATTTAAGCGCCTCTGGTAGAAAAAAACCTATATCAGGTTTTTATTTCACTAATTCGCTATTTATACGCAAGAACTAATGTCTTAGATTTTTTCCAAATCGTACACCAAACAGGCTGATATTTTTCCTTTTAGGATTTTGGATTTAACTACGATTTATGTATCTGAAGCGAGCTTTTTTGGAGCAAACTTGAACTATTCTAGGGTCCGGTTATTGAAAGTAAACTTAAGCTTACCCAGGGTGAACGTACACACTAACTTTAAAACCAACGTTTTCCAGGAAAAAAAGTTACAAAAATAGTTTCGATTACTTGATTTGGTCCAAAATGTTTCAGTTTGGGCTAATGCTGGACTGACACAGCGTAGTAAACTGACTAAAAATTTGCCCGGAACTTTCAAAAAACAAACAAATAAAAATTACATTACTTCGTTGACCTTTTAAACCTTGGATTAGCGTTAACTTACTTTCAACCAAACCGGACCCCGCAGTTATATACCCTGATGCCTTTTGTCTTAGTGGCCTAGATTGATTTTATTTTAAAACGCCATGATACTAATAATAAGTCGAGAAGAAAATAAACTTAAAAACTTTGCCTCATTTCTTTGTCTTCTTCTTGTTTTTCTACGATATTTTTTCCAGTTACCATATTTTTTTAGTGTCGTCTTATTATATCAACATTTCTCCTTGTCTCGTTTGTTTCTGTTTCCCTATAGTTTTGCTGTTGCTCTTCTTTCATGTTTAGTTTGTTATCGTTTCTACATAGAATCCGGTTAGTTCAGTTTTTTGTCATGGTTTCGGTTCCTATCTCTGTACAGTTTTTCCTTTGTTTTCATGCTGTGCTTCGTATCTGTTTCTCTAGATTATTGTTCGTTTACCCCTCCTGTTTCTCAACAGTTTTACCTGTGTTTTTATGTAATGATTTACTTTTGCTGTGTCCTATAATATTGCTTTTTTTGTCATGTGTTTTTGTCTTGTTTTTCTCACTTTTCTCACATATTTTTGCGTTAATTTGACACTTAATTAACATTGTTCCTTTTCCTGTCATATTTTGCTCGTTGTTCTGTCATATTTTGCTTCTGTTTCTCTCTATTATGTTTCTGTCATGTTTGGTCTTTTTTAATGTCTTATTTTCCTCTTATTTCATGCAATTTTTCGTTTTTGTTTCTGTTTCACTTTAGTATTGTTCATTCAGTTTCTGCCATGTTTTACTCTTGCTGGTCTACAGTTTTTTGGCTCTTGTTTTCATGTACTGTCATGTATTCCCTCCACTTGTGCTCTTGTTTTCATTGTTCGTTTTCCATTCATGTTTTGCTCTCGTACACATAGAGATTTTCTCTGTCTTCAGGTCGTATTTCGTTCTTGTTGTAATGTCAAATTATGTTTCTATTTTTCTGCAGCATCGTCTGTTTTCCTGTTTTTTTTTTTCTCGCTGTTACAGTTTACCCCTTGTTTTCATTTCGTGTTTTCTATCTGTTCTTCTATAGTATTCTTCCTTATTGTTCTATTTTTCCCAGTCACTATCAGTGTTGCTGTTTGATCTGTCGTGTTTTGCCCTTCTTACCTGCATTTGTTTTACCATTGTTTCTGATTAGTATCGTTCGTTTCTTGTCTTCTTTTTCTCTTGTTTTTGTTTTCCTATTTCTATAAGGGCATTATCAGTTTCTTATCATGTTTTTCCATGAATCATTTTTCTTCAGTTTTTCCCTAATTTGCATGTCATAAATTGTGTCAATTTTTCAAAATAGCATTGGTAGTCTTTCTCTCATATTTTGTTCAAGTTTCTCTTCATTTCTGCTCTCGTTTTCCTTCATTTTAGCTCTAAATTGCTTCATTTTTTCCATAGTATTGCTCGTGCTTCTGTCATGTTTTGCTTTCGTTTCTGTTAAGTTTTGTCCTGCTTTTCATTTCATAACTTGTTTCAATTTTTCCATACTATTTCTCATTTATTTGTCATGTCTTTCGCTCCTTTCTTGTCAGTTGTTGTGCCTTAATTTTCATGTCGTCAATTGTTTCACTTTGTAGTAGCCTTGCTCGTTTTTCTGTCATGTTTTGCTATCGTTTCTTCTCAGTTTTGCATGTTCATCTCATTTTATCTCGTCAATTGTTTCATTATTTCCATAGTAATGTTCGTTTCTCTATCATGTTTTACCCGCTTTCTCGCTAGTTTTGTCCTAATCCTGTCTTTTTTTCTATCCTGTTTTCCTCTCATTTTTCCTCAGTCCGTTGACCTAGTTTAAAGGCTCCCAAATGTTTCAGTTTTTCCATAGCATTGTTTGCATTTCTGTTATGTGTTAGTGTGGTTTTTCTTCCGTTTTGCTCTAATTTTCATGTCATCAATTGTTTCAGTTTTTCCATAGTCTTATTTGTATTCTTACGCATGTTTTGCTCTCATTTCTTCTCGGTTTTTCCCTAATTTTCATCTCGTAAATTGTTTCTGTTTTTCCATAGTATTGTTCATTTTTCTGTGATATTTTCCTGTCGTTTCTCTGACGTTTTGCTCTAATTTTCAGTTCACGAATTGTTTCCGTTTTTCCTTAGTATTGCACGTTTTTCTGTCATTTTCCTTCTCATTTCTTCTCGTCTTTTTTTTTCACGTCGTACATTGTTGTTTTTCCAAAGGGTTGAGTGTTTTTCCGTCATGTTTTGCTCTTGTTTCTCTTCAGTTTTGGCCCATATTTTCATGTCGTCAATTGATTCTGTACATGTTTTAGGATACTATTGCTCGCTTTTCTGTCATGTTTTGCAATCGTTTCTCCTCAGTTTTGCCTAATTTTTAAGTCGTGAATTTTTTCAGTTTTTTCATAGTAGTGCTCATTTCTCTGTTCTATTTTCTCTCGTTTCTCTCCAGTTTTGCCCTAACCTTTGAGTCGTATATTGTTTAAGTTTTCCCTAGTATTGCTCGTTTTTCTGTCATTTTTTTGCTCTCGTTTCTTTTCAGTTTTACCTCAATTTTCATGTCGTCAATTCTTTCAGTTTTTCAACATTATTGATCTTTTTGTTATCATGTTTTGCTCTCGTTTCTATTCAGTTTTGCCTTATTTTTCATGTCGTCAGTTGTTTCACTGTTTTCATAAAGTTGCTCGTTTTTCTGTCATGTTTTGCTATTGTTTCTCCTTAGTTTTGCTCTAATTTTCATGTCCTTAATTGTTCAGTTTTCCATATTATTTCTCGTCTTTTTGTCATGTTTTACCCTCCATCTCTCTCCGTTTTGCTCAAATCTTCACGTCGTCAATTGTTTCAGTTTTTTCATTGTATTGCTCGTTTTTATGTTACGTTTTCCTCTCTTTTCTCCTCAGTTTTCCCCTAGTTTTCATGTCGTAATTGTTTAAGTTTATCCATAGTAGTATTTATAGCTTTTTTTTGTCAATTTTTACTCTCGTTTCTCTGCTGTTTACTCCATATAGTGTTCAGTTTTTCCATAGTATTGTTCGCTTTTCTGTCATGTTTTGCTGTCGTTTGTCTTCCGTTTTCCGTTTCAGTATTGCTCGTTTTTCTGTCATGTTTGCTCTTGTGTCTCTTCAGTTTTGCTGTAATCGTCATGTCATCATTGTCTCTGTTTTTCCATAGTATTGCTCGTTTTCCTGTCAAGTTTTCTCTAATTTTTATGCCATAATTTTTTTGCTCGTCTTTCTGTCATATTTTGCTGTCGTTTCTCTTCCGTTTTACTTTAATTTTCATGTGGTAAATCGTTTCAGTTTTTCCTAAGTATTTCTTGCTTTTTTTCATGTTTTTCTCTTTTTTCTCTTTCGTTCTGCCCTACGTTTAATGCGGTAATTTTTTTCAGTTTATCCTTAAAATCACATGTCAACAATTTTTTTTCCAGTTCTTCCAAAGTATTACTCGTCTTTCTGTTATGCTTTGTCCTCGTTCAGTTTTCACAGGTTTTCCCTAATTTTCATGTCGTTAATTTTGTCAAGTTAGAAATAATTTTCGTTCATTTTCGTTTTTATTTTTACAGTTCTGCTATTATAGTCCCGGCAAAATTCATTTGTGTAAACTAAACTACCTCGAAAACAAAAGGCATCTGGATGACGGTAAAATACTTTATATTAGTTTCTATTGGAAAATATTTTCTAATTGCAAAATCTTATAAGAAGGTCTGACTTTGTAAAACTAATACCTTGCAAACTTACAAGTTTCTCAAGGTATTTGACAGGCGATTTCGTTTAAAGGCGAAGAGAAATTTTGATACATTGCTGGGTACCCTGGAGATTTTGGATACACGTATCAAACCTTTCATTCCCAGAATAAAAACCCTTAACAACAGTGCATTGGTTCTTGGTCCGTTTACGTTTTTGGATAAAATGGTTTGAGAAAGTTTGTCGACTAAACATTAATAAAATAGGTGGTACTAACTTTCAAGTCTGTGGATGATATGTAGAAGAAATCTGATGTGTCCGCTCAAAAGGAAAACTTATGACGATTTTTTATTATGGTTCTGCCAGCAAAACTGCAAAACATGCTTCAACCCATCTGTAAATAACTGAAATGCTCTAGTGTGATATTCTAATGAGAACTGCTGAGCAGTATTTTCACTGATGCTGTTTAACTTGTGCATAGGGTGGTTTCTACTTTTGAGCCTGTGGATAAATTTCTCAAGCGTTGTCAATTAAATCTGAAAGCTACTGAACTATACACTTCCGTGGTGCATACTGTTTACTGTACAATTTGAGCCTGTATAGATTTTAATCGATCCAATTGTAACTGACGGGAAGCACCGGAAACTGCTGTAAGCCTCCTTTATACTTTGCAAGGCGGTGTTCGGTTTTGAGTCTGTGGATACCTGAACTCCAGTGATGTGTCCATACAACTGAAACCAATTGAAAATCGCTTTTTGGTGGAGTTATTTGTCATTGTATAAACTTGGACTCTAGCTTTTGATTCTGTGAATGGCCATTCCGAAATGAAAGCTACCGAGCGGAACTGTCGTTGTTCCTGTAACTTTGTGATTAGGGTGATTCCGACTTTTGATTTTGGGGATACACTTGTTGTATCTATGAATGAAGGTTATAAGAAATTCAAATGAAAGCTAGTAAACAGATCACAACGTTCTACAAAGCGGCTATCACGTTTGTTTAGCCACGGTGATTTCCGTGAAGTTCTAGATCTGTAGCGTGCATCTAATGATCCTAACGTCTTATTCTGTGAAATTCCCAGAGTGTAACGAAGCAAAATGAGAGCTTTTTTGGATGACTCTTCCTTCTGGCAATGTTTAGTTACTGGATAGTGCTGTATCTTTCCAATCGTTCCGTTCATTATGCTGCCTAAGGTGGTTCCAACTTTTGAGTAAGGGAATAAAACTCCCTAACGACATGATCATCAAATGAAAGCTGCTAAGCAGTGCTTTTCTGTGTTTACTGTACAAGTTGGATCAAAATGTTTAAATCTGTCGATGAAAATGTGAGCACTCTAATGACAGCTCTTCGTCATTCCCATTCCTTTGGTGTTATTTAAGGTGGTTCAAAAATTCGAATCTGTGGAAGAAATCCTAAACTATGACCAATCAAACAAAAGCAACGGAATAGTACTGTTAAGTATGTACTACACAACTTGGTTGTAACTTTCAAGCTGTGTATGCTATCCTTAAGTGTGACCAATCAAATGGAAGCTTCTAAGAAGCACTTGTCTGTGGTACTGTATATTATGCTGTAAAAAGTTGTTCAAATTTTTTAGTCTGTGAATGAAATCCTAAAGTTTGATCATTCAAATGAGAGCTACTAAGCAGTACTTTCTTGTATTGCTGTTTATTGTGCTGTACAACGTGGTTGTAACTTTGAGTCTGTGGATGAAATCCTAAACTGTGACCATTCAAATAAATACTACTGAGTAATTCTTTCCTGTGGTGCTGTTTATTATGCTGTACATGGTCGTTCCATCTTTTGACTCTATGAAAGAAATCTAAGGTGTGGTCATTCGAATGAAAGGTATTGAGCAGTACTTTACTGTGGTGCTGTTTATTACGATGTACGGGGTGGTTCTAGTTTTAAGCGTGTGGATGAATCGAAATCCTAAAGTGTGAACCATTCAAATGAAAGCTACTGAGCAGTTCTTCCCTGTGGTGCTGTTTACGATGATGATGATGTAGGAGGTGGCTCTAACGTTTGAGTCTGTGGATGCAATTCTAAAGTGTGACCAATCAAATGAAAGCTACTGAGCAGCACTTTCCTGTGGTGCTGTTTATGATGGTGATGTACAAGGCCAGCCATGATCAAAAGTGTGATCACTTAAGTTAACTTCACAGGCAATAGTTTTTCCGTGATACTGCTTGTTTGCTCGTGGCGTTGTTTTTAACTTTGCTAATAAATAAAAATGTTGGGCTTTTTTTGTTAGTTCAGCCTGTGCACCTAAATGTGAAAAGGTAGACACCAAAATTCTGCAATTTTCCTGATAGGCACCCATGTCAGACCTTCTTACAAATTTTGAAACTTAATAACAAGTATACACTCCTGGGTCCAGGTGTTCAAAGCACAATTACGTTTATCAAGGCTAAGCAACCAGAATCCAAATTAATTCAGAAATGAAACCGTGTTTTTGCTCATTTTGTTTTCCTTTTCAAACTAAAGCTTTAATTTAACATTGAAAAATCCTTTCTCGCCTGAAATAAGGGCTTCACCTTGCAACTGGTTACATTTAAAGATAAAATTTGGTCTAGTGAAACCATATATTAGTCTATGTCAAAAGTAAGCACTAATAAGCTTTGAACAACTGCGCCCTGAAGTTGATATGCTACAATTTAAAGCGACTGAACCTTGCGCCAAGAGATTCTCTCAGTCTTCCGTCCTCTTTCGAAGTCCAGTTCACTCCCTCGTCCCTGCAGTTCTTGCGTTCCATCGCCTGACGACTGGCACTACCAGCTATGAGCGAAGGAACAAAATATCATCAATTCTTTCAAATAGTTTTGAAGGAAGCTTTAAATAAAACTAAACAGAATTCCACAGACGTTGGCAGCCTGGCAATGCTTTATTTTTCACTTCATTGTAAGCAGATTAATTGTCATGGATGGATAGTACATAGTTAGGAACACATCCCAATAGCAAAATATAGCGTACTTTTTGTTTCTCTTCAAGGGACAAGTAATCTCAGATTTTGGTCGAGGGTGTCTAACCCATAGTTTAAAGTAAAAATCAAAGATTCATCTCAACGATCCTCAGTATTGGAAACTTAACCCTTAATCCATTGGATTTGCGCTGACGAAGGGATAGCGTTTGAAATTTCAGCGCTCGAATCTCTTTGCGGTGGCCAAATTAACTCAGATCAACTCTTTTGACAAAACCAAATATTCCTCTAAATGTTCCCCACTTTAAGGAGCTAACCAGAATTGAAAGCAAAAAAGAGCACATGTGGTCTCCCCTAAGGAAAGCCTTAGACTCAATCTACGAAGAATGTTACCCTCTTGCTGAAAAAAGGTGATGAAACGGTGGATAACCAAGGTCAATAACTACACCCCTCTTGGACGCATTTAACTAATGTCGGTATCCAATGAATACAAGGTAAACCCTCTAACGGGAAATCCATAAATTATCATGATACGTTTTTCTAATATACACTGTTTTGCTGTAAACAGAAATAAGATGCTGATCACCATGCGAGGGTAAGTTTGTTAGCTCACCTTTCAATGAATTTTTATCTTTAGCATGTCTTTCTGTTTGGTAGTGGCCTTTTGGTACCAGGCTGTAAAGAAAAACACAGTTACGAAAATTTGTCATTGCAGTTTCTTTGCCCTTCTTCTTGGTAACATTGAGTGACCACGGCGCGTAAGGAAGAAAAGGATCTAGGGAGGGGCGCAATTAACCGTGAGACCAAATCAATACCTTTCTCAGCTTACTAGGGAGAGAATACCCTTTATAACATGTCAAAATCCCTTATTTTTTCTAACCAAAACTAGCGACAAAAAAGCTTACCCTTTGTGTGACTTCACATACATTTCAATACGTAGGTCGTAATGAGGTATCCACCGAGAAGTTTCGTTCCGTGTTTAGTTTAAGACTTGTTTGTACGGGACTGCTGGAATATTACTGAAGCACTAAATAAGAGACGCTCTGCACATTATTTTTTTTACTTTAATTAATTATTTCCATGGATAGAGAGACTATATGCTCTAATTACCCCATATGAATGAAGCTTATGTGCTCACCTTTCAAGCAACTCTCAAGTTGTCTGTCACTGTTGAGCAGTATTGGTGAAATTCCAAATTCCAATTCCTTTACGCTAAATGCATCTGAAGAGAAAATACGGTATGGCAGTGATATTGCCGTCTTCCTAATCATAATTATAAAAGATGAAAAAAAAAAAAAAAAAATGGCTGGGTGGCAAGGAGGGGTGAGATTTATGAAGGGAGGGGATGCTTATAGGGGGTCTGAGCGGGCGAACTAAAATACCATCCCCTGGGTCCACCCCTGGGGTTAACGAAGTGTTCAATCAGTTAACAAGCAAAAACAGCAAAAAATCTGTGCGGCTTACTTCAGACCAACATGGCCAATAAACGACGGAGCTTGTTTCAGACACATACTTATAACATACTTATAACATACACATACTTATAACATACTTATAACTGTAGCTTTTATTAATTACTATATAGGCATAGAAATGGCCCTAAGTGTTTGAATTCACTCTTCGGGCTCCATCCGTTTTATGGGACAGACACGAAAACAAGCAAAATTCCCCTTCCTCATTCAATAAAGTTATTTGTGCGTTTCATTTGGAACAGATTCTCACTTTGCATACTTTACGCTGAGGCAGCCTGTTTGTTTTAGACAAGTCAGTGCTTGATATCTGACTGGAGAGAAAAATGGAACAAATCAGTTTACAAAATTTGTGATAGCTGTAGGAAAAGTTTTCAGCGTTTTGTCAAGCTGTACAAGGTGGTTGAGTCTGCGGATAAAATCCTAAAGTGTGACCGTTCAATGAAATTTACTGAGCAGTACGTTCCTGTGGTGCTGTTTATTGTGCTGTACAAGGTAGTTTTAACTTTTGAGTATATGGATGTAATCCTAAAGTTTGACATGAGCATATTACTTTCCTGTGGTGCTGTTTATTCTGCTGTACAAGATGATTCTAACTTTTGAGTCTTTGGATGAAATCCTAAAGTGTGGCCATTCAAATGAAAGCTACTGAGCAGCACTTTCCTGTGATGCTGTTTATTATGCTGTACAAGGTGGTTCTAACGTTTGAGTCTGTGGATGAAATCCTAAAGTGTGACCATTCAAATGAAAGCTACTGAGCGGTACTTCCCTTTACTGCTGTTTATTATGTAGTACAAGGTGGTTCTAACTTTTGAGTCTGTGGATGACATCATAAATTAAAAAGTGGTACCATTTAAAAATAAATGAACTAAAAAATTGCAACACAGTGACATCCCTTTCAATAGTGGTTGACAAAACTCCTAGTCGCTAAATGCTACAGTAAATTGAGCGGATAAGCGAAGGTTTGTCGATTCTTTGGGCCTTTGAAATCAAACTCTGTACCAATTTCATGGATCAACGAGTAAATCGCATCGCTTTAAACCAATTAGTAATTCAGTAAAATAGAGAAAAAATGTTCGAAAACTGGGTAATTACATACCTCTAACGGTTTCTCATGTAACTGTGCATGTAAGGTTCATCCACGCCATGTTTGAGACCAAAGGTTCGAGGCAGCCATGAATTTGCAAGTTAGGCGTGTACCAAGGGACCTCTGCCATGATGTAATATACGATATACACTGACTAAATGTTATATGCCGTTTGAAGGCCGTGGCTTTCTTCTCGGGAAATAACTTTAAACAATCTCAGGTTTTCGCGTCGTCCATCTTGTCATCAAGTTCCTCGTGGTAAAAAGTGACAGAAAAGATGAATAATTTAGGATTAATCTACAATTCAAATGCATTACTCTGGACCTCGTATTCTCGAATTTTTCTCTTTCATATGCAAATATAGGACAATTTTATGAAAAGGTAAAAGAAACAAAAATTTGAAGTTTGGGAATGTGAATCATATGAGACTTAATTAAATTTTTTCGGGAAGGGTGGGGAAAATAGATAATGGCGTGTGGAAAGAATTTGGAAAAGGTTTCGAAGAGGAGCGGAAATATAAGAGGTTATCAAGTCCTTTGTACTTTCGCAGTCAGGACACTTTCAATTCCCTGCCAAGATCTTTAAAACAAGGTTAAAGCTCTGAAAAGTAAACAACAACAGGAAAACAAGAAAATAATAAAAATAATAAGTCCTAGGGAGGGGGAGTGCTCCTTTTTTTTCTGGCCTTATAAAGGGGAAAGGTATTAGAGATGTGAGGACTGGGCTTATTTCAAAACAGGAATTTTGAAAAAATAATTGAAGTACCTTTTTTCCAAAATTTACCCCGCAACTGACCGAAACAGCACTAATGGTTCACGAATCACAATGTCATACTAAGGTTAGCATAACAATACTTCTGTACATTGAGGACCAACTATCCTATACAAAGGCAAAGCGACTGATATTTAAACCCGCACAACTGAGTTTTTTTTTCCTTTTATGTCGGATTTTCAAACATCATAATGGGGGGGGGGGGGGGGGGAGGGGAGCGAAAGCTTATTGAAACCCTGACCTTCAAGCGGACGGCTTATTAAAATGCAGAGCTTAATAGAGAAGGGGTGCTAAATAGAGCGATAGTATGCAATACTCGAATCGAATGATATTTGTTCATTTATTTTTCGAGTCTTTTCAGTATCTATACAAGTCCACGGAAGTGTTAGACACGCCAGTCTTAAACAGGGGGAAAAAATTGAGATAACAAAATAAAACACGCCAATGAATTATTTCCTGTGGTGCTGTTTTTTATGCTGTACAAGGTGGTTCTAAATTTTGAGTCTGTGGATGAAATCTTAAAGTGTGACCATACAAATGAAAGCTACAGAGGATGACTTTCCTTTGGTGCTGTTTATTGTGTTATAGAAGATACTCCTAACTTATCATGAGTTGCGACCACGCGTGCATTCAAGCAAAAGCTTCGATTTCTTAGCAGTAATTTCCCGCTCTGTGGATGAAATTCGTAATTATGACCATTCCCAATCAAAACTATTGCGACGTTGTTTCCTGTAGTGTTGTTTGTTTTCCAAGGTTCTGCAAGACAAATATTTCCATTCTTATCTACGACGCTCCAGGTAATGACATTCGCTTATAATTTTAAATCAACTAAGAAAAAGAGGCCACCCGTCATTTTTTAAAAGTAATTATTCCTTGACCATACTTGGTTTTTTCTGGGTTGGAAAGAGCTTTCCCAAAATAGGTAACAAAGAACAGGAGCACCTTACGAACATTTTCGGTAAATATTTGTCCGTGAGAGTATAGTTCGTCTACAACTTTCGTCGGCGTTGAAAGAAGAGAATCGTAACTTAGGTATTTTTCCAGGAAAACGTAAAGCACAATGTTCTTCGTGTGTCGAAACGACCAATATTTGTCTTTCAATTTTCGAAAAACCGTTCTATTTAATTTTCGCCATATCTCTTAATTATATTTGCCGGAGATTGGGAACGGCCGATGTCTTTCGTTTTAATGATAGCTGTTGAAAAATATACTGCATTTAATCATGTGTTGATTAAAAATGATTACAAATATGTAAATGTAAATAATATTATTTTGCTGTTCTCATCCAGCACTGATGAATATTACCAGGTTTAGATGGAAAAACTAGAAATTCATTTTTCGATTTTATACGTTATACGTTAAATATTTTTTGACGTTTTTCATAAAAAAATCATCACTTAGTACTTTATTGCTTTCACCACAATGCAAAAAAAAAAAAAACACATTGGTTGTTCAGCTTAAGGGAAAATTTATAGTACATACTTCTGAAACGTTAGTGATGATATCCTAAATCCCAGAAATCTGCCATTTACTTTAAGGAAATATAAATATATTTTTATATCAGTCCCTTTTACACGCAATAAGTGACAGAACGGATACTGATATCCAAAAACATATCTCAGTGGCATGTGCGATTTCTGAATTAATTTTTTGCGCCTAAAGTCAATTTCAATTAACCCTTACTAGCTTGCATTTGTTCGACTACACAAAGAGATGAAATTTCCATTATCATGACAATTAACTTGGGATTTCTCCAAGAAAATCATCATTTGAAATAATGATTATGAATCATTTCAGTCTGAATGTGGTTGTCCTTGGCGAGGGCAGCCCTAAGTTATGCATTTATCATCGGCGAAGTTTTCTTCTTGAAAGCGAAGTAGATTATGTAAAAATATTGGTCTGTATTATGCCAAAATGAAAGATTATTTTAAAACAATTAAAGCAAACACAAGAGGAAAACTATCTCGGAGTCCCCAGGTTCCTTTAACCTTTGATATGCTAAGATATTGCTTTATTCTCGGTGGGTTTAATTATTTTTCTCTTTGTTTAAAACTTGAAATAACGAATACATCAAATATAAGATTCCGTCAGGTTATTAAGGTTTCTTAGAAGTAAGTCTTCAAAAATCTTACTTAAATCTTAACTTATATAATAAACACGTTTTCTTATATTCTGTTTTGCAAAATATTGTAAATATCACGCGGTTTAGTCGTTAAGTCCTGGCAGGAACGGATCATTAATTTTCCATCAGTAGAAAGCTGTTTACAGTTGCCTCGCTTCTGTCTTTGGCAATATTACATGCAGATAAGTTCTTGTGTTTCCTTAATGAAGAATTGTGTTTATATTGTGTTTTTAAAGATCAAACTATATATTATCGCCAAAAGTTCAAACATTACTACTGCAGCTTAATATCGTGTGCTGTTTATAACATTTTTGAGACCGTTTTAGCAGAACGTTTTTAATAAGAAAGAAGAACAGGAAAAACGTAATCGTTAAAACATGACCACGAATTCCGGAAACCTGTCCTTTATCCAGCAGAATCCATCATGTGAAACTTGGGCAGCCATCTTTGCAGTAAATATCGGTCAAATGGTTTTCTTGTCAATTATTTTCATCTTCACTTTGGTTGGAAATACTCTTCTTATCATCACAGTGTACAAGCGCCCAGAACTGAAGAAGACGGTAAACTACTTTATCGTCAATATGGCGGTGTCTGACCTCGCCTTTGCGCTAACAGCCATTCCAGTTCGCTTGGCAGAGATGTCGTCTAGTTCTTGGCAGTGGCCTATCGGCGGTACAGCCGGATCAATCCTCTGCAAGATGAGAAGCTTTCTTTTGTCTGTTTCGCTTACTGTTTCCATACAAAGCCTCGTTTGGATCGCCTTGGATCGGTTTGTGGCGGTTGTCTGGCCAATGAAGTTTCGTCTTATCTCGTCTAGATTTCGTTCCTTTGCTATCGCGTCCACTTGGATCGTGGCTCTGACAGTCAACTCTACAGATCTGTATATGTCACAGTTACTGAAGAAAAATGAAAAAATTAGATGCAGTGAAGATACAACTTCCTTGTTATTCCTAGTTATAGGTTATGTGAGATGTGCAGTTTTCTACATTGCACCAATGGTTCTTATAACGATTTTATATTGCGCTATAGCAGTTACCTTACGGAAACAAGATAAAATGCTTCAGTGTACTACAGTCCGCAATCGAAATGATCATAAAAAGCGCCAAGCCATAAAGATGAGCCTATGCGTAGTTGGATTATTCTATCTGTTCTTTCTTCCCTTTGCGACTGGATTTGTCTTATTGCAAACTCCGGTTTCAAATTCGTGTTTATACATCAATCTTTTCCGGCTTTCTTCCTTAGGCCTTAATGTTTCTTCGACAACAAATCCAATCATTTGTTTTACATTTGTGGAAAGCTTCCGTCGAGGCCTAAGAGAAGTTCTCAAATTGCCTCAGCGCAAACGATTAAAAACAAACGCAGTAAAAACAGGAAACAATGAAGGGGTAACTCTAAGAAAAATCGCTGTGTTACAGGACACGCGAGAGCCGAAATCTGACATTCAGCCAGAACTGAAGAACGACTGAGTGAAAACTTGTTTTTTTAATTAAATATATTATTCTCAACTAACTATAAACGATGAAGGTCTGACTGCTATAAAAATTAAAAGGTTTGATTATTTATTAAACGTTTCTCAATTTACTACGATGCCTCTTTTGTTGAAAGAAATTCGAAAATATGGTTGGACATAAATTATAGTGGTCTTTTAAAAACTTTCCCCACGAAATTACGAAAGACTTTGAAAATAATGGGTGTGACTGAATGCTTCCAGTGATTGATATCACTTTGGAAATGACAGCAGTTTTCTATTTTATTGGCAGGCACAGTTCTATTAAATTAATATTTACCAAATAAATATACATTGCCTAAAATAAAAAAGAAATTTTCACTAACATATCTTTGGTACCTTTGAAGTACATTTTAAAATTCATTGAAATTAAACAACGAGTCATGAGCTTTTAAAAATCCACCTTAATTATTTATGATCTTAGTAATTATATCCTTACTTTTATAACAAACGCTGTCAAGTTGAGCAGAAGTCATTTAATTCTGGAGCTACTTTTATTAAACACTAGAGAATAGCTGTAATTTGAAATGCTGTCGGGTATAATATCTTCTGCCACCCACCTGCAATCCATTGCGAATCTTAATTACATGGTTGGAGAATTATTTCATCGTAAATGTAGTGAAGAAGACAAGCTCAATCACTCGGTTATATTGTCCATGACTTTTCACTAACACTGGATATTTTTTTTTGTTATTTTCATACTTTAATAACAGCTTTGGAATATGATTTTTACATTTCCCTTTTATTCTTTCCTCTTTCGTGGGATAACTGATCAACGAACTGAAAACAAAGCGCGCTTTTTTTTGGGACATATTCCAAATATTCCCAAAATCAGAATATATTTCCAAAAATTAAATATATTCTACTTCTAAAACATTAAAATAATTCGATACTTTTACTGTTGTCATTGGATATTTTATTTTATTCTCGGTGGTAATTATTTTTCTCTTTTTCGAAAAACATTTATGACAGGTAGCATCAAATATAAGATCCCGTCAAGTTATTAATTTTTCGTGGAAGTGAGTCTTCAAGAAACTTACTTAAATCTTATCATATATAACATACTTTAAGATAGATTATGTTTTGTAATATATTCTGAAATATTACGCGATTCAGTCGTAAAGTCCTGACACAAAAGTTTAAATTTCCCTGTGTAGTAAGCTGTTTACAATTGCCTCGCTTCTTTGTTCAGCTATATTATAATGCGCACAAGTTCTTGTGTTTGTTTAAAGAAAAATCCGGGTTATATTGCGCTTCCAAGGAGCAAACTATCTATCACGACCAAACGTTAGACAATACTAGTAACCGAAAAATAATTTAAGGGTCTCTATATTCAACTGGACTTCTGCATAGTTTCCACAATCGCATTACATTGCCAATATACTTCTTTAACACTGAGAACGTTCTTTACGAAAAAAGGAAAGCTGGAAAAACGTAGTCGTTAAAACATGACCACGAATTTCAGCAACCACTCCTTTATGCAGCAGAATCCATCATGTGAAAAATGGGCAGCCATTTCTGCTGTGAAAATCAGTCAAACAGTTTTCTTGTCAATTATTTTCTTCTTCAGTTTGGTTGGAAATACTCTTCTTATCATCACAGTGTACAAGCGCCCAGAACTGAAGAAGACGGTAAACTACTTTATTGTCAATATGGCGGTGTCTGACCTCGTCTTTCCGCTAACAGCCATTCCAGTTCTCTTGGCAGAGATGTCGTCCAGTTCTTGGCAGTGGCCTATCGGCGGTACAGCAGGATCAATCCTCTGCAAGATGAGGAGCTTTCTTGTGACTGTTTCGTTTACTGTTTCCATACAAAGCCTCGTTTGGATTGCCTTGGATCGGTTTGTGGCGGTTGTCTGGCAAATGAAAGTTCATCTTATCACTTCTAGATTCCGTTCCTTTGCTATCGCATCCAATTGGATCGTGGCTCTGACAGTCAACTTTGTAGATCTGTATTCTTATAAGTTACTAAAGGAAAATGGAAAAATTAGATGCAGTAACTTAAATAGAACTTCTTTGTTGTTCATAGCTATAAGTTATGTCCGATTGACGTTTATCATTGCACCTATAGTTCTTATAACGATTTTATACTGCGCTATAGCAGTTACCTTACGGAAACAGGATAAAATGCTTCAGTTTACTACAGTCCATCGAAATGATCTTAAAAAGAGGCAAGCCATAAAGATGAGCCTATGCGTCGTTGGATTATTCTATCTGTTCTTTCTTCCCTTTACGACTGGATTTGTCTTATTGCGCACTCCGGTTTCAAGTTCGTGTTTATACATCAATCTTTTCCGGCTTTCTTCCTTAGGCCTTCATGTAACTTCGACAACAAATCCAATTATTTGTTTTACATTTGTGGAAAGCTTCCGTCGAGGCCTAAGAGAAGTTCTCAAATTGCCTCAGCCCAAACGATTAAAAACAAACGCAGTAAAAGCAAGAGACAATGAAGGGGTAACTCTAAGAAAAATCGCTGTGTTACAGGGCACGCGAGAGCCGAAATCTGACATTCAGCCAGAACTGAAGAACGACTGAGTGAAAATTTGTCTTTTAAATTAAATATATTATTCTCTACTAACTATAAACGGTGAAGGTCTGACTGCTATAAAAATTAAAAGGTTTGATTATCATTTATTAAGCGATTCTCAATCTAGTACGATGCCTCTTTTGTTGAAAGAAATTCGAAAATGTGGTTGGACATAAAAACGAAATAGCAGTCTTAATATTTCCCACGAAATTAGGAAAGACTTTGAAAATAGTGGGTGTGACTGAATGCTTTCAGTGATTAATATCACTTTGGAAATGACAGCAGTTTTCTATTTTATTGGCAGGCACATTTCTATTAAATTAATATTTACCAAATAAATATACATTGCCTAAAATAAAAAAAAGGTTTTCACTAACATATCTTTGATGCCTTTCAAGTACATTTTAAAATTCATTGAAATTAAACAACGAGTCAGGAGCTTTTAAAAACCTACCTAATTATTTATGATCTTAGGAAATATATTCTTACTTTTATAACAAACGCTGTCAAGTTGAGCAGAAGTCATTCAATTCTGGAGCTACCCTTATTAAACACTAGAGAATAACGGTAATTTGAAATGCTGTCGGGTGTAATATCTTCTGCCACCCGTATGCAAGCCACTGTAAATTTTAATTACATGGTTGAAGAGTTTTTCAGTCATCATAAATGTAGTGAAGAAGACAAGCTCAATCACTCGGTTATATTGTCCATGACTTTTCACTAACATTGGATATTTTTTTTGTTATTTTCATACTTTAATAACAGCTTTGGAATATGATTTTTACTTTCCCTTTTATTCTTTCCTCTATCGTGGGATAACTGATCAAAGAACTGAAAACAAAGGCCGCCTTTTTGGGACATATTCCGTGTATTCCAAAATCAGAATACCTCCAAAAATTAAATATGTTCTACTTTCTAACACATTAAAAAATAATTCGGTTTTTTACTGTGGTATATGTTATTTTATCCTCGGTGGTAATTATTTTTCTCTTTTTCGAAAAAAAATTATGACAGGTCAGTTCATCAAATATAAGATTCCGCCAAGATATTAATTTTTCGTGGAAGTGAGTCTTAGAGAAACTTACTTAAATCTTATCATATAGAACATACTTCAAGATAGATTATGTTTTGTAATATATTCTGAAATATTATGCGATTCAGTCGTAAAGTCCTGACACAAATGTTTAAATTTCCCCTGTGTAGTAAGCTGTGTACAATTGCCTCGCTTCTTTGTTCAGCTATATTATAATGCAGAAAAGTTCTTGTGTTTGTTTAAAGAAAAATCCGGTTTATATTGCGATTCCAAGGAGCAAACTATCTATCACGACCAAACGTTAGACAATACTAGTAACCGAAAAATAATTTAAGGGTCTCTATATTCAACTGGACTTCTGCATAGCTTCAACAATCGCATTACATTGCCAATATACTTCTTTAACAGAACGTTCTTTGCGAAAAAAGGAAGGCTGGAAAAACGTAATCGTTAAAACATGACAACGAATTTCAGCAACCTCTCCTTTATGCAGCAGAATCCACCATGTGAAAAATGGGCAGCCATTCTGCTGTTAAAATCAGTCAAACGGTTTTCTTGTCAATTATTTTTATCTTCAGTTTGGTTGGAAATACTCTTCTTATCATCACAGTGTACAAGCGCCCAGAACTAAAGAAGACGGTAAACTACTTTATCGTCAATATGGCGGTGTCTGACCTCGTCTTTCCGCTAACAGCCATTCCAGTCCTCTTGGCAGAGATGTCGTCCAGTTCTTGGCAGTGGCCTATCGGCGGTACAGCAGGATCAATCCTCTGCAAGCTGAGGAAATTTCTTGTGACTGTTTCGTTTACTGTTTCCATACAAAGCCTCGTTTGGATTGCCTTGGATCGGTTTGTGGCGGTTGTCTGGCCAATGAAAGTTCATCTTATCACTTCTAGATTTCGTTCCTTTGCTATCGCATCCAATTGGATCGTGGCTCTGACAGTCAACTTTGTAGATCTGTATTCTTATAAGTTACTAAAGGAAAATGGAAAAATTAGATGCAGTAACTTAAATAGAACTTCTTTGTTGTTCATAGCTATAAGTTATGTCCGATTGACGTTTATCATTGCACCAATAGTTCTTATAACGATTTTATACTGCGCTATAGCAGTTACCTTACGGAAACAAGATAAAATGCTTCAGTTGACTACAGTCCATCGAAATGATCTTAAAAAGAGGCAAGCCATAAAGATGAGCCTATGCGTCGTTGGATTATTCTATCTTTTCTTTCTTCCCTTTACGACTGGATTTGTCTTATTGCGCACTCCGGTTTCAAATTCGTGTTTATTCATCAATCTTTTCCCGCTTTCTTCCTTAGGCCTTCATGTAACTTCGACAACAAATCCAATTATTTGTTTTACATTTGTGGAAAGCTTCCGTCGAGGCCTAAGAGAAGTTTTCAAATTGCCTCAGCCCAAACGATTAAAAACAAACGCAGTAAAAGCAAGAGACAATCAAGGGGTAACTCTAAGGAAGATCACTGTATTACAGGACACGCAAGAGCCGAAATCTGACATTCAGCCAGAACTGAAGAACGACTGAGTGAAAACTTTTCTTTTAATTTAAACAGATTATTCTCAACTAACTATAAACGATGAAGGTCTGACTGCTATAAAAATTAAAATATTTGATTATCATTTATTAAGCGTTTCTCAATCTACTACGATGCCTCTTTTGTTGAAAGAAATTCGAAAATATGGTAGGACATAAAAACGAAATAGTAGTCTTAATATTTCCCACGAAATTAGGGGAGACTTTAAAAATAATGGGTGTGACTGTATGCTTTCAGTGATTGATATAACTTTGGGAACAACAGTCCTATTTCTTTTTATTGGCAGGCACATTTCTGTTATTTTAATATTTACGATGTAAATGTACATTGCCTAAAATTAAAAAGAGGTTTTCGCCAATATATCTTTGGTACCTTTCAAAGAAATTTTAAAACACATGGAAATTAAACGAAGAGTTATGAGCTTTTAAAAAATCAATTTAATTATTTATGATCTTAGGAAATATAGCCTTACTTTTAAAACAAACGTTGTCAAGCTGAGCAAAAGTCATTAAATTCTGAAGCTACCGTTATTAAACGCTGGACAATAACTGCAATTTGAAATGCTGTCGAGTATAATATCTTCTGCCACCATCTGCAATCCATTGTGAATATTAATTACATGGTCGAGCAATTCAGTCATCATAAACGTAGTGAAGAAGACAAGCTCAATCACTCGGTTATATTGTCCATGGCTTTTCACTAACATTGGAATTTTTTTGTTATTTTCATACTTTAATCACAGCTTTGGAACATATTCCGTATATTCCAAAATCAGAATACTTCCAGAAATTAAATACATTCTACTTCTCAGAAGTAGTAAAACATTAAAATAATTCGATTCTTTTACTGAGGTCATTGGATATTTTATTTTATTCTCGGTGGAAATTATTTTTCTCTTTTTCAAAAAAATAATGACCGGTAGCATCAAATATAAGATTCCGTCAAGTTATTAAGGTTTCGTGGAAGCTGTTTACAGTTGCCCCGCTCCTGTGTTTAGCTATATTGTAATGCAGATAAGTTGTTATGTTTGTCTGATGAAAAATCCGGTTTATATTGTGATTCGAAGGATCAAACTATTTGTCATCACCAAACATTACTACTGCAGAATACCGTGTGCTGTTCATTACAATTTCGAGGCCGTTTCAGGGTCTCTATATTCAACTGGACTTCTGCATAGTTTCTGCAACCGCTTTACACTGCCAATATACTATTTTGCGAGCGCGAAAAACGTAATCGTTAAAACATGACCACGAGTTTCAGCAACCTGTCAGTTATCCAGCAGAATCGATCATGTGAAAATTGGGCAGCCATTTTTGCAGTTAAAGTCAGTAAAATGGTTGTCTTGTCGATTATTTGCTTCTTCAGCTTGGTTGGAAATACTCTTCTTATCATCACAGTGTACAAGCGCCCAGAGCTGAAGAAGACAGTAAACTACTTTATTGTCAATATGGCGGTGTCTGACCTCGTCTTTCCGCTAACAGCCATCCCAGTTTGCTTGGCAGAGGTGTCTTCCCGTTCTTGGCAGTGGCCTATCGGTGGTACAGCAGGATCAATCCTCTGCAAGCTGAGGAACTTTTTTAGGACTGTTTCGTTTACTGTTTCCATACAAAGCCTCGTTTGGATCACCATGGATCGGTTTGTGGCGGTTGTCTGGCCAATGAAAGTTCATCTTATCACCTCTAGATTTCGTAGTCTGGCTATCGCGTCCACTTGGATCGTGGCCCTGACTGCTAACTCTGTAGATCTGTATTTGTCTGATATACTGAAGGAAAACGGAAAAATTAGATGCATTGAAGATACAACTTCCTTGTTATTCATAGCTTTAGGTTATGCGCGACTGGCTATTTTCTTCATTACACCATTGGTTCTTATAACGATTTTATACTGCGCTATAGCAGTTACCTTACGGAAACAAGATAAAATGCTTCAGCGTACTACAGTTCGCAATCGAAATGTTCATAAAAAGTGCCAAGCCATGAAAATGAGCCTATGCGTCGTTGGATTATTCTATCTGTTCTTTCTTCCCTTTGCGACTGCACTTATATTATGGGAAACTCCGGTTTCAAAATCATGTTTATACAACCATCTGTTCCTGCTTTCTCGCTTAGGCCTTCATGTTTCTTCGACAACAAATTCAATCATTTGTTTTACATTTGTGGAAAGCTTCCGTCGTGGCCTAAAAGAAATTTTCAAATTTCCTCAGCGCAAGCGATCAAAATCAACGGCAGTAAAGACAAGATACAGGGAAGAGGAAACTCTAAAAAAGGTCACTATGGTATAGCACATGCGAGAGAATCCGACGTTCAGCCAGAACTGAAGAACGACTGAGTAAAAACTTGCCTTTTGATTTAATTGAAACTCATAATGTTCAAAGGAAAACCTTTTTTTATTATTTTAGGCAATGTACATTTATTACGTAGAGGTGGCCTCGACTATAAGTCTGGTGGTTTCTAGAGGTCACCTCGCCATACATTAAACAATGTATTAATTGTCAATATGTTGGGAAAAAAGGCAAATAAATGTCAATGTCAAATTGCATTTTTCTCAACTAACTATAAACCAAAAGCGTAGGGTCTGACTGCCATGAAAATAAAATGTTTGTGTACCATTTATTATGCGCTTTTCAGTTTACTACGGCGGTCTCTTTTGTTGGCAGAAATTCGAATTAAACTGAATTTTTCACGAGGTTAGGGGAGTCTTTGAAATAGTGGGTGTGAATAAGTGCTTTTAGTTTTACAAATCACGCTTCGATAAAGATTTGTTTTTTATTTGTATTTTATTTTGTATTGTATAAATTGTATTGTATTTATTTGAAAATGACAGTAGCGCTATTTCCTTTTCTTGGCAGGTACATTAATATTAAATTAAATTTTCTTATTAAATGTACATTGCTTAAAATAATAAAAAAGGTTTACCTTTAAACATTATGAGTTTCAAAAAGTAATCAGCAAATAAATGAAACTTTCGTACCTTTAATATAACTTTATCTTGAACTCATCATTGCGCTCTGATAAACTTCAGGAAAGTTCCTCAGTCGTATGTCAGTCGTGACTATGCATTCGAAATACGCGTTCAAAATCGACAATGAGTCATGAGTTTTTTGAAAAATTTGCCTTAATTATTTATGATGTTAGAGAATATATTCTTAGTTAATTAACAAACGCTGTCAACTTAAGCAGAAGTCGTTCAATTCTGGAGCTACTATTATTAAACGCTTGTCAATAATTGTAACTTGAAATGCTGCCAGGGCTAAACTGTCAAAAAGGGGGGGGGGGGGGGGGGGAGGGGAGAGGAAATGTCAAAAATTTTAAAAAAATTAACACAAGAATTTTGGCCTCGGCCATTCTTCACTGAAATTTAGGGTGCGTTCGATTGACCCTATTCTGGAATAGGAATACATACAATAATGTCAAGAAATCCGTCATAAGGCGTTTTTGAAATAACTGGAGTACAAAATGGCTCTTAAATTACCATGTGTTAGCCAAAGTTTGCAGAAATTTCTTCCTAACTTTACTTAAAGAGAGAAATCTAACAGCTATTCTGCTTATTCTTATTCCAGAATACGGTCAATCGAACGCGACCTAAGTAATCAGCCAACCTTTGTTGAGTGCTTTGCATCATTAAAGTTGCCTGAACTAAATTATACGTCCGAAACGTTGTGTTGCCGTTTAAAAAAAATTGACTTTTATTTCTTTTCATAGCTATCTACCTGGGTTTAACTCTTAGTCTAAAGGAAATGAGGTGTTTATACAGTCACGTCCATTCTAGTTACTTATAAAATATTCTACTTTAAAACCTCCAGAAAACTGTTGGCTGGATTAAGGTCTTAGGATGGCTCAATGGCAAGGCAGGATAATGTGTGAATGGCACCAGCTGATGCATACTGCCATCAGCAAACCTAGCAAACCGACTACACCTCCCTATTTTCCCTGCATATCACCGTTCGTTTGGCAGCAAAGTCCTAAATGCCAATTTTTCGGCCAAATAATAACACCAAAAATTACACTTATTTATCGTCAATTTTTAATCCAAATAATTTGTTTCGTTTTAGGATCATTGTAAACGGGGTTTTGGTTTTAGCTTTTTAAGTGTTGATATGTGTTATTTTTATGACATTTTTATATTCTATTTAAAACATGACCACATTAGCTCTGCTGTAAATTTTTCATCGTGTATAAATAAATGCAACCATTACTACACCCTTACCTCCGATATCTATTTATTTTTCATTTATTCTTAACAGATAGGCTATGGTAACATTGAAAGTTCTTTGTAACAAGCGGTCAGTCTTGGGGGTCGAGTTTATGGGATAATGCCTCCTTAATACAGGTGTCCACTAATAATAAAACGTTTCAGTGTTTCGTGTAGTCACTGCGCTCAACTAGCTATCAACATTAATCCTTAAAATCCTTTAAAGTCAAAATTAAACCAGAGAACTCCCCCGCTTTTTATCTTTTAAAAACATCTGCAAACTATTGTACACACGTTATTACCATCGCTCTTGTGAAAGCCAAGCTCAAATTTAAATTTCAAACATTATGTTATGTCGTCGAATTCTACTTTATCAATAAAGAATAGTTCTTAATGGTGAAAATACCAGACATTTTCATCATAGCTTCCATCACAGTGGTCCTCTCCCCGAAACACCAGTTATAGTCAAATTTCAGTTTGTGGCAAGACTAAACTTGAAGTTGAAAAAACAAAAACCTTCTTCCCTGAGATATACTAAACATTTTGGGTAATTAAAACTTATTTACTCTTTGTTGTCACTATGATTTAGGTTTTTACTATAGGCATTCTTGAAAGGCATATTATTTTATTGGATTAAATGCGTTCGTTAGCTATCTTCCAGGATTTGAATCTTTTCAAGGCAATATCCTCGTGTTTTCCTGTTTCCACGTTGCCTGCTTTCAGCCTTTTGCTTTGACGCGAGCAGAAAATTTCTTTTAAACCACGACGGTAGCTTTCGACAAATATGAAACAAATGATTGGATTGGTTGTCGAGGACAAGTATATCCCTAAGTAAGCAACAAACCACAGCACGCGATAAACCGAGCAAAAGGTTGGATTGACTGCAAGGGACCTCCACTTGCCAGAAGATTGAAATATTAAGATGGTTAGCAAAAGAAAAGCAAACAGATAAAATGTGATCATGATAGATAGGCTCATCTTTATGGCTTGGCGCTTCTTTCGATCGACGCGATGCGCTTTGCCGGGATGTCCAAGGACTTTATCTTGTCTTCGCAGAGAAACTATTATAGCGCAATATAGTATTGTCGTGACAATCAGTGGAGCTATCCATAGAAAGGCGAAACGTACGTATGAAGAATTTTTATATACCAGTGAAGTTTTGTCTTCTGTGCAGATTTTGTCACTATGATACTCTACCAATACAGTTGTATTAAAATCTGTGGAGTTGATTATCACCGCCACGATCCAAGTTGAAGTGACAGCAAAGACGCGAAATTTCGACGACATAAGATTAATTTTCATTGGAAAGACCACTGCCAAAAACCGATCTAAAGCGATCCAAAGAAGACTTTGTACTGAGACAGTAAGTGAAACATTCTGCACAAAGTATTGCAGCTTACAGAGAATTAATCCGGCAGTTCCCCTGAAAGGCCATTGGAAAGAACTGGTAGCCGCCATTCTTAAGGCAACTGAAATATTTGTTAATGGAAAGACAAAGTCGGATACCGCCATGTTTACAATAAAGTAGTTTACCGTCTTTCTCAACTCTTTTCTCTTGTAAACCGTGATGATGATCAGAGTGTTTCCAACTAAGGCGACCGTTAGAATGACAGCGAGAAAAACAATTCTGCTGAATTTGACCGAGAGAGACTCCTTCGTCAAGCTAGTTATGATACACTCCCAATTTTGAAGGTTTGAAGATGCGTTGCTAATATTTGTGAGCATTATTATTCCTAGACAATTGTCTCCCTTTTCCCTTTCTTCGAAAATCTCCTAAGAATAGTCGTAAAGATGGCTCAGTTTAGATTAAAATGCTGTAAAAGGCTTGACTGACCAGATAACGTAAGATGTCAGTTCACAGTGCCTTCTGCCTTCTTCGATGTTGAACGTTTTATGACACCAATGCTAGCACAATTAATTATTAAAGGAAATAAAATGCATATTACCAGCAATATTTTAATTTTTTGGTTCTTTGTTATTTGCATTACAATAAAGTTTAACCGGCGAAGTGAGTAGTTACATACAGTTACATAAGCTGCTCAATTTCGATCGATGACTGGATATATATTTTTTTTATTACAAATTGCAGTTTGTGCACAGAGAGTAGTACGTACTACCAACAGTTTTCTTTTCCCCCCAAAGCATATCGATATATGTCAGAATGAAATTGTCACTTAACACTATTTGCATCAGTGGCATCAAGTATAGCTGTTTTTTATATATATCTCGATAGTACGAAATTTTTTCTCGGAAGCGAAGTTGATTGTCATGTTTTTGTCATTCCTTTTTCAACTGGGTCATTATCTTGAAATCCATTTCCTTATTTCGATGGGTACATTCATGCTGCCTCAGATTTATCTTTATTTCACATTATAATGACAAAGGATTGACGTTTTCAGCTTCTAATGAAAATATAGTTCCCTCACCGAAAAATGAGTCTCTTTCAAATAAGTCATCATGATGTTGACTCATGTTCACGTTATCCTCAGTACATTTTACCGACAGTTGTGCAGATGAAAAGTAATTACTGTTTTTATCTAAACACTCAGCAGGAATGATTAAAATTTCGTTTTATTATTAGAAAGCTGGGGAAATTTAATTGAATTTGCTTTTGTCCATCAGTGAGTTGTGACTGCCAAAAGCCAAGGCGCCTGTAGGACGATCAAAACACCACAGCTCTTTGATTTTTTAAGGGGAAGTGTCACCTATTGTGATATTAGGTGATGTTACTTTGAATGGCCAAAAAACACATTTACATCGACGGGATCGTGACAATAATGGTTCAGTTTTGTTAACAGTAACCCCACTACTACAGAGAAAGCAGTGTTAGTCATCTTTGGCCGTAGATGGCCAAGATTGAAATGGATTGAAACTTGAAAAAATTGTCCATTTTTTGCAATTTCTCCCAGCGTATTAGGAGAAATCGTTAAAAAAACTGATTATAGTTGGTTTTTTCAGGACAAACCACTTAATATTTTATTCTCGGTGCTCTAAGAGGAATTTGATGTTAGCGAAAAGGTTCTTTGTCAAACATTTGAGCAGTTTCGACCAAAACACAGAGAAATTTCCGTGAAAGTGCCCCCATATTACGTGAGAAATATGGGGAACATTTTACTTTGGTTTGTTTTTAGGAATAAATGATCTAGTCTAGTATAAAACGAATCTCTCAGTAACTGCCTGGTTGGAACGTCCCGTGCCTGATCCGATGTGAGTGTGGAATTTCATAGTTCTTTTCCGGTAGGAGAATCAGATTTTTATTTAGTGGTATCATGGCAACCACGCAATTTTGTGAATACTTCTCGGGTATGTCATTTCTATCGTGTGGTTCTTTTCCCGTGAGCTTTCGGGTCGTTCCATTAATGCACGACCCGTCTTTGTTATCGTCAGGAGAATAACGCCGCTGTTAAAGCAGCTTATATCGCTGACGGTTTGGTTTGAGTGATTTTAGGTGATGTGTAAACAAGTTTTCGATCTATACATATCATGATAAAATTTGAAGATGATGCGTTTTTGATAAGATAATTATAGGGAACCCGGTGCTTTAGTATACTTAAGTTAAGACGTTCATGACAGAAACTTTTAAAAGAGTACAAATTAAACGATCCTAGGCAGGCTGATTCCATAGAAATATATTCTAAATCTTAATATTCTTAAGCTTCAACTCGTAATGGCATCCAAAATTTCCATGGTAACATTTTTCTCTCTTGAATCTTAGCACGAATTTTTAGCATACACTGCAGGAACCATTGTTCCTAGGTTGTAATTAGTACATAACTTCATTTATAATGTAAACACGAAATGCATCTTGGTACGTAGGCAGATAATGTGCTTAAATATTGAACTTCAGTTTGGACAAAATAGTGGAAAAGGAGGATGATGTATCTCATGACTTTCCGAAAAAAGTTTTAATAAATAATTCTCACATATGGTCTTGCTGAGTATGGCGCTTCCGATTCTGATTTAAATGTCATACAGCGTTTTTAAGATAGGTGCCATCAGCGTCATTTTACCTCTTTAACAGTCAGCATCTTTGATCTTTTAGAACAGCAAGATAAATTCGCTTTTAAAGAGCTATTATAATAAATGTGGTTCTTGCAACTTTGCGATAAGAAGAGAACGCTATGGTGTTTAAGCTGGATGTTATTTTGCGCTGTCTACGAAGGGCTCTCCATATTACTCGGTTCCCAACCGCTGAAGACTTATTTCCTCTTGGTTGGCTACTTCAATGCTCCTTGCCGTACAACATTTTCACGAACAAGAATAGAAAATATCTCTTAATCCAAGGCGGTAACTTTGAACAAAAGATATTAAGATCACTGGATTTATTGAGGACGACAAGTACAACATAAGGCCTGCGTAAAACAGGTACACTCTGGTAAACGAACACGATAATCGAATTTTATACTCCCATAGCATAAAATATATCATCATCGGAAGCACGCAGATGTAAAACGCAAACATAATGAAGAGGGACATTTTAAACGCTCGCCTTTTCTGCTGATCTCCCCGTTGCACCGACTGGGAGCGAAGAACGTTGTCTTGTCGTCTTAGAGTCACTGCTACAGCGGAATACAAAATGGTCATCGCAATCATTGGCACAATCTGAAGAAGTATAGTATACACCTTTGAAAACGTCACATATGAAAAGGAAAGATTTTGGAAATGACTACAAATGGTCTTCCCGTTTTGTTTGACCAACTTAAATGCGTAAAAGCGGAAGGTATTTGCTAACAATGCCACAACCCAAGTAGAAGCGATGACACAGGCGCGTGATCTTGACGAGAAAAGATGTAGTTTCATCGGGAAGAAAACCGCCACAAACCGATCAACAGCGATGCAGACAAGGCTTTCGATAGAAACGGTAATTGAAACAGTTTGAAGGTACCATTGCAACTTACACATTATTAATCCTGTGGTACCGCTGATATCCCAATGTAGAGAATTGGAAGCTGTTTCCGTGATATAAAACGGAATAGTGGTTAATGGAAATAAGAGGTCTGAAACGGCCATATTAACTATAAAGAAGTTTATCGTCCTCTTCAACTGTGGGCGCCTGTAGACAATTATGAGGATCAGCGTATTTCCGACCAAGCTGGACAACAACATGACGGCGAGGGCGATAATTTTGACGATCTGGATTGGCAAAGAATCATTAGAATAGTAACATGTGAAGTTGTTTTGGAGAGATGAAGTGTTGTTGACATTTGACGACGTGTCGATAGGAGGTACCTTTTCCATTGATCCTTACAATGGTTACTTTCCGGCAAATAAAAGCCAAATGTTTTCATTAAGAACCGATAATCGTTAAAAAGACTCCAAATGACCAAGAGACCAAGACGTGCTCAGAAACATCACATCCAGGATGAGACAGCACTGACAACAAAGAAGCTCTTCCTATTAGTTTGTACCTTCCTCTGGATCTTTGACTTTATTTCGTAATGGTGAAGCGCCCGACTTTTCCAACAAGTTGCCCGCAAGCTGAGCCGAAAGCTGACTATTGTTTCAGTGTACACTGTTGAAAACGGAGTTGACGGTGATAAAGTGCTTTGAACGGGTGAATCTCCGTACACTGCATGTGTATTTATGCCCGCTCCAAGTCTAATCGCTCCTCACATAAATTAATAAATTTTCACCAATGTAATCAGTAACTTAATCTTATTGGTTAGTTTAGTCATAACGTCATTTGCTCTGAAAACTAAACGACTGATTGGTTAGTTTCTGTCAGTTTCAGTCAGCTGATTATATATTTGCCTATGTTCTGTCGTTCCATTGTTAGCCAAATCATAGTTAATTAAAGGGAATGGTTATGAAACCTGACAAAGTTTTTATTGTTATATGTTTTTGTTTGCCTTTTTGGAGTTGATCCTACACAAACAACAATAGAATTTGGAATGTGTTGGAGCAACTGACCAATCGAAACGTTTTTCTTAAGATATTCAACTGTGGTGTGAACGTTAAAACAAAGGACTGTGCAGGGTCGCGGCCCTTCCAACATTAATTACAGCACCATTGTTTTCAGTCCCTTAATTATCAATGGTGTGACCAACTCGTTGTATGAGACCACTTTTATAGCTGAAATATTTTTTATTACTCGTTAGTAGAGCGACATCGGTAGAGTTTACAAGAACAGTCAATTCAGTAAAAGAAAGGAAAAAATTCAAATTTATCTGATAATCCAATATTTGTATAGCTGTAATTCGTGACCTCGAGGCAGCATTCACTTGTTTGATGCACATTTGTAATTTACATTTGAAAAGTGGACACTTTAAAAATAAAATCAGTTATCAATCACCCCAGGTAAAAAAAGAAAAGAAAAAAAAGATAGAGAGATAACGTCTTGGAAGCGAATACTGTAATATAACTTTAATTAATTGCAACTTAAAGTTTATTCACATAACCCATTTTATAAAGAATTCTATTTGCAGATTTAATTGTGTTTAGAAGTTGAGATCGAAATTCTCTGGTTTTGATGGCAAGAGTTACCGTTCTAGCAGACTTCTCTTCTGCGGCGATGATAAATATCATGTCATGGCAAATCTGTTCTTGGGAAACTTTATTTCTTCATATTTATCTACACTTGTCAAACTACACTTTCAACTCCACTTATTATTCAACTATACTTATCAAAGTTTTTCACAAACGTTACCCTGTTGTCTTCAAGCATATCCAATGACACAAGATTTCCATCATCACTTTAGTATTTCCCGCAATGAAACAATACCTTCGTTAAGACGTTTTCTTCAGAAAAGCCGTTTTCCACATAGCAAATGAATTTATCAATTCGAATAACTTTGTTTCATGCAGAAGGTGGACTCTAGATAAGTGTATTTTCAAAAAGGTCCAACACGTTAAGATATTTATCATAAAAACTTAAGGAGTGTTTTAGGCAGTTATTCCACATAATAATTGCGTTTTAATGGCAACGAAACGCCACGATCTAAAAGATATTTGTCATGGAATGCTTTCCATGTGTTGTTGTAACCTTCCTAGTATTTATTCGTACACATTATTCTTTGAGTGTTAATGAGGCTTTCTACGAGTGGCATCCTTAATCCAACCATTTTTATAGTCACTCACTGGCGATGATCGTTTCCGATCCTCAGACCTTTAAGAAGAGAGGGTCGCGACACGGAGATCAACGATCTCACCGGCCCACAACCTCCACCTTTCTTTTCCAACATTGCAAGAAAATCTGGGTTTAAGTTCTCCCTGGTCTTCATCATCATCATCATCATCATCATCATCATCATCATCATCATCATCAATCTTTATTTACCCTCGGATTGTAGAGTAGCTTAATGCAGCTAATATTTCCGAGCATTTTCCAACCCAACCATGATAATATACGCTCAAAGACCAGACCACAACACCGGGAACTACGTCCCCTACTCTTTGCGAACAGTGAGTGGGTTCCTTAACGTCCCACAGAATTTACAAACAAGGTTTGCGAGACGGGGCCTACGGTTTTTCGTCCTTATCCGAGAAGACTAGAAAGTCTAACCATTTGCAGATGTAACAGCAAAGGCAGCACTCTCTCGTCAGTTATTTAAAGACCCTGAGTGGTGGTCCGGCCTGGGTTTGAACTCACGACCTCCCGCACGGTAGTCCGGCACTCTTCCAACTGAGCTAACCGGTCGGCGGTCTTCCTTATCACTCTCTTTCGAAGCGCTGAAGATTTATTTCCCCTTGGTCGCCTTCTTCAAAGTTCCTCTCCGTACACCATTTGCACCAACACGAGTAACAAATATCTCTCAAACCCTGACGATAACTTTGAACAAATGACATGCAGATCACTGGGTTTATTGCTGACGACAAATACAGCATCAGGACGGCGAAAAAAAGGTGCACTCTGGTAAACGAACAAGACAATTGGATATTATACTCCCAAAAGATAAAAAATATCATCATCGGAAGCACGCAGATGTAAAATGCAAACATAACGCTGAAGGCCATTTTAATCGCTCGCCTTTTCTGCTGATCTCCCCGTGGCACCGACTGGGAGCGAAGAACGTTGTCTTGTCGTCTTAGAGTCACTGCTACAGCGGAATACAAAATGGTCATCGCAATCATTGGCACAATCTGAAGAAGTATAGTATACACTTTTGCAAACGTCACGTATGAAAAGGAAACATTGTGAAAATTACTGCAAATGGTCTCTTCGTTTTGTTTGACCAACTCAAACCCATAAAAGTGAAAACTATTTATTAAAAACGCCAGAATCCAACTGGAAGCAATGGCACAGGCGCGAGATCTTGACGAGAAAAGATGTAGTTTCATCGGGAAGACAACCGCCACAAACCGATCAACAGCGATGCAGACGAGGCTTTCGATCGAAACGGTAATTGAAACAGCTTGGACATACCATTTCAACTCGCACATTATTAATCCTCTGGTCCCGCCAATGGGCCAATGCAGAGAATTGGAAGCTATTTCTATAATGTCAAATGGAATGGCGGTTAATGGAAATACGAAGTCTGAAACGGCCATATTGACCATAAAGTAGTTTATCGTCTTCTTCAACTCTGGGCGCCTGTAGACAATTATGATGATGAGCGTGTTTCCAACCAAGCTGGACAACAACGTGATGGAGAAGGCGAGAATTTTGACAATTTGGATTGGGAAAGATCTAGAATCATTAGAAGAGTAACATGCGAAGTTGTTTTGCAGAGATGAGGTGTTGTTGACATTAGAAGACATGTTGACAGAAGGTATCTTTCCGATTTATCTTTCTAAATCACTTTATGGAATATAAAACGGAAATATTATTATTAAAGTACGACTCCTCTGAGAAATAATTCAAACGACCAAGAAATAATTAGATGCACATCCAAGACAAAACTTCCTTAAAACTGGAGCCTTTGGATCAACGTAACGAAGATATTCTGTATTTATCTTCTAACAGGTCTTTGACTGATCTTGTCCGTAATGGGGAAACGCTCGAGATTTCTAATAAGTTTGCTGCAAGTTGAGGTGAAAGCTGACTATTGCCATCGAATGTTGAACAAATGAATTGCTGTTAAACGCTTGGTGATAACTTAGTTTGAACTCCATACAGCTTGAATTTATGTGGGATGTTCGTCCACGCCCAGTGAATTGACTTCTTAGAAGAAGTACTAACAAATATACCAGTCTTCGCCAATTCATTTATCGATTCTAATTGGTCAGTTTAAGTCAACATGTTATTAACTGTGGAAACTAAGCGACTGATTGGTTAGTTTCTGTCAGTGTCGATCTATTTGTTGTTTACCTACTTTCTCTCGTTTTATTGTTAGTCAAATTTATCAGTGTGTCCAATGGATACACTTTTTCGTTTAATTTCGTTTTGTAAGTAGCTATCGGGAGTTATTCAGTTCTGCTGGTTCAGCAAATAAGCAGACTTTTTCAAGTTATATTGAAGTAACCGATTTAAGTTGTAAGTATGAAGAATTCGGTAGTCTCTGTGAACAGTCAGTTAATGGAAGAAAGATAAAAGCTTTAAATTCTATCGGATGATGAAATATATGTACAGTTATTACACGTGACCTCGAGGCAGCTTTGACTTCTTTGCAATTTAAACTTACAATTTCCATGTCAAAAATGGACTTCTTATTACCTGAAATCAATTATCATCTCTGTCACGTCCAATGAAAGATAACATGTTGTAAGCGAATACCTTAATGTAAGGTTTACTATTTGCGACTTCAAGCTAGTAGGTACAGATATCCATTTTATGAATCATTTTATTTGTAGTTATAATTCTATTTAGAAGTTTATATTGGAATTCTCTGGTTTTCGTATTAAAAGCTATACCTCTTAAAAAAGGGATAAATATCTTGTCATGGCAAATCTGTTGTTGGGAAAATTTCGTTGTGTTTACGTTTAGAACGGCTGGAGTAGCCAACAGTACTAGTACAGTAGCCAAAACAAAGCGTGAGTAAAGTTAAAAACCTTGCAAACTATTGTTAATTTGAACTGATTTATATAGTTATTTTATACGGCTTCGCCGTTATAAAGGGATGGAGACAGAGCGTTTAGTATTGCCGCTGCCTCGTTATGGAATTATCTTTCAAGGAGCATCACTTCCTCACTGACTGAAAAAGACTGCAAATGAACCTCGAGACCCATTTATTAACAGCTTCTTTTTATTGATATTTTGTAAATTTTATAATGTTATTATTTTATCACTATCCGCTATAGTAACTGTAAATTTTGACATTATACAGGATTGTAAATATTTAGGTATGGTCTTTGTAACTTGGCTTTTAAAAAAATTGTAAAGTGCTTAGGACTTAGCGCTTAGAGCTATATACATGTAAGCTTTGTTTATGCTCATTCACTCATTTCTCTGATATTTTTGATAGTAGTGCACTGTGTTGGATGAGCTCTGTCTGTTGGGCACTGATGGCTATAAACGTAGGCGACTACTGGGTCAAACCTGGGTTAGTTAAATTCTCGCTCGCCTCCCATATTACTCTGTTCCGATCCGCTGAAGATTAATATCCTGTCGGTCCGTTACTACATTGTTCCTTGCCGTACACCATTTGCACCAACAAGAATAGAAAATATCTCTCAAGCCGCTGCGGTAACTTTGAACAAATGACATACAAATCACTGGATTTATTGCAGACGACAAGTACAGCATAAGGCTTGCGTAAAACAGGTAAACTCTAGTAAACGAACAAGACAATCGAATTTTATACTCCCATAAGATGAAATATATCACTATCGGAAGCATGCAGATGTAAAATGCAGACATGATGCAGCAGGCCATTTTAATCGCTCGTCTTTTCTGTTGATATGCCCCTTGCACTGATTGGGAGCGAAGAACGTTGTCTTGTCGTCTTAGAGTCACTGCTATAGCGGAATATAAAATGGTCATCGCAATCACTGGCACAATCTGAAGAAGTATAGTGTACACCTTTGAAAACGCCACATATGAAAAGGAAAGATTCTGGAAATTACTGCAAATGGTCTCCTCGTTTTGTTTGACCAACTCATACGAGCAAAAGTGAAAGGCATTTGCTAACAATGCAAGAACCCAGCTGGAAGCGATGACACAAGCGCGAGATCTTGACGAAAAAAGATGTAGTTTCATCGGGAAGACAACCGCCACAAACCGATCAACAGCGATACAGACAAGGCTTTCGATAGAAACCGTGGTTGAAATACCTCGTAGATACCATTTCATCTTGCACATTATTAATCCCGTGGCACCGCCGATGGGCCAATGCAGAGAATTGGAAGCTATTTCTAAAATGTTAAACGGAATAGCGGTAAAAGGAAATATGAAGTCTGAAACTGCCATGTTGACTATAAAGTAGTTTATCGTCTTCTTCAACTCTGGGCGCCTGTAGACAATTATGATGATGAGCGTGTTTCCAACCAAGCTGGACAACAATATGACGAGAAAGACGAGAATTTTCACTGTTTGAATTGGGAGCGTATCATTAGAATAGTGACATGTGAAGTTGTGTTGGAGAGATGAATGGTAAGTGTTGTTAGTAGCATTTATAGACAAGTTGATGGAATACGTCTTTTCCATTTATCCTTCTAATAACTTTACGGCACATAAAAACGAAGTATTGATATTAAGAAAGAAACGAAATGCTTTAGAAAAACATCAGCAGTTCTCAGAAACATTGCATCCAATATGAGACTCCATTAAAACTGGCACATTTGGAACAACAAGAGATCATGTCTGTTTATCTTAAGCTTCCTGGGGGTCTTTCACTCTGGTTCGTGATGGTGAAGCGCCTACCACTACTAATGTTGAAGTTGAGCGCAAGCAGAGGCAAAAGCTGACTATTCGTCCACTCTTTAAAACCTTAATTACTGATCAACAATTGGTGATAAAATAGTTCGAACTGGTGAACCACTGTATACTTATTTAAATGTGGGGTGTTAGTTTGGTACGGGTGAAATTGCTCGTTCAAAGAGTATGAATGTTAATAGTTCTTCGCCAGTTTATTAATCTAACCTTATTGGTTAGTTCATTCATGATGTTATTAATTTTAATAAAATATCCGAGTGATTGGTTGGTTTCTGTCAGCTTCTGTGTCTTTATTATTTACCTACTTTCTGCGATCCCATTGTTAGTCAAATTTATCAGTGAATCCAATCGGTTATATTTCGGTTCTTTTAAATCAAATGTGGTTTTGCAGGTAACTGTTGGCAATGATTCAGGTCTTCTGGTGCACTAAGGGGAAATTAGAGTCCAGTTTTGTAACCTAAATCATCGATCACGACGTCGGTAGAGTCTCGGAGAACACTGAGTCAGTTTAAGGGAAGAAGGAAAACGATTGAAAATTTGTGAAAATCAATTAGTATACGTACACCTGTTATACTTGACAGTAGGCTTTCACTTGTTTGATGTACATTTGAAATTTGCATTTTAGAAATGGACCCTCTATGAGATAAAAAATCAATCTTGACCTCAGGTCTAAGGAGAGATAACGTCTGCAATCGAATACCGAAATATAAGTTTAATTAGTTGCAACTTGAAGTTTATACAGAGTACAGATGTCAGAATCCAAGAAGGAGGAGGAAGAAAAAGTAGAATTTCTTAGCTGACTACAATTTAAGCGTAACCTAATTTTCATGAAGGAAATTTAGGTAGAGACATTTTTACAAAAAACAAAACAGTATTGAAACGAGAGATGGGATAAAGCTAGTTATGGCCATATGGGCGAAATGATGTTAAAAACCATTGATACATCGGTAATATATGATGAATCTTGCCGACGCTCTAGTTTCAAGTTGTATTTCGTAATCTACTGGCTCGTCATTCTTTACCACTCTTTGTTTTCCCGTGATTCCGGAATAATGCAATTCGAAAGTACCTTGATTGACTAAGGATATCTTCGCGTTTTGCAATCACCAGATATTGAATTTGCTTCAGTTAGCTTTTGCTGTTGTTAGAGCAGTATAAAGTTTTCAACAAAAACAAAAACAAACAAAAAAAAAAAACAACAACAACAACAACAACAACAACAAAAAAAAAAAACAGCGGGAAAATATGTCTTGGTTGGTTTCGCCGGCTATTAAGTCACCAAAAAGTAAGAACCTTGACGGGCACGTTAAAATAACAGTTAGAATAGTCCTGGCCCATACACCCTGTCAGCTCTTAATACGCGGAGCTGCTGATGCCACTTGTAAAGCGAACGTTCGTTTGCGGAGGGTCGCCAGTCACGAGAGATACTCCTTGTAGAGCAGCAGAGTTTAAGAAACAAAGCACAAAACGGCAACGCGCTCACACCCCCCTCCTCCCCCCCCCCCCCCCCCAAAAAAAAATAATAAAATAAAATTCACGGACTAATGACAACAGTGCTACTGGCTACGAACGACAACGTGAACAGTTTTAAGTGCAGTGGTGACCATTTTAACAAGACCACAAGCCGCTTTGATTTCCTTGAATTTTTCGCTCAACATTTAGTAAGGGCTACTATGCATATTAAGCAGAACAGAATTATGAATGAATGATGGTCTAAGCTTGCTTGGTTAACGGAAAGAAAACTGTTTATTCTTATTGCGTTCAACGGTGTATTCTAAGTTTGAATCCACTGGTGCCCAGCAACCATGCAAATAGTGAAGTCGTTTTGCAATCCAATCTTACTAATGAAAATTTAAAGTTAAAATAAAAATGCACTGTCATGAGAGAAAATTGAAAATAGCTTCCCTTTTGGTTAAAACCCGGCATTGTTAAGTCAATAAAAATACTGATGTCATCTCCTGTTAGAACCAAAAGGAGACCTCGACAGTTGTTATGCCCGGTTGGTCATGTTTCCTCGGTGCATCTTGACGTAAACCGAGTATGCCATCACGTCCGCGCTCAGTTCTATATATTGTAAAACAACAGGCAAAATAATATGAGCAATACTAACGATATCGAATTTGACTCAGTGCTGATCACCAGTGTGCTTCTGACGACAGGCAAAGCTTCATTAAAATAGTAACATACCAAGTTGTCCTGGTGAAACTGGTGAGGTGAACTGTCGTTGACATTGGAAGACAAGTTGACAGAAGGTGTCTTTCCCATTTATCTTTGTAAATCACTTTATGGAATATAAAACAAAATGTTATTAAAGAACGACTCAGTTGAAGAATAATTCAAACGACCAAGAAATAATTAGATGCACATCCAAGATAAAACTTCCTTAACACTGGCACCTTTGGGTCAACGAAGAAGATGTTCTGTATTTATTAACTTAACTTCTAACAGGTCTTTGACTCTCATCCGCAATGGTGAAACGCTCGAGATTTCTAACAACTTTATGGAACATAAAACGAAATATCATTGTTAAGACACGACGCGCTTCAGAAAGTGCTCGAACGACCAAAACTGAGCAGATGCATGACATCCAAGATAAAACTTCCTTAGAACTGGAACCTTTAACACAACGAAGAAAATGGTTTGTATTTATATTCTAACGGGTCTTTGACTCTCGTCCGTAATGGTGAAACGCTCAAAATTTCTAACAAGTTGGCCGCAAGTTGAGGTGAAAGCTGGCTATTGTACATCAAATGTTGAAAAAAAGGAGTTGTTGTCAAAAGCTTGGCGATCAATTTGTTTGAACTCCATATAGCACCTATCTATGAGCAAATAAGGCAGTCTTCGTCTATTCGTTAATCTAATCCAATTGGTCAGTTTGAGCCAAGATGTTATTTATTCTGAAAAAGAGCAACTGATTGGTTAGTTTCTTTCAGTGTCGATCTGTTTATTAATTGCCTATTTTCTGTCATTTTATTTGTTAGTCAAATTTATCAGTGTTTCAAATGGCTATATTTTTTCACTGATCTTCGTAGTGGAGGTAGCTCTTGGGATTGATTCACTTCTGCTGGTTCAGAAAATTAGCAGACTATTTTATACTAAAATAACCGATGTTAGTTGTAAGTATGACGAAGTAGGTAATGTCTCCGTGAAAACCCAGTTAATGGTAGAAAAAAAATATTGAAATTCTACAGGATGATGAAAATTGAATGCAGCTGTTATACGTTACCTCGAGCTTTGACGCACATTTGCAATTTCCATTTCAAAAATGGATTTTTTATTTTCTGAAATCAATTATCATCTTACATCCAATGTAATACAACGCCTTGGAAGCGATTACTTTAAAATAACGTTCACTAACTACGACTTGTAGTTTGTACGTAGAGATATCCATTTTATAAATACTTTTATTTGTGGATATATTTCTGTTTTGAAGCATACATTGCTATCCAATGAAGCTATCATCAGAAGCTATCTTAGGAGAAGATAAATACTCTTGTCACGCAAATCTACTGTTGGGAGAATGGCTTCTTATTTATATTTAGAACGGTTGGGGTAGCCTACAGTATAGTACCCTGGACTAGGTAGGGAATTTAATATCTTGCAAAGTATCGTAATTATTAAACGCTTTCGCCGTTCTAATACTCTTTTCAAGCATAATACGTAATATACCCAGCATCACTTAGCATATCTCGCATTCTAATAATGCATTTGTTGATAAGTTTTCGTCTTAAACCTGCTTTTTGTCCTACGCAAATGGGCCTATTGTTCCAAATAATTCGTTTCATCCAGAAGGTGGCCTCTAGACATGTGTATTTTTAATAGCTTAATAGCCCACACATTAAGGACTGAGAGAGTTTTAGGCAGGAATTTCAAATCATCATAACATTTAACACAAACGAACCGCCTCAATCTATGAACCATAGTTGCCAATTGAGGATCATTTTCCATGTCCTTTTATAACCATCGAAGTGTTTCTTCATACACGTTATTATTTGTGTTTAATGAGGTGTTTTACATGTGGTATTCTCAATCCACCAGCTTTTATAGCCAGAGCTGAGATGATCGTTCATTTCTCTTCCTGGTCCCCAAAAGCAAAATATTTTCCATAGGAGGCGAGTTGCAAATTGGACTTTGCCTCGTTAAAGTTGTTTTTCTTTTCTTTTAGGAGAGAGGGTCGCTGTACTGAGATCAAAGATTTCACCGGTCAACAACCTCCACCTTCCAGTCCCAATACACTCTGTTTTTTTTATAAGAACGTCTAATTTTGGAGCTGAGGCTGAACGTTCTTATATTTTTTTGCGATCAGAGGCTGAAACATTCTTAAGATGTTCTTAAATTACATGGTATATACTACGTGTATTTCAGTAAATCCGCAATGCAGACCTGACGAGGAAATCTGTCAAAGGACATTGCCTGCTGAGAAATGGTATCAAGAACTGCTGATTGTGACAAACCGAGATGTGTGTCACCATTGTTCATGTTATACAAAACATACCCTTAAGTATTTTGGTTAATTTACATTTGTGACCTTGATTTTATATACAGATTAGAAAAATAAAAACGTTCCTAATCGACTCTCAGCCTGAGGAACGTTCTTAATACATTCTTAAAATTTTGCTTAATTTCAGCCTCGACGTTCTTATAAAAAAGGTTCTTATAAAAAAACAGAGTGTATTGTAATCAGATCTCAGTTTAAATTCTCGCTGGCCTCCCGTGTTACGCTGTTGTGATCTGCTGAAGATTTACTTCCTGATGGTCACCTACTTCATTGTTCCTTGCCGTACACCTTTTGTACCAACAAGAATAGAAAATATCTCTTAATCCAAGGCGGTAACTTTGAACAAATGACATACAGATCACCGGGTTTATTACGGACGACAAGTACAGCATAAGGGCTGCGAAAAATAGGTACACTCTAGTAAACGAGCATGACAATCGAATTTTATACTGCCATAAGATAAAAAATATCATCATCGGGAGCATGCAAATGTAAAATGCAGACATAGTGAAGAGGGCCATTTTGATCGCTCGTCTTTTCTGTTGATATGCCCCTTGCACTGATTGGGAGCGAAGAACATTGTCTTGTCGTCTTAGAGCCACTGCTACGGCGGAATACGAAATGGTCATCCCTAACATTGGCACAATCTGAAAAAGTATAGTATACACTTTTGAAAACGTCACGTATGATTCAGAAAGATTGTGGAAATTACTGCAAAAGGTCTCCTCCTTTAGTTTCACCAACTCAAAAACGTATAAACCAAAGGCATTTGCTAAAAATGCCAGAATCCAGGTGGAAGCGATGGCACAGGCGCGTGATCTTGACGAGAAAAGATGTAGTTTCATCGGGAAGACAACCGCCACAAACCGATCAAAAGCGATCCAGGCAAGGCTTTCTGTAGAAACGGTAATTGAAACAGTTTGAAGGTACCATCTCAACTTACAAATTATTAATCCAGTTGTACCGCTGATGGGCCAATGCAGAGAATTGGAAGATACTTCCATAATTGTCGATGGAATGACGGTTAATGGAAATACGAAGTCTGAAACGGCCATGTTGACTATAAAGTAGTTTATCGTCTTCTTTAAGTCTGGGCGCCTGTAGACAATTATGAGGATGAGCGTGTTTCCAACCAAGCTGGACAACAGTAAGATGAGATAGGCGAGAATTTTCGCGCTTTGAATTGGGAGAGAATTATTAGAAGGAACGCATATGAAGTTGTCTTGCAGGGATGAAGTGTAATTGTCATTGACATTTATGGACATGTTGATTGAAGGCATCTTTTCCATTTATCCTTGTAATCCCTTTACGACATTAAGAAAGAAAAGAACTCAGAAGTGCTCACATCCTACTGAGAAGAGGCTCCATCAATAGTGGCACACTTGGAACATCAAAGACGATTTTCGAAAATGTGTGAATATCAAATTTACTTACAGCTGTTTTACGTGATATTGAGGGAGCTTTGACATGACTGACGTACATTTGAAATTTGCATTTCAGTATTAATGGCCTCTGTATGAGATAAAACATTTATGACCTCCGGTCCAATGAGAGATAACGTCCGTAACCATTTTTTTTATTAAGCAGTAATACATTTGTAAACACGTAAATCACACTACTAACACAACACAGCTTACAATACTTTGCTTAGAATACTTGACTTACAATGAACTTTGTCTACAGCTAACAATACTTTACAGCTGTTACCAAGAGGTATCTACTACTTGCAAAATTATAAAGAGATTTTTTTCCTATTTATTTATTTATTTATTTGTTTATTTTTCCTTTTCCTTTCCTGTGTTTATCAGTACAATTCTTTTCTTTAGCAAACAAAACAAACCAACAAACAAACAAAGCACAACTAAAAACGTGAAGATGGACAAAAGTACATTATTTTAGTATTTGTTTATACAGAGTGCAAATTTCAAAATCGAAACAGCAGGAGCAAGAAAAATAGAATTTCTTTAATGATTACAATTTAAGTGCCACATAATTTCCAGAACGTCAAATAAATTTGGCATTTCTATAAAAATAAAAAAAGCATGTAAAATTCAAATGAGAAATGGGACCAAGGCCTTGAATTGGTTCATGTTAAAATGTTATTGTTTCATTGTTTACGTCATGCAGTCATGTGACCTGTCGCGACCTCGTGCTTGGCGCTCGACCGGCTCGTTCATGGACTATTAAAGTTGTTTTTGGTTTTTCAGTTTAAGCCTGAGCCGTTCTTTTACTGTGTGCTTGCAATCATAACATAGTGTCACTCGCGGGATTCTGACCCACTTTGGCGGAGTCGCGATCGACCGTGGCTGTTACGTTTTCTGATAGTTCTCAACGATTTGTTCGCAGTTGGTAGCCGACAGAGAGGTTATAGTCTGCGTTCAGTTCTCGTACAACATGGCCACCATGACAGCCAAAGCTCCCTCGCCGCTGAATTTATCCGACCGTTTGCACCAAGGAGAAAACTGGAAATTATTTCGCCGAGAGTGGAAATTCTATGAATTAGCAACTGGCATTCATAGGAAGCCTAATGAAGTTCGTGTTGCTTCCCGTTGGTAACCGTTGTTGGCAAAGACGGAGTTGACATGTACAAAACCTTTCAGTGGGAGGATGCGTCTCATGCTCTTAAAAGCGACAAAGTTTTGAAAAAGTTTGAAGAGCGCTGTGTTCCAGCTCGGAATGAAACGTACGAAAGGTTTGTTTTCTTCAAACGAGAACAATTGCCGAGCGAGTCACTCGACAGTTACACAACAGCATTATATTGATGAAGTTGTCTAAGAATTGCGGTTTTGGTACGCTTCGTGAATTGTTTGATTCTTGGAGTAAAGGATAGCAGGATTCGAGAAAAGCTCCTCGGAAAGCGTCTCGACCTCGATAAGGCCATTGAAATTACCAAAGCTAGTCAAGTTACTAATTCGCGAGTCTCAGAGATTGCAGGCGAAGCTTCGGTTCAGAAAGATGTCAACCCTGTGAAGCACAAAACAAAACCACATAGGAAATCAGGGAAAGTGAAGTTCCCGAAAAGTTCAACTCGGAACTACTCGTCTGACAGCAAACCTAAAGAATGTCTTTTCTGTGGTGTTAAAGTGTTAAAGACTTATTATTTTGGAGAGGTGTTCAGTAGTGTGTTAAAGAAGTTTCAATTGGTTAGTAGCTTTTCCTTTCTTGATAAGCATTTATAAGATGGATATCGTTATTTATTATTTATTAGATTTTATGTATGATTTTATTACTGCAATGCGCTTTTGATGATATTTAGATGTAAAAAGCGCAAAATAAGCATTAAACATTATTGTTATTTATTATTAACCATGCACTTGACAGGAAGCTATGTCCAGCCTTCGGATAAACATGCAAGGAATGTGGCAAAGTAGGACGTACACTTCGCAGTAAAATGTCGCAGTAAGTCTGTGAATGTGAATGCTAATGATGTTAAGGAAGTTTTTTACATAAACAACATTAGTGGCAAAGATCAGGCTCTTGTTCCAGTTACTCTAAATGACACTACTTCAGTAACATTCCAGATTGATACAGGCTCATCAGCTAATATTTTGCAACTAGAAAATTACATCAGAGCCACCAACAATTTCAATAGAGCTAACATTGTTCCTAAAGATATTACACTGGTGATGCACAATCACTCAAAGCGAAAGGCATTGGGTTCTGCAAGGCTCAAAGTTGAGCATAATGGCAGCAAACATGAACTGAACTTTGTCATTGTTGTTCAAAGGGTTACACCGTTGTTGGGCTTAAAGTCTTGTCAAGGTATGAGTCTCATTAAAATTATGGTCCCTGGAGTACATACCTCTATATAACAATGTTGCTGCTACTCCAAAGGAAGCTCTTTCTGAGAGTTTTACTACAGATCCTGTGCTTAGCCCCTTTGTTGATGTATTTCAAGGTAGCAGTTGCTTACCTGGAGAATACAGTATTTCGTTGGATGGTGATGTAAATCCTGTAGTACACCCTCCACGTAAAGTGCCTGCTCTTAAAAAAGATGCAATGAAGGCAGAGCTGGAAAAGTTGGTTAGCGACCAAATTATTGCACCTGTTACTAACCGAACTGATTGGGTATCCAGTGTCTTGGCCGCGCCGAAACGAGATGGGTCAATCCGTGTATGCCTGGACCCCAAAGATTTGAATACTGCTATAAATCGTTCACACTACCCCCTACCTACTGTGGATGATGTCACGTCTCTACTCACCAAGACAAAGGTCTTCAGTGTCATGGATGCAAAAAGTGGTTTTTGGCACGTGAAGCTGTAAAAGAGTTCCCTTGTTATTACGTTACGTTTAATACTCCGTTTGGGCGTTTTCAGTGGTTGAGAATGCCATTCGGCATTTCTTCTGCGCCCGAACTATGGCAGCGGAAAATGAATGAAGAAAATGAAGGTCTTCGAGGAGTGGAGGTCATAGCTGATGACTTTCTCGTGTGTGGCTTTGGAGAAAAAATTGCAGATGCAGTCGTGGATCATGATCGGAACTTAACTACTTTTCTTGAAGGGTGCCGCAAGTTGAGTCTGACTCTTAATCCTCAGAAAGTCAAGCTCCGCCTGTCCGAACTACCTTTCATAGGTCATTTGTTAACTGCTGATGGTATCGTTACAGATCCAAACAAGGTCCTTGCTATCAAGGACATGCCTACTCCAACAGATGTGACATCACTGAAGAGATTTCTTGGCATGGTGAACGATCTTGCAAAGTTCCTTCCACACCTGTCCAGCGTATCAGAACCGTCACGTCCTCTTGAAGTTAAAGATACTGAGTGGTGCTGGCTTCCAGTCCACGATGAAGCTTTTCAGAAAATAAAGAGTCTTGTTTGTGACGCTCCAGTGCTCAAGTTTTATGATGTCACACAAGCTGTTACAGTTGAAAGTGACGCCTCGCTTTCTGGACTTGGAGCCACCCTACCCCAAGGTGGTCAGCCAGTTGCCTTTGCCTCGAGGGCACTCACTCCTGCAGAAAGTCGCTATGCTCAAATTGAAAAAGAACTTCTCTCAGTAGTTTTTGCATGCGAGAGGTTTGATACCTACCTCTATGGGCGAGACATTGTCCATGTCAAAACAGATCACCAGTCTCTAGCAGCCATCTGCAAGAAAGACCTATCTTCTGCTCCCAAGCGTCTTCAGCGGACGCTGTTACGCTTTCAGCGATACAACTACAAGTATTCAAGCTGAAGTACCCCAAGAAATTAGGCCTTATTCCTCTTTTAAGGGAGAAGTTACCGTTCAAAATGGCTTGCTGTTCAAGGGCGACCGCATCATTGAACCAGCCAGGTTAAGCAAGGAGATGATGCAAAAGGTTCACTCGTCTCACCTGGGTATTGAAGGATGTAGCCGCCGTGCAAAAGAAGTGCTCTACTGGCCTCGGATGAATGCTGAATTAAAAGATTTCATCCTTAAGTGTAATGTCTGTAATTCTTACAAGCCATGGAGCAGGCTCGAGAACCGCTGATGCCATCAAAGCCCTGGCAGAAAGTTGGAACAGACCTGCTGTAGTTTGATGGGCGACAGTACCTGATAACCGTTGATTATTACTCATTCTTTTTTGAAGTTGACAAGCTGGAGACTACAGATTCCAGAACTGTCATTGACATTTGAAAATGCAACCACGCGATAATGACCCGGAACAGCACCCTATCCTGTGTGCCACACCCACAGGAAATTCTGGAGAGGCAACCCCTGTTCCAGTTAATCCGAAGACAAAAGCTGTCCCTATACAGTCCAGTCCTACCGTAACTAGGTGTGGCCGTACAGTCATACCGTCAGTCCGTTTTCAAGATTACATGTCTTAGGAACTTTACGAACAGTTTCATTGTTTAGAGACATTCTTCTTTTGTTGATGTTAGCACTTCTCATTAGTTTTTCGTCGTTTTATGAAGGGGAAGATGTTATGTTATTGTTTCATAGTTTACGTCATGCAGTCATGTGACCTGTCGCGACCTCGTGCTCGGCGCTCGACCGGCTCGTTCATGGACTATTAATACTGTGTGCTTGCAATCATAACAGTTCCCAGTGTGTTTATTGTATATTTAGAGACGCAGAATGGTGTTTAATCAAGCGCAGCCGCTTTATGGAGGAAGTAAGCATTTTAAGTTACTTGATTAACGAATTTTTGGATTCGGCCTATATATACATTTAGAGAATAGACCATATTCGTATTCTCGGTATTGAACTGGATCGAGCTTGCAATGGAGGCTCTTGCGGGGGAATATATTAGAAACTATTTGCATGTGAAAAGATTTCCCCGCATAAGCCTCGTGTGCAAGCTAGTTCCAGTTCAATACCGAGAATACGAATACGGTCTATTAGGAACTTCCAATTCAAAATCTTAAATGACTGAATGGATGTTAAAAATAATAAATAAAACGATTTTCTATTGAGGAATGAGATTACAGTTCGGGTAATCACATGATTCCGAGTGAAATTTGGAATAAATGAACACGAGTAAAATTTTCCAATTTTGCAAGTGCTCTTATATTTCAAATTGCATCGGAAAAATCATGTGATTACTTATTAATAACATACGTACAAAAATTTCAAATGTGCTTTCGTTTATTTCTTGTTTGTCAGCTAATGCTCTGCCTACATGTACTTGATTGGTTTTAATATGACAAGCTTGATTGACATACATGTTCATGCGTTCGGAACACATGTTAAAATACCATCTCTCTAAGGGGCTGTTTACATGGCGGGAGGAAGATCCTAGCACTAGGAAGATCCGAGAAGGCAGAAAAACTTCTCGTTTGTTTTACATGCAGAAATTTCGGCCGAAGTGGTTACCAAATGGAGAAGGAAAAGAAGGATAACTGTCGGCCTTGAGCAGCTGAACGCCCGACTACCACCATGTTACTTTGTTCTTTTTGTCCGTAGTACTAGGATCTTCCGAGCGAACGTAGTTTACATGGTGCTAGGATCTTCCTAGTCCTAGGATCTTCCTATCTCTCAGCTAGGAAGTTCCTATCTCTAGGAAGATCCTAGCGCTAGGGCCAAGTACAACGTTTTGCATGTAAACTGAATAGAGATAACAGATGGCGCTGGGATGATCCGCCTTCTAGGATCTTCCTAGTGATAGGATCTTCCTACATCCATGTAAACAGCCCCTAAATAGAGCATGTTTTTAAGTCACACCCAAAACAATTTAAGTCAATGTTAAACGAAGTCTTAAATCAATTACCGTCCCCGGCATGTTTTCGAACTGACTGGACTTCAAGAGCCCGGGGGCTTTACAGACAGTCCCGACCAGCGGGATTTAGTCGGGTTCTCAATAAATTCAACGTACTCCTTGCAGTTTTCGTCCAAACTGACATGGAAATTTAATGTCAACTTTCTGTACTATATTTGGGCTAATTTGAAACGCACTCCACCAATCAGACTGCAAATATTTTGGCATGTATATTATTAAGTATGAAACAATATTACTGTTTGAAATATCAGTTTTAGTAAACAGCCATTTTATCTGTTACCGTGCGACGCGCCTTACCATGGCCACCCAACAAACTTTTTTTTTTTTACAAGTAAGCCATAAAAATACAGAACGACATGTTTTCAATAATTCGTTGTTGCGTCACTCGCCTGTTGGACTTTGCAAGGAGGCGTGACCGTTAATCAAATTCGCGTATCCTGATTGGCTAACTTGTAAAAAAAGTTTATTGGGTGGCCACGGTAAGGCGCGTCGCACTGTAAATTTAATGCTGTTTAGGATCACAACTTATTTAGCTAGTGAAATGAAATATTGATATAAAAACGTGTGTTGTATTAAAATGTTAAACACCAAAACAGCTTTACAAACGTTATTATCTTAATCGCTTTTACATTAAGTCGGCAGATCCCTTAACTCACACTTTTCAGCTCATTCAAAGCGTTGAAATACAGACCAGTCACGAAATTTTAGCCTAAAATTATAATTTACTGAAGTAAGCTAAAAAGTTATCAATCAATTAGGTTTCAAATCTAACCAAAAGACAAATCTCGACACATTGTAAAGAAAACGTTTATTAATTTAAACAGCTTCTCAAACATCATTAAATTTCGCTTCACCTCGGCTGTTGGACGTTTTACGCTTTTACGCTCTCTACCAATCACACTGCAAACATTTTTCCATGTATATTATTAAGTATGAAACATTATTACTGTTTGTAATATCAGTTTTAGTAAACAGTCATTTTATCTGTTAAACTGAACGCTGTTTAGGAAATGAAATATTGGTATGAAAACGACGTGTGTTGTGAGATAGGATTTGAAAGGTTATAAAGTTTAATATCGTTCAAATTTATTAGGTTTCTATGGTTACAGGCTGCCCAGTCACGTTAAAATTTTCTACCGTCGCCTCTTCCTAGATGGCAACAAAGTCTTAAAGCTCGTCACAGTCATTCGTTTTGACTTGAAACATTATATAGAATATTGAATTGTCTTTGAAAATGATCTTTCAAAGCGACAGGAATCAGAGGTTGCTATTTTGTAATATAGCACTGTATTTGAATGTTAAACACCAAAACAGCTTTGCAAACGTTATTATCTTAATCGCTTTTACATTAAGTCGGTAGATCCCTTAACTCACACTTTTCAGCTCATTTAAAGCTGTGAAATACAGACCAGTCACGAAATTTTAGCCTAAAATGATAATTTACTGAGGTAAGCTAAAAAGTCATCGTTGCTTTCAGCCTTTTAAATTTTTAATCAATTAGGTTTTACATCTTATTCTCAAACTCTTTAATTATTCAAAAGCCAAACATAAAGGAAATCATGCACTGTCACGTGTTTGGGTATCTAATGAAAAACCTCGTTTTTGCATCCTTAATTTCCCTTATATCAAACACTCGTCATGTATCATCACAATATCAAAAACCTCAAAGTTCGTCAAAAATACTCCGCCATGCTTCGTATTTTCAACTCTCTTCTCGGTGTTTGATATATGTGGTGAAACATTGTTTCATCACATATATCAAACACGATGTCTCGTGTTTGACATGTCACTTGAAAGACAATTCTCGACACATTATTAATGAAAATATTAATTAATTTAAACAGCTTCTCAAACATGATTATATTTCGCTTCAATTCCTTTAAAAGTTTAATGCTTTTGAAGCACTTCTTGTTAGTTTTCAAAAAGCTCAGTTGCTGAAATACAGACCAGTCACGAAATTTTAACCTAAAATTATAATTTACTGAGGTAAGCAAAAAAGTCATCGTTGCTTTCTGCCTTTTAAATTTTCAATCAATTAGGTTTTAAATTTAATTCTCAAACTCTTTAATAATTCAAAAGCCAAAGACCAAGGAAATCATGCACCGTAACATGCTTAGATATCTGATGAAAAACTTCTCGTTTCTGCATCCATAATTTCCCTTATATCTAACACTTGTCATAGTGTTTCATCGCAATATCAAAAACCTCGAAGTTCGTCAAAAACACTCCGCCATGCTTCGTATTTTCAACTCTTTTCTCCGTATTTGATACATGTGATGATGTTTTATCACAAATATCAAACACAATCTTTCGTGTTTGATATATTACTTGAAAGACAATTCTCGACACGTTATTAACGAAAATATTAATTAATTTAAACAGCTTCTCAAACATGATTATATTTCGCTTCATTTTCTTTGGATGTTTAACGCTTTTGACACACTCCTTATCGAGTTTTCAAAAAGCTCAGTTGCTCAAAGTTTTGCCAAAAAGAAAGTTTCCATTCTCCCAACACTGTTGGCTCCTGCTTAGTAACAGAAGAAACCAGGTATAATAGATATGAGCATAAAGTAGATACCTTTTTTAGATCATGATTTTTCAGTTTAAGGTTACTCCAAGCCTTCCTGAAAAAAATTCGCCGTACGCGAGTTGTTTTTTAGGAAACCAACACAATCTATATATCGATAAAAAGGTTATTAAATGCTGAATTCGATATAATTATAAGCTATTTTAGTTATTCCTCTGCTAAGGCGAAGGAAGCCGATAAAGAGTAAAAGACAGAACGAAATCAATTCATCGGGTATCAAACGTGATCTCTGATGAAATGTAGCTGCGCAGTGTTAATCACAAAACATCAATCTCTCAAAGTGTGTGAGCATTTCCCCGTATTCCTATTGGTTTTCCTTTAATAGATCTTTCAAGTTCCAGTAAAAATAATTTACAAACGTGTTGCGTTCCGAGGCAGCCAGGAGGGAAGTATTTAATTTTCAAAAACAAAAATGCCGACAAACTTTTTTTCCTCTTTGTTCAGTTAACTTTCGGACCAAATTTCACGAAAATTCCTCAATTCTACATCCCCTTTCAATTCATTTGAAGAGGAGGCATCTTGCACAAATCGTATTGTGAGTTTTCGCCTTCTAAAGATTTAGAAGCATGTCACAAGTGCACAGCGTGAATCGTGAACTTGTAAATAGAGTAAAATTTTTTGCGAATATTTTTCAATAAAAAACCAACGCGCACGATAATATTTCGTTGCATTTAGTCATAGTACATTTCAATGGAGTGTTTACGGCGGCCGTGATGGTGTCCCAAACTAAACCTCTCGGAATTGAACACTGTTTTTACGCAAACACTTTCTTTTGTTTCAGTAAACCATTATGGCCGGTAGTCACGTGAATGAAAACGCTCTATAGCTTTATTTTGTCGTAAGAACGAGAATTTTCAGTTGAAGCAAACCATAGTTAAGTTATAGATTTTTGAACATTCCCCAACTTAAGCATCACGTTGCGCATTGCCGCATTGACATAGAGAGAGGTACACGCACTGGAAATGTAGTATTGTAAGCTCGTTTGCAGCTTTCTCAAGAGCCTTCGCATGTGCAGTACACGAAACATTGCTCACTGGTCCAGGAAAATTCCTGATACTTAGCACCTTCTGTGCTGCAAAGTGATAAGAAATTGACTTGTCTATTTTCGAAAACCACAGCACTGAAACTCAAGTGTAAACAAAAAATGCTAATAAGTTGAAATAGGATCTCCTGATGAAGCCGTTTCCCGCGACAAGGTCGCTGAGGAGTTCACCCCTTACGGACCTTACGGGGATTATGTCACCTTGATAACTTATTAACTTCTTTACAAAAATACTTTTTTGTCAATAACTCGCACGTGTTTTAAATTATTTTCAATTTCTTTGAAAATGTAAGTTTAAGTAATTAACTTTCATTTGATGGAAAAATAACAATTCGGCAAAACGTAACCCCGCGAAAGTTCATTTATCGACCAACGGAAGGTCATTAATTGCCTCAGATTTTTGCGTTTAATTGTGATAACGAGATAAAGTTGTTATTTTTGCCAGAATGTCTTGAACCCAACCTGAGGTGGAAATTTGTAAGAAAAAAAATTATTCCTGCACAAACCTACCACTGATCGGAATTCCATTTTATTTACAGGTGAAGAGCACCGCACCATGTTTTTCCTGATCGCTTGGGTTTATCTCTCTTTTCTCTTTGGTGGGTTCACTCATTGTGCAGGTATGGAGTCCATATGTTTCCATTTAGGCCATTAGAGTTCCCAAGGCTGAAAATTAAACACCACGACGTCTTTACCCATGGCGGAATGAAAAAACTGTATACATCGTTTACAATGGCGAGCACAATGGGGTTCGTATGGCACTTGCAGATGTGTCCTAACCTGTTGTTCGTTCTTTTGTCCCCTTCACCAACCATGTAAGACGTTGCAAATGGTGCAGATCGCCCCACTTTTAGGACCTTGTTGATGTTCTATTGTTAGGGGGTTTCAAACCAGTTTTTCACTGATGAATGCGCATTGTTGATGTGCGCTGGCTTTTTGTTTCTGTGAGTAACTGCGATAAGATACGGTTTTTACTGAGACAAAGAATGGCAAAAAAATATGTAGAATAATAGGAGAATATTTTTATGTGGTGTGTGGTAAAAGGAAAAAAATATTTGTAATAGGGAATTAGTCTTAATTTGCCGTTCAAGAACGTCAATTAAGTGTCACTTTTTTTGAATATGGAAAATAATATCAAGAAACAAAAAGGTAGTTACCTTTGGAAAGTTAAAGGTGCAACAACTGTTACTGTTAATGACACTGCGTGCCTTTCTTACTTACCGACAGTCACTCACGATACTTTCGGCTCCTGGCGAAGTAAAGAAACGAGGTGCAATCGCCATTACTACCATCGTCATGACCATCACCACAGCATAAAACCCTTAAGAAATTTATGCTTAATTGTTATACTTTTTAACTACTTATCCTAGCACATGAAGAAATACCTTTTTATCATATATAAACAAGTTTTATTAATGCTGTATGCAAAGTTGTATTCCATTGGGACAGCCCACTAGATTAGCCTCTGCTATTTGGATGATCCCAACTCACTTCCTACAAAGAGATTTTTTTTTTCATCATTTGTAATGTATTTTTTGTATATTTTAACACCCAGTCTATACTCTCTGTAAATTTGAGTTGAGTACTTAATCTGATCTGATCTGAGTACCTTAACTGATCTAATCTGATCACCAACAACATCAACATCACCAACAACAACACCAACAACATGACCATCACCATCATCGCCATTACCTTTATCATCATCATCATCGTCATCATTGCTAATATCACCAACTCACTCACTTACTGTTTGATTGGCTAATTGTCTGTCTGACTGACGCACTGATTGATTGTTTGATTGATTGATTGATTGGTTTACATTTTGCTAGAGATATCATGTCCTCAAGGTTGGACAGCCTTTGACGGATATTGCTACATGGTGAGTAGCCTAATGTTCAATGGGGACCAAGCCCAAGCCTTTTGCATAGAGAAAGGAGGAGAACTGGTGAAGATTACCAGTGAGAGGGAAAACGATTTTGTCCTGGCCTTAGTAAGGAAAGAAGCCCGGTCATTGAAAGATGTTTGGATTGGGATGAGGAGAAATGGCGACCATTGGTACTGGAGTGACAACTCGTTACCAAAATACACCAACTGGGCTCCTTACGAACCGAATAACAAAGAAGAAAAATGTAGCCAAATGTGGCACGGTCAAACGCATGACTTTCCTAGAAGGGCATCTGGAAAGTGGAATGATATCTTCTGCGATAGAAAGCATGGCCTTGTCTGCAAGCGCCTACCCTAGAGAACAAGCCAGAAAAAAGTGCATTGTACCTTTAAATTGTTTCGAATACAGTCTCAGCGAGAAGAAGACAAGCAAGGCTAAGGTTATAGCAAAAGTGTCATGAATTTGATCGACTTTGTACTTCTTTGACTGGCTTTGCCTACATTTGACGGATTGATGTAGTAAATGTGTTTTAATTTGCAACGACAGTAGCTTGAACAACCTATTCGATACAAAACTTTCTGATCCAAATATTTAAATCACCTCGAAATTACAAGTGCAGCGAAGATGTTTTAATTGGTTTTCACAAAATTTTTAATTTACCGTCTATAATGAACTGCTAAACGTCACTGGATCAAGTGAATGATTTAACTAATTATTATAAAAAGTTCTATCAGTTACAAGCTTGAACTGAGCAACAGGGCTTCAAGCCGATCAAAAAACTCCCACATTACACGATATGCTTAACTTTGCTTGCCAGCTCTCAACCAGGACTGCTTCGGAACCATGAAAAGGTCAATTCACCCACGATGTATAACCCGATGTCGTGGAGGAAATATCTTATATTCGTTACTATGTTATTAACTAAATGTTATGGGGTTAAAAAAAATTGTGAACTAAGGAGATTGGGAAGTAATAAAAATTGGCTTGACAATAAAAATATAGATCATCGTGAATTATAGGAGGAGGTACTTCTTGTTTTTCTACTGTAAAACTCCTGTTAAACTCCTTGAGGAAATAATCTGTTTATGTTGTCCTTCAGCAGCATGGTTAAGAGCGTATAAAACTGTTCTATTGAGGCCTTAAACTGCTGTTTAAAAGTAAAAACTAAAATCCAAGCTTTCGCCGATCAACGGCATCATCAGGATGATGTTACTAAATCATTTTATGATATGGTGATAAAAAGGTTTAGGAACAATAACGTTATAAATAGATTTTTAGGATGTCACGCATTCAAACAGGAAACAAAAAGACAGCGCCGACCAGTCTCCACAAACTGCACTATTGTTTTTATTTTACAAATGGTTTTCTGAAAACCAATCTCACATACCTTACCACCCTTAAGAAGTAGGCAGCCGCACAAAATCAAGAACAAAAGCGCTTCAAAATTGCGGCCACGGAATCTGTGAGTTACATGATCTTACACGAGGGACAGCATGGAGTGCGGTCAAGAACGAGACCAGAGTCAAATTATGCCCCAGTGGGGGAGGGTCAAGGCGTTTTCATAGCCAGGTTACGATCTCTGAGATCTCTGAGGCCCCATGGAGTCATCATTATAGGCTCTGCGTAAAAGTAAATTACGTAGTAACAGTGGGAATATTCACTTTGCATACCAGAAAAAAGCTCGATTTGGTCAAACTGGGATCGTGAAGTGATATCGAGAAAAATGTTGGTGGGACCGCAAGTGGGTATTGAATTAGGGACTGCAGTTTATTGGTTGAAGATGACTTGACCTTAAGGGCGTGTGATTGGCAACTGATGACGTATGACATATCTTTTTGGTAATATTCGCATTCAAGCAAGAAGCGTCGTTCGCGTCGTGCTATTTCGATTGTGTGGAGTAATATTGAAGGTCTAATACAGACGTTCAGTGCAAGAGGTAAGATTACGTTACGTTAAAAGTTTTATTTCTTGGCTTTTTTTCTCACAAGTTCAGGAAGCTAAAATTTAAGGAAGATTTAAAGGCAAGAGTAGAAATTGTCCATATAATTTTCAACAGTTTTGCAATTAAGAGACGATCTGTTCTATTTGTTGAACTAAAAGTCTCACGCCAAAACTACGATTTGTCAGACGCAAATTCCCCTGTTATTACACTACGTTTAATACTCCGTTCGGGCGTTTTCAGTGGTTGAGAATGTCATTCGGCATTTCTTCTGCGCCCGAACTATGGCAGCAGAAAATGAATGAAGAAAATGAAGGTCTCCGAGGAGTGGAGGTCATAGCTGATGACTTTCTGTTGTGTGGCTTTGGAGACACAATTGCAGATGCAGTCCTGGATAATGATCGGAACTTAACTCGGCTTTTCTTGAAAGGTGCCGCATTAAGTTGAATCTGACTCTTAATCCTCAGAAAGTCAAGCTCCGTCTGTCCGACATACCTTTCATGGGTCATTTTCTAGCTGCTGATGGTATCGTTACAGATCCAATCAAGGTCCTTGCTATCAAGGACATGCCTACTCCAACAGATGTGACATAACTGAAGAGATTTCTTGGCATGATGAAGTATCTTGCAAAGTTTCTTCCACACCTGTCCAGTGTATCAGAACCGTTACGTGGTCTTGAATTAAAGATACTGAGTGGTGCTGGCTTCCAGTCCATGATGAAGCTGGCCAGCGCCAACAAATAAAGAGTCTTGTTTGTGACGCTCCAGTGCTCAAGTTTTATGATGTCACACAAGCTGTTACAGTTGAAAGTAATGCCTCGCTTTCTGGATTTGGAGCCACCCTACGCCAAGGTGGTCAGCCAGTTGCCTTTGCCTTGAGGGCACTCACTCCTGCAGAAAGTCGCTATGCTCAAATTGAAAAAGAACTTCTCTCAGTAGTTTTTACATGCAAGAGGTTTGATACCTACCTCTGTGGGCGAGACATTGTCCATGTCAAAACAGATCACCAGCCTTTGGAAGCCATCTGCAAGAAAGACCTATCTTCTGCTCCCAAGCGTCTCCAGTGGATGCTGTTGCGCCTTCAGCGATACAACTACAAGTACTCAAAGCTGAAGTACCCCAAGAAATTAGGCCTTATTCCTCTTTTCAGAAAGAAGTCACTGTTTAAAATGGCTTGCTGTTCAAGGTCGACAACATCATTGTGCCGGCCGGGTTAAGAAAGGAGATGATGCAAGCGATTCACTCGTCTCACCTGAGTATTGAAGGATGTAGCCGCCGTGCAAGAAAAGTGCTCTACTGGCCACGGATGAATGCTGAATTAAGTGTGATGTCTGTAATTCCTACAAGCCATGGAGCAGGCTCGAGAACCGCTGATGCTACACGAAAGTCCATCAAGGCCCTGGCAAAAAGTTGGAACAGACCTGCTGCAGTTTGATGGGCGACAGTACCTGATAACCGTTGATTAGTACTCATTCTTTTTTGAAGTTGACAAGCTGGAGACTACAGATTCTAGAACTGTCATTGACAAGTTGAGAATGCAGTTCAGCCGTCATGGAATACCGGAGATTGTTAGTTCCGACAATGGCCCACAGTACGATTTCTTTGAGTAGACAAAGTTTGCAAAAGACTGGCATTTTCAACACATTACCTCCTCGCCTCGCAACCCTCAAAGCAACGGAAAAATTGAGAGTGCAGTTAAAATCTGTGAAAATATCATGAAGAAGACAGCTCTTGGAAAGTTTGATCCATATCTGGCCCTTTTAGACTATCGCAATACGCTCCTCTCCAGCTCAAAGGCTGTTCAGCAGTAGAACACGTAACCTACTATCGCTAACACCAAGACTGCTTGAACCTGCAACAATCCCTCCAATGGGTGTGCAGCAAAAGCTTATTGCCTCCAGACAAAACTAGGCTTATTTCTACAACCTTAAAGGGAAAACACTGCCTGAACTTCATCCTGATCAGACTGTTAGGATGAAGAAGCCAAACGAGAACACCTGGACTGAAGCGGTTTGAAGAAGATGATCGCACCACGCTCATATGCTGTTGTACCCGGTAACAGCACCTATCGAAGAAATCGTAGGCAGCTGCGTTTGGTTCCACCTGTAGAAAACCGGTTGGCTAGGTTCGATCAACCACGCGATCATGACCCGGAACAGCACCGTATCCAGTGTGCCACATCCTCAGGAAATTCTGGAGAGGCAACTCCTGCTCCAGTTAATCCGAAGACAAAAGCTGTCCCTATGCAGTCCAGTCCTACCGTAACTAGGTGTGGCCGCACAATCATACCGCCAGTCCGTTTTCAAGATTACACGTCTTAGGAACTTTACGAACAGTTTCATTGTTTAGAGACATTCTTGTTTTGGTGATTTTAGCATTTCTCATTAGGTTTTCGTCCTTTTATGAAGGGGAAGATGTTTTAATGTTATTGTTTCATTGTTTAAGTCATGCAGTCATGTGACCTGCCGCGATCTCGTGCTCGGCGCTCGACCGGCTCGTTCATGGACTATTAAAGTTGTTATTGGTTTTTCAGTTTAAGCCTGAGCCGTTCCTTTACTGTGTGCTTGCAATCATAACAGTTCCCAGTGTGTTTATTGTATATTTAAAGACGCAGAATGGTGTTTAATCAAGCGCAGCCGCTTTATGGAGGAAGTAAGCATTTTAAGTTACTTGATTCACGAATTTTTGGATTCGGCCTATATATACATTTAGAGAATAGACCATATTGGTATTCTCGGTATTGAACTGGATCGAGCTTGCAATGGAGGCTCTTGCGGGGGAATATATTAGAAACTATTTGCATGTGAAAAGATTTCCCCGCATAAGCCTCGTGTGCAAGCTTGTTCCAGTTCAATACCGAGAATACGAATACGGTCTATTAGGAACTTCCAATTCAAAATGTTAAATGACTGAATGGATGTTAAAAATAATAAATAAAACGATTTTCTATTGAGGAATGAGATTACAGCACGGGTAATCACATGGTTCCGAGTGAAATTTGGAATAAATGTACACGAGTAAAATTTTCCAATTTTGCAAGTGCTCTTATGTTCCAAATTGCACCGGAAAAATCATGTGATTGCTTATTAATAATATACGTACAAAAATTTCAAATGTGCTTTCGTTTATTTTTATTATGTCAGCTAATATTCTGCCTAAATGTACGTGATTGGTTTTAATATGACAAGCTTGATTGACATACATGTTCATGCTTTCGGAACACATGTTAAAATACCATCCCTCTAAATAGAGCATGTTTTTAAGTCACACGCAAAAAAAATGTAAAAAGTCAATGTTAAACGAAGTCTTAAATTAATCACAGTCCGCGGCATGTTTTCGAACTGACTGGACTTCAAGAGCCCATAGGGCTTTACAGACAGTCCCGACCAGCGGGATTTAGTCAGGTTCTCAATAAATTCAACGTACTCCTTGCAGTTTTCGTCCAAACTGATATGGAAATTTAATGTCAACTTTCTGTACTATATTTGGGCTAATTTGAAACGCACTCCACCAATCAGACTGCAAACATTTTTGCATGTATATTATTAACAGGGGGGGGGGCCAGCAGCGAGGCCTGGATCCGAGTTTGTATGATCGCCCCAGTTAAGAAATTTGGCCGAGCGAGACTAAGTACAGATTTTTTGATAAACAAACATGGCGGCGATTTTATGTGAAAGCGCGTCTGTGCGGATTCGGAAACAATTTGGCTATTCGACGTCCAAACATCACAGAAAGGTTTCGGTCGCTTTTTTACCTGAAGTTTGGTCATCAAGAGGGATCACGGATGCAAATTCTGCAGCGAAAAACGAAAATACTGCAACCAACGACTAGCTGACCCCGGAGAGGATCAGTACTAGTTAGATCTGACACATAGTTCACAAGGCTAGACCTGCTCCTGTAAAAATTGACACTCGAGAGAGGTAGTAAGACTTCCTCCATTCCACTTTATCGTTACCTTCCCTATTTTTTCATTTATGTACACTGTAGAATTTCCTCCCTTTACAGCAACTACATACTGGGAGTCAACAAACTGGAGGTTCTGGTGATCTAATTTTCTGTTTTGCTTAAGTTAAAATGTTACTATCATACTCTCAACAACAGATTTTTTTTTTTCAATCTCTTCTAAATGGTGAAAAGTTGAGAGGTGATGTAAGCAGCGTTTTGCTCTTCAACTTTGCCAAGTGAGCCACAAATATTGACTTTTGAATTTAGTATGTGTGCTTGGTAATAAATCTCATCATTTTAAAGAAAGAGGTGAAGTTATCTTCCATTATTTTAGATTTTGTCTATCATACGTCTGGGGTGAGAACTGAAACATAAAGGAGGCAGGGTGCTAAACAGCAATACTCCAGCCAGTCATTACACTGTGCAAGTGTGTGAAAATGTGCAGTAATTGCATAATTTACAATATGCTAATTGCACTTGACTATGTTACACAATATGTACCAATTAAACAATATTGCAATATGTTACAGTTCTGATGTATATTGTCATGTCTGATGACATAATTATACTGCAGAGTAATGTGGTCAGCTGGGTTAATCCTCGAGTTGCTACAAACATTTCAGTAATCAAGGGGTGATAATTTAGATTTGTCTTCTTCGAAATGGCTGTTGCATATACATAGAGAAACCATGGTTGATTTGCCATCCCGGGATCTATTTGTTTCTGTATCTCCCTTGCAGTTGGGCTTTAGGGTGTATTCCCAGTAGCCCAATTTTGACATCCACCAATGGGGGAAAACCACCATACCGATACAGGTGGTCATGGACATCTGTAAGGGTGACAGGTAAAACAATAATATTTACGTGTACCTTCCCAGGTTTCTGCACATGCATGTGGTTTCTGCAGGATCTCAGTGTATCAGTACATTGTTCACCCCGTACTACTGAACTTAACTTCCCAATTTTTTGCACAAGAGAATAAGGACCTGAATGTCTTTTCACGTAACTTAATCTCCCTTTACAGACAAGAGACAAACACCCCTGCATCCGCTCATACAAACCTGGTAGCTCTATTCACAACAATGTTAAGCAATCTTCTGAGATCTTTATAAGCTATCCTCTCCAGTTGCAAAATTTTCTTACCTAAAAATTTCTTAAGAACTCAAGCCGTTTTCCTTGTGTATGCATTTAAACCATTTGTGCATCAAAATTAAACTTACAGGAATAACTGTCGTCTCGCAACATTTAAACAGAGGGAGAATTCCATAAAATAGACAGTTAATACGCATAAAATGTGGGACAAATACTTTTAATAAGTTTACATTAAAGTTCCAAGCCGATCTTGAGAAATAAGCTTACATTCTGGGCTTTCGCGATGACAGTCGTGAAACCCTGCGTGGTGGCTTCTAGTTTCTTCAGAACTGAACAAGAATCGAAATTGAAATCTACTATTTTGTCGACGTACAATATCTTCCTGAGACGACGAAAACCATAATCGTTCGCTACATTACAAATCATATTCTTCACCACCTACACTCGCTGGTAAAATCTTTATAGCTCAGCTGAGAACATGTCGCTCGCAATTTCAATGCTGACGGCTCTACTAACCTAAAGCAAAGCTGGCACCTCATTCCAGCGGTCTTGATTAATCGTAGTGTTCAAACTTCGTACTACCGCAAAAAAACATGCTAACAGTAAATAAACAATAACTAAATACGACTGCGTTTTCCACCGTCGAGTCGCCACGGACAAAATAGCACATGAATCCTTCGCATTTCGCGCATGCTCGTTACGGTTTTCGAATGATTGACAGATTTCTTTACTGGGGCGATCATCTATTTCCGAAAAGCGGCAAGATCAAAGGTAGCTGCCAGCCCCCCCTGATTATTAATATTGGTAATTGAACTGAGTGGAGTGCAATTTGGTCTTGAATATTTATTGAATCAGCAGCCATCGAATTTTATCTAATTTTAGAAATTTTAAAATATTTTTGCAAGTTTTTAGTTAGGGAGATTGTTTTTGTATAGGGTTAACCTAACGATTTCCCTTTTCAGGATGATTTGTTATTTGTGTTAAGGCCTCCTGAATAAAATGTTGTGTTATGTTATGTTATGAAAACGACGTGTGTTGTGAGATAGGATTTGAAAGGTTATAAAGTTTAATATCGTCCATATTTATTAGGTTTCTATGGTTACAGGCTGCCTAGTCACGTTAAAATTTTCTACCGTCGCCTCTTCCTAAATGGCAACAAATTCTTAATGCTCGTCACAGTCATTCGTTTTGACTTGAAACATTATATAGAATATTGAATTGTCTTTGAAAATGATCTTTCAAGGCGGCAGGAATCAGAGGTTGTTATTTTGTAATATAGCACTGTATTTGAATGTTAAACACCAAAACAGCTTTGCAAACGTTTTTATCTTAATCGCTTTTACATTAAGTCGGCAGATCCCTTAACTCACACTTTTCAACTCATTTAAAGCTGCAAAATACAGACCAGTCAAGAAATTTTAGCCTAAAATTATAATTTACTGAAGTAAGCTAAAAGGTCATCAATCAATTAGGTTTCAAATCTAACCAAAAGACAATTTTCGACACATTGGAAAGAAAATGTTTATTAATTTAAACAGCTTCTCAAACATCATTAAATTTCGCTTCACTTCTGTTGGACGTTTTACGCTTTTACGCTCTCTACCAATCACACTACAAACATTTTTGCATGCATATTATTAAGTATGAAACAACATTACTGTTTCTAATAACAGTTTTAGTAAACAGTCATTTTATCTGTTAAACTTAACGCTGTTTAGGAAATGAAATATTGGTATGAAAACGACGTGTGTTGTGAGATAGGATTTGAAAGGTTGTAAAGTTTAATATCGTTCAAATTTATTAGGTTTCTATGGTTACAGGCTGCCTAGTCACGTTAAAATTTTCTATCGTCGCCTCTTCCTAGCTGGCAACAAGTTCTTAATGCTCGTTACAGTCATTCGTTTTGACTTGAAACATTATATAGAATATTGAATCGTCTTTGAAAATGATCTTTCAAAGCAGAAATTAAAGGTTATTATTTTGCAACATAGCACTGTATTAAAATGTTTAACACCAAAGCAGCTTTGCAAACGTTATTATCTTAATCGCTTTTAAATTAAGTCGGTAGATCCCTAAACTCACACTTTTCAGCTCATTTAAAGCTGTGAAATACAGACCAGTCACGAAATTTTAGGTTAAAATGATTTTTACTGAGGTAAGCTAAGAAGTCATCGTTGCTTTCTGTCTTTTAAATTTTCAATCAGTTGGGTTTTAAATTGAATTCTCAAACTCTTTAATAATTCAAAAGCCAAAGACAAAGGAAATCGTGCACGGTGACGAGTTTGGATATCTGATGAAAAACTCCTCGTTTTTGCATCTTTAATTTCCCTTATATCAAACACTTGTCATAGTGTTTCATCACAATATCAAAAACCTCGAAAGTTCGTGAAAAGTTCGTCAAAAACACTCCGCCATGCTTCGTATTTTCAACTCTCTTCTAGGTCTTTGATATATGTCTGATATATATGTTTGATATATTACTTGACAATTCTCGACACATTATGAACGAAAATATTAATTTATTTAAACAGCTTCTCAAACATGATTATATTTCGCTTCATTTCCTTTGGAAGTTTAATGCTTTTGACACACTCCTTATTGAGTTTTCAAAAAGCTCAGTTGCTCAAAGCTCTGCTTAAAAGAAAGTTTCCATTCTCCCTACACTGCAGGCTCCTGCTTAGTAATAGAAGAAACCAGGTATAATATATATTAGCATAAAGTAGATACCTTTTTTAGATCATAATTTTTCAGTTTGGGGCTACTCCAAACCTGCGCGGGTGCTTTCCTGAAAAAAATTCGCCGTACGGGAATTGTTTTTTAGGAAACCAACACAATCTATATATCGATAAAAAGGTTATTAAATGCAGAATTCGATAAAATCATAAGCTATTTTGGTTATTCCTCTGCTAAGGCGAAGGAAGCCGGTAAACAGTAAAAGACAGAACGTCATTCCTTCGAATTAATCGGGTATCAAACGTGATCTCTGATTAAATGTAGCTGCACAGTGTTAATCACAGAACATCAATCTCTCAAAGTGTGTGAGCATTTCCCCGTATTCCTATTGGTTACCGTTTTCTTTTAATAGATCTTTAAAAATCCAGTTAAAATAATTTACAAACGTGCTGTGTTTCGAGGCAGCCAGGAGAGAACTGTATTTGATTTTCAAAAAAAAAAAGGCCGACAAACTTTTGTTCCTCTTTGTTCAGTTAACTTTCGGGCCACATTTTACGAAAATCCGTCAATTCTACATCCAATTTAAATAGGTCTTATCACGGTTTTCGACGCCATGTTGACGAGTAGGCAAACAGGCTTGAAATAACAGTGTTTGTATGGAAATCCGATGTCAAATAATTCTCATAGAACATCACTTCTGAAAAATTCATGAATTGGAAACTTTTAGCGCTAGAAAAAGGAGTTTAAGGAAAAAAAATGGAGGGATGTAGCTGTGCCAGAAAGCGTCCAGTCGTGTTTTGAACTTTCCATACATTTGTCTGTAAAGCGAAACAGCCGTGACTGCTACTAAAAATAGTTCGCGGGAAAAAAATTCAGGGAAATGTATGGAAAGTTCAAAACACGACTGAACGCTTTCTGGCACACCTTCATCTCTCCAATTTTTTTCTTAAACTCCCTTTCCTAGTGCCAAAAGTTTCCAATTCATGAATTTTTCAGAGGCGATGTTTTATGAAAAATATTTGCCATCGGATTTTCATACAAACACTGTTATTTCAAGCTTGTTTGCCTACTCGTCAAAATGGCGTCGAAAACCGTGATAAGGCCTATTCATTTGAAGAGGAGGCATCTTGCAGAAATCGTATTGTGAGTTTTCGATTTAGAAGCATGCCTCAAGTGCGCAGAGTGAATCGTGAACTTGTAAATAAAGCCGGATACGAACTTTTATGCGAATATTCATAGCATAGTCATAGCACATTTCAATAGCTTTATTTTGTTGCAAGAACGAAAATTTTCAGTTGAAGAAAACCATAGTTATAGATTTTTGAACATTTCCCAACTTAAGTATCACGTTGCACATTGCCGCATTGATATAGAGAGAGGTACACGCACTGAAAATGTAGGGAAAACTAAAAGTGTAGCTACTTTCGGTAGTATGTTTTCAAGTAGTATAATAACTAAGGTTTTAGAGTATGGTTTTCTTTTGTTTATCCGTTGAATGTTTCGAAAGATACGAATTTTCAGAATTTTGGTTACACGTTGATTACTTTCGCTTCATTTCATATGCGCGCAACATGACAAAAACTCGCTTCCATTTTTGATATAAAAATGAACTTCTTATCAACATTATTCTATACAACATTGAAACTAGAATAAATAAGGATTTCAAATTCAATGAGACTACAATCCTAGCATTAAAACGATGGAACTTTTAAAAAGACTTTCAAACTTGTATTGATACTGAGTGAACAGTAAAATTGCGCATCATAAACCGCGAAGTTCTAAACAAAATCGGATACGGAACTTTATACGTATTTATTCAATAAAAAACTTCAAGGTGCCTTATAATATCTATTGCATTTCAAAGTAAATTACATTAGCTTTATTTTGGCCGGTGTAAGAACGAGAATTTTACGATGATTCAAACCAGAGTTATAGATTTTTGAACATTTGCAGTTTAAGTATCAAGTAGCGCGCATCATCAGAGAGGCCGTTAGGCGCACTGAAGATGTAAGAAAAACTACAAGTGTAGTTACTTTGGGTAGTACGTTTCTAAATAGTTTATTAAATAAGGTTTTAAAGCATGGTTTTCTTCCATTCAATAGTTCAAAAGATATGAATTTTCAAACTTTTGGTGACACGTTAATGACTGACGCATAATTTCCATGCGTGCAAGATAATAAAAACTCGCTTGAATTTTTCAAATGAAAATGAATTTCAAATCGACCTTCTATTATGCAAGATTGAAAGTAGCATATATTAGGCTTTCAAAATCAATTAAACTACATTTATAGCATTAAAAGGATAGGAGTTTCCCACTTTTCATGTTGAATCAGTGAACAGAAGAAGTACACCTGTGTCTTTTCAGTTGTAGCATCGCGATTTGGAGCTCTCTTTCGAGGAGCTCGTTTGCAGCTTTCTCAAGAACCTTCGTATGTGCAGTACACGAAACATTGCTCACTGGGCATATCATTAGAGCTTCCTTTATGAGAAAAACATTCGCATTACTCGTATGTATTCGAATGTATCCGTGTGTTAGTCGTATGTATCCGTATGTTACTCGTATGTTACTCGTATGTATTCGTGTGTATCCGTATGTTCCGTATGTTACTCGTATGTTACCCGCATGTACTCGTGTGGTGTTTTAGTCATGATCCCTTCTGTTCTGTACAGTGATAAGAAATTGACTTGTCTAATTTCGAAAACCACAGCACTGAAACTCGAGTGTAAACAAAAAATGCTAATAAGTTGAAATAGGATCTCCTGATGAAGCCGTTTGCCGCGACACGGTCGCTGGGGAGTTCACGCCTTACGGACCTTACGGGGATTATGTCATCTTGATAACTTATTAACTTTTTTACGAAAATACTTTTTTCTCAATAACTCTCAATAACTTATTTTTCTTTGAAAATGTAAGTTTAAGTAATTAACCCAACGTGAGGTGGAAATCTGTAAGGAAAAAGTTGTTTCTGCACAAACCTACCACTGATCGGAATTCCATTTTATTTACAGGTGAAGAGCACCGCACCATGTTTTTCCTGATCGCTTGGGTTTATCTTTCTTTTCACTTTGGTGGGTTCACTCACTGTGCAGGTATGGAGTCCATATGTTTCCATTTAGGGGATTATAGTTCCCAAGGCTGAAAATTAAACACCATGACGTCTTTACCCATGGCGGAATGAAAAAACTGTATACATCGTTTACAATGGTGAGCACAGTGTGGTTCGTATGGCACTTGTAGATGTGTCCAAACCTGTTGTTCGTTCTTTTGTCCTCTTCACCAACCATGTAAGACGTTGCAAATGGTGCAGATCGCCCACCTTTTAGGACCTTGTTGATGTTCTATTGTTCGGGGTTTCAAACCAGTTTTCCAAACACTGATGAATGCGCATTGTTGATGTGCGCTGGCTTTTTGTTTCCGTGAGTAACTGCGATAACATAAGGTTTTTACTGAGACAAAGAATGGCAAAAAAAATTTGTAAAATAATAGCAGAATATTTTTATGTGATGTTGGTAAAAGGAAAAAAAGATATTTGTGATGGGGAATTAGTCTTAATTTGCCGTTCAAGAACGTCCATTAAGTGTCACTTTTTTGAATATAGAAAATGGTATCCAGAAAGTTAAAGGTGCAACAACTGTTACTGTTAATGACACTGGGCCTTTCTTACTTACCATCACTCACTCACGATACTTTCAGCTCCTGCGGAAGTATATTGATTTCATCTTTCTGTAAAGAAACGAGGTGCAATCGCCATTATTACCATCATCATTACCATCACCGCAGCATAAAACCCTTAAGAACTATATGCTTGATTGTTATACTTATTAACTACTTAGCCTAGCGCATGAAGAAATACCTTTTTATCATATATAAAGAAGTTTTACTAATGCTGCATGCAAAGTTGTATTCCATTGGGACAATCCACTAGATTAGCTTCGGCTATTTGGATGATCCCAACTCACTTCCTAGGTAGAGGCTACCTTTTTTTCATTATTTGTAATGTATTTTTTGTATATTTTAACACCCAGTCTATACTCTCTGTAAATTTAAGTTAAGTACTTAATCTGATCTGATCTGAGTACTTTATCTGATCTGATCTGATCTGATTACCAACAACATCAACATCACCAACAACAACACCAACAACATGACCATCACCATCATCGCCATTACCTTTATCATCATCATCATCGTCATCATTACTAATATCACCAACTCACTCACTTACTGTTTGATTGGCTAATTGTCTGTCTGACTGACGGACTGATTGATTGTTTGATTGATTGATTGATTGATTGATTGATTGATTGATTGACTGATTGATTGGTTTACATTTTGTTAGAGATATCATGTCCTCAAGGTTGGACAGCCTTTGACGGATATTGCTACATGGTGAGTAGCCTAATGTTCAATGGGGACCAAGCCCAAGCCTTTTGCATAGAGAAAGGAGGAGAACTGGTGAAGATTACCAGTGAGAGGGAAAATGATTTTGTCCTGGCCTTAGTGAGGAAAGAACGAATGAAAGATGTTTGGATTGGGATGAAGAGAATTGGCGACCATTGGTACTGGAGTGACAACTCGTTACCAAAATACACCAACTGGGCTCCTCACGAACCGAATAACAGAGAAGAAAAATGTAGCCAAATGTGGAACGGTCACTCGGTTAACCTTCCTAATCAGGCATCTGGAAAGTGGAATGATATCTTCTGCGATAGAAAGCATGGCCTTGTCTGCAAGCGCCTACCCTAGAGAACTAGCCAGAAAAAAGTGCATTGTACCTTTATATTGTTTCGAATGCAGTCTCAGTGAGAAGAAAACAAACAAGGCTAAGGTTATAGCAAAGGTCTCATGAATTTGACCGACTTTGTACTTCTTTGACTGGCTTTGCCTACATTTGATGGATTGACGTGGTAAATGTGTGTTTTAATTTGCAACGACAGTAGTTTGAACAACCTATTCAATGAAAACCGCAGTAGAGAGCACCACGTCGGTGTCGATGTTAAACTTAATTCCAACTTCAGTGAAATGTACCGGTGTTGCGCTTACACTGAAATTAAGCTCAAGACCGGATCATCTATTTCAAATTGGAGCTCTTCATTTCTGCATGAACATGTCCTACAAGTAGACATGATTCATTTCCTGGTTTTTTAACATCCACATTTCGAGTATAACTAAAAGTTCCTGATTAAAATATTTTAATCACCTCGAAATTGCAAGTGCAGCGAAGATGTTTTAATTGGTTTTCACAAAATTTTTAATTTACCGTCTATAATGGACTACTAAACGTCACTGGATCAAGTGAATGATTTAACTAATTATTATAAAAAGTTCTATCAGTAACAAGCTTGAACTGAGCAACAGGGCTTCAAGCCGATCAAAAAACTCCTGCATTACACGATATGCTTTAACCTTGTTTGCCAGCTCTCAACCAGGACTGCTTCGAAACCATGAAAAGGTCAATTTACCCACGATGTATAACCCGATGTCGTGGAGGAAATATCTTATATTCTTTACTATGTTATTAACTAAATGTTATGGGGTTAAAAATTGTAAACTAAGGAGATTGGGAAGTTATAAAAATTGGCTTGACAATAAAAATATAGATCATCGTGAATTATAGGAGGTACTTCTTTTTTTTTACTGTAACCGTTAAACTCCTTGAGAAAATAATCTGTTTATGTTGTCCTTCAGCAAGCATGGTTAAGAATACATAAAACTGTTCGATTGAAGCCTTAAACTGCTGGTTAAAAGTAAAAACTAAAATCCAAGCTTTCGCCGATCAACGGCATCATCATCCTGATGATGCCGTTCATCGGCGAAAGCTTGGATTTTAGTTTTTACTTTTAAACAGCAGTTTAAGGCCTCAATGGAACAGTTTTATATATCCTTGAGGAAACTTCAGCACAATAAATTCACTGTTTTCTACACAGTCTGCAACAACGATAATTTATTTATTTACTTATGTTGTATTTTAACTGCCGTCAAACGCCAAAAAAAAAAAAAGAAAACAAAAAAAACAAAAAGGAAAAGTCTCTTATGGATACGTTTTTTGGGGGGCCTGGGGGTGGAGGGAGGGGGTGGGGTTACTAAAATCATTTTATGATATGGTGAAAAACAGGTTTAGGAACCATAAGGTTATAAATAGATTTTTAGGATGTCACACATTCCAACAGGAAACAAAAAGACAGCGCCGACCAGTCTCCACAAACTGCACTATTTTTTATTTATTTTACAAATGGTTTTCTGAAAACCAATCACACATACCTTACCACCCTTAAGAACTAGGCAGCCGCACAAAATCAAGAATAAAAGCGCTTCATTGCCGCCACGGAATCTGTGAGTTACATGATCTTACCTGAGGGACAACAAGGAGTGCGGTCAAGAACGAGACCAGCGTCAAATTATGCCCCAGTGGGGGAGGGTCAAGGTGTTTTTAACCAGGTTACGATCTCTGAGATCTCTGAGGCCCCGGGGAGGCATCCTTATAGACTGCGTAAAAGTAAATTACGTAGTAACAATGGGAATATTCACTTTGCATACCAGAAAAAAGCTCGATTTAGTCAAACTGGGATCGTGAAGTGATATCGAGAAAAATGTTGATGGGACCGCAAGTGGGTATTGAATTGGGGACTGCAGTTTATTGGTTGAGGATGACTTGGCCTTAAGGGCGTGTGATTTGCTACTGATGACGTATGACAAATCTATTTGGTAATATTCGTATTCAAGCAAGAAGCGTCGTTCGCGTCGTGCTATTTCGATTGTGTGGAGTAATACTGAAGGTTTAATACAGACGTTCAGTGCAAGAGGTAAGATTACGCTACGTTAAAAGTTATATTTCTTGACTTTTTTTCTCACAAGTTCAGGAAGCTAAAATTTAAGGGAGATTTAAAGGCAAGAGTAGAATTTTCAACCGTTTTGCAATTAAACGACGATCTGTTCTATTTGTTAAACTAAAAGTCTCAGGCCAAAACTACGATTTGTCAGACGCAAATCACTCACTGACTAATTGAAAAGACTCCGTCGAACAGAAAGATTTATTGGAAGATTGGAAGAGTATTTGAATTTTGAGAGAAACAGAGTTAACCAGTGAAGTAGACTTTAATTTCAAGGCTTTTGAGCAAACGCATGGTCTTTGTTTTGCATCAACAGAAGTGACAAAAGCTCGTGACATCCATCACACAGTTTAGTCTTAACAGCAATTCATTAAGTTTAAAGGTCGTGCTTTCAGTTTCCAGTTTCGAATAACGCTAGAGAAATAAAGATCGAATGACATTTTTGCTTCGACTGAAGTTCATGATAGGTTTATTTGTAAAAGGAATAATACGGAGCTAAAGGAGTTGCAAAACGCAAAGGCGCCAAATTCTTGTGTGATGAAAAACAGAATTTCGTAACATAACTAATCCAAGTCCTGCTCTTTTCATTTATCTTCAAACGTTTAAAGTGGTGCTAAAGTTCAAAGCTGAAGTTGTTTAAGCATTCTGGCTTATTTCATTCTAGTGTTAAACGAGGTAAGCTAAGTCAAAACTAACTTGCTCTGATAAGATTAATCTAACTGCCGCTCTTTCTCAATTTTGGATGACTTGAAAAACTTTATGGCATAACTGAAGCGTTTTCTGTTAAAATCAATTTTGTTGGAATTTGTTCTCGCTTGTTTTAAAATGAGAGTGGTCCTGGGTCTTGGGGAGGAGTCTATTGTAATTGAGGCAATCCCTCTTTAGGACTTCGAACCGTGGGTCATGTGACCATTCATTCCACGTGCTCGTCATTCGTCTCGCGTCTTGCACCGATCAAGACGTGTTTTTGATTTAAGGTTAAATAGAGAAGGCATAAAGTATACTTTTGTAACACTTATTTACAAATCTTTTAATTTTATCAATTTGAAAAAGAGCCGTTTCATCAATCACCTATATGGTGTCTTGTTCAGCAACGATATCCAGACCACACTATGCCAACGCCGGCATATACATGTAACCTGTTTGGTTTCCCATACAAAAAGGGGTCAGCTGATGACAACTATTACTTGTTTGATAGATTACCTGACGAATAAAGCGAAAAAACGTGTTCGGGAGGTAATACTTTTTCAGCATAAGTTAATGTACGAGACCACAGTTACATTATCTATTTGAGTGATTGCAGTTAACATCTATTTTGAGGCTTTTGTAAAACTAGACAGTCAATTGACCAAACGTTCGGTAACGATTTCTACCTATTCCTGTGAGTAAGACAGTTAAAAAGCACGTCTGGTTTTCAACAGAAAATAACATGTATTTTCTAAAAGGATTATACTGTTTTAGGTGTCGAGAAGAAATTTAAACAACAGAATAAGGTATCGGGAGATAAAATACTTGGTACTGTCGCATCATGCCATTCGTTTGTGTTGAAACTCCTAAAAAAATATATATAGATTTTCAATTCTAATGTTGCAGTACACTACAAGCTGGCGCACAATTTAGTCAAAATGTCCGAGTTTTGTGACCATAGAAAAATGTGAAAAGTAAAACAAACCGAACTGAAATATCGAAAGATGAAATAACAGTTTTAGAGAATATGTCAACTGAGGCGTGAAAAGTCCACAAAACTATTATCTTGCGAAATAAGAAGGCGAATATTTTAATTAATAGGTCCGATGTTTGTGAAAATAAAATAATTCGATAAAATGTTAAAAAGACCAGACTGAGAAATTCAAAGATGGAGTGATGGCCATAAGTAGTTTCAAAAACTCATTAATAACTCATAAACCCCTTAACCCATCAAATGGTCGATAAAACATCACGTGCAGTGGTTTGAAAACCCGGTAAAACCTCCTCCTTATTAGTATGGGTGTTTAATGTTTTTCTCGTATGTGAATTTACAACGTTCACAAAAGCATCATTGTTATGAACTCTCTTGACACACGCTTTTCCAGGAATGTTTTTGAAGCCGTTCAATAAACTCGCACCAAGTGTTTTATCGGGTCTAAAACCACTCGGCTGCGCCTCGTGGATTTAAATCCCGATAAAACACTGCTGTTCGTGTTTTAAACATTACTTCACAGGCTAATTCACTTGTTACGTTGAAAATTGCAGAAGATTGTTATAAAAGTGCAAATCGTGTATAACACTACCAAAATTACGTAGCAGTGCTGTACTAGTGTGTAGATACATGTTTATTGAATACACGAGAGAAACTTGAATGCCTTTACGTTTTCAGCCAAACTGTTTAACAGTCCAGCGTATCTATTATGCCTTCTTTCTTTTCGTTTCCCTGATCAGTCGTTCTTGTATTGTGTTGAGAGTGATAATAATACTAATGATGATGATGATGATGACCACGACATTCACAACGACTATGATAAAGCTTACGAGGGGGAGGGATGTATTTTTTCTTCGAGATATGGGGGAGGTCGTCAAAAATAGTCATACTGCGTTAGGATGCATATCAAATTCCCTCCCCTTGTTCCACAATAGACAACGAAACTAAGTCTAAGCCAAGGTCATCAGGAAATTCTCCTACGTGGCAGGCTCCACGCATGCTATCTGGAAACAGGCCGATTGGAATTGGAATAGGTCTATTTCATTTAACAAATATTGCTTGTGATTACTCTTTCTCGTAGATATTCTATTTCGACTGTAATGACAAATCTAGACGAAAGAATGCCGTGTATTTGTGAGCTCCAGCTCGCAGGTTTGGTTCGTGCTAAAATTATTGAAGACACCTGGTTAATTGGACGGAAAATGCAGCTTTTGCACGGAAAAGACGTTTTTCAAGGCATAATTATGGCTGCTTTACCACATAAGATAGATTACTTACTGAAGGAAGAATGCAAGTTGAATGTTTTTTAAACACGTGTACAGGACTCCCTGCGTAGAAAAAGAAAAGAATTATCCTGGCATTTTTTTCTAACTTCATACTGCTAAGCAATTGTACCACTAAAAAAAAAAAAAATAATAATAATAATAATAATAATTGACAGACAATTCTAATCAATTCTTCGACTGATTTCCGAAAAACGGCTTCGCGTATAAATTGTGATCATTTCATTAGTTCTGGTTTCAGTGACTGGATGAGGCATATGGTTAAGATGAGATTTGGTTCAGTTTGGATCAGTTTTCTTGACAACTGAGTGCTATTTTAACTGTTGTTTTATTTTACCGTTTGCTTTTGGAGGTGACATGGTTATCCTGCCGAAAAAAGTTTAGCTTCGACCAAATGTGGACATTGATGGGTGATGGAGTTCAGCTGATCTCACACTATGATTACGCCACAGAAATGAAACATACCGCAAAGCTATAGGGGGGCAACAACAGTTAATAAAAACAATATTAGCTTCTGAGACAGAAAGAATAGCGCAAATGCCTCACATAAACAGAAACAGGTTATTAAAAAAAAAAACAATGTTGTTAAAATGTTACATGTCAGTACGAATTGTTAAGATATTTTCTATCCCTGAATATTACAGGACTTGACACTAGACGATTCATCTTTTACTGCTGGTAAAATTTATCCTTGTATACTTTTGTGTGATAAGGCAATGTGCGGCTCGGTTCTCTAAATTCTGGCTTTATTTCAGACCAAAATATGTAATTTTCCGGTACCCCTTTTCAGATCTGGCCTCTAAAATTCATTACCCGTTTCTGAAAAATTCATACCTGTTTTACTAGTTTGCATGACATTGGCTCTAAGACAGTCTATTTTTACCCAGTAGCAGCACTGTAAACATGCTTGACCTTGCCAAGCATAGGAATGTTATAAAAATCTCTCCGCAGGGCATAGGTTCCTATGATGAGCTTTTCAATGAACGCATTGAATGTCCACATTTTCCTCTCCTTCGCCTTATTAGCTTGGCGTTATGCCATCTTATGCAAAGAAGAATGCGAATTAATCGAAGGAAGTCTCCATTCTGCACAAGTGTCAACTCAATGGATTTTTGAACATGCTGAGCGGATGGTTTGGAAAGACTACGAGAGTTCGTGAATATAACTTTAGAACTGCAGCTTGCCCTGTAAGGCATGGCGTAGAACGTTACAAAAACATACTTTTTTGTAAGGCATACTAGAAAAATATCGAGACTTTGGAAATCCTGTCGGAAATTTTAATCACTTTTCTATTTCCTGTGCTCTCCGTTAAGGCAAATGGAATTAGTTGGATCAGAATAAAGTTCCGTACTGATTAGCTTTGGTTATATGTTAGCGTACTCATAACAAGTGATTCTGCTGCCACAGTGTCTATGAAAGCTTTTATTTTAATTGTTCGCAATGGTGCACCTAGGACACTGGGACACTGCTGACAGAAACGAAAAGAAATAAAAAATATAATTATAAACCATCACGAGACAGATGCTTGCTTGAGCTTTTCAGACAAAACTTAAGTTGTGACACCGTAACAGAAAACACTCAGGACTTGGGGGCAAGGCTGGGGGTGTTTTAGGGGCTTTGGTCGAAGCATAATCGAATTGAACCAAAATCTAGTTTGCGCTTCCTGTCCTCATCAAATGTTTGAGACAGGAAGACTGATGAAGACTGACTGATGGGCGGATAAGGGGGTGTTTGGGGGGTTTGGTCAAACGGAAATCGAATTTAAATCACGTTTAATTAAACAGTTTATGTGGAATTAGTGGATCACTACTGTTGATTTACTTGACTAAATCCAAACCTAACGTGCGTGTCTATCATGCAAGTGTTGAGTTAGTCCCCCACGAAATGGTTTATCACCTCTAAAACCAGTGGTCTTACTTCTAACCGGAATCAGACAACGAGAACAACATCTTTCAATGGGAAACTGGCCACACGCACCGACATTTTCTCACGACAAACCCGAAACCTTGACGATGTCCAAGCACGGATGTGGTTTATATTCCCTTTTAAGTACTTAAGTAGAGTTTAAATGTCAATAGGTTCAGTTGAGAGGTAGAAAAGTACAACCGCCCACCCCCCAGCTCATCCCACGTCCTGCCCTTCAACAACAGCAACACCCTGAACAATAACAGCGCGCATTGGTGAATCGGTCTGTTGAACTTACGGAACCATCCAACGATTAAAGAGCAGAAAACAAGTGGAAAGTATAATTTTAAAGAACCAAACTTCAAAAGATATTAATAATAGATATTCATATCCAGTTCTTAAAATTCGCATGAAGTTAATGAAACCAAACGAAAATCTGACTGCTTAGACTGACTGCTGAGTTAGCTAAGTTACCCACAACTGGTCCTTGTGGTTTATAAACATATCACTACTTTGCGACAACTTGAGACGAACGTAAAGGACAGGAACGAACCGAGTGACAGAGACTAAGCAGTTTGCAAGATCCAAAGCTGCGTCTGACAGGTCACTTATACGGGAAGAAATTTAGGGTGCGTTTCTTTGGGAAAATCCGAATCCGCATTTTTGATCCAAGATCACTCGGATCACGGTGTATCAAAGGAATTTTACGAATGCATTCTGGGTAAGGATTCGTCGGTTCCTTTGATGCACCATGATCCGAGTGATCATGGATCAAAAATCTGGATTCGGGCACGCACCCTAAAACATAGTACTAGTACTGACTGAACACACTTTCTACGATTTACTTGACTCTAACTACACTGAGTAAACATAAAAAATTCTCGCCTTGATTGTCTCCGAACCGTGAATACTAACGAAATCGCCTTGTGTGTCCAACAAGAAGCATCTACGGCTGCCACTGGACCGTTAAAGTTTGTCAAATTGCTGTCTTTAGTGATAGTTTTGGAAAAGGAAGCAAAGTTTGAATGCCCAGTTTCAGTGCGACTGTAAGTCGACCTAAGTCTTACGTTCTGGAGATATTTACTCGATCGTGACCAGAGGCAATTGAGCCATTTCCATATTTTTACCCAGCACCCTTTGTGGGTCGTGACGCACACCGCCTGTGTGAAACCATTAGTGCCAAAACTAAGGCTGTTAAATTTGAAGAGGAACTACTCGTAAAGAGGAGAATCGGGCTCACAGGAGTAATCATCAGTTAATGAGACAGACGTTCTTTATCTCTCAATATTCTGGTGAGTCTTGATTCGGAATAGATTCCGCATAGTGTTTCAACACTCTAGTTGCTCAACTGTAGTAAATAATTACCGTACTGTTTGCCCAAGGGAAACGCATTATATTTCGAGATACAAAAGAAAGCTAATATTGGTGATATTAGATGATGACTGGCTCTAAGTGCCATAAACAATAATTATTACTAATTTCATCGCACTATGAAGCTCATTAGTTGTCATGCACAAACGTATTTTACTGCAAGCAACAGACAATGGATAAGGTTTCATCCGAAGCATGTTTTGCCGTTTTAAAGGTTTTATGTGGTTCCTCAGGAAACATTTAATTCCAAATGCTGCATTACGGGACAAAATGGCGCGGCCACTTTAGTAAATACGTGAGATCTTCGTGAGTTTATATTGAAGACTGAAAAAGAACTGAGATATTGGGGGACGGAATACCCATTACAAAAGCACTTAATCTGAAAACCGATATTCTTCGAGGAGAAAAAAAAAACTGCGACGTTTAGGAGTTGCACATATACACATGCGTCATTTTTGTTTTTGATGTTGAGCTGCGGTTAACTGCGCATGGAGTCATTTGATGAAACTGGCAGCATCCCCATTACATATATGTCAGTATTGTGAGTGCTGTAGTGGCCTGCTTTGTGAGGCGACATAGTGATCCTGCCGAGAAAAAAATTAGCTTCGACCAAATGGGCAATAACAATTCAGCTTGGCTGACCTCACAACTATGTCATGGAAATTCAATATAGCAAGCTATAGGGGGAACAACAACAAGTAACAACAACAGTAATAATAACCGTACTAGCTTCTGCGACGGCAGGAAGAAAGCAGAAACAATAGAAATAATACAGTAGAAAGACGACGTGGAATAGCGCAACTGTCTTTGGTAAAAAGAAAACGGGTTAGATATAAAAAAACAATGTATGTAAATATATGAAACATATATATTTTTTTAACTGCGGATGAAAGATCAAATAGAACTGCAAGGATCTTTTTTTCTATTCGATAAAAAAAAAACAATGTTGTTAAAATGTTACATGTCAGTAAGATTTGTAAGTTTACTTTCCCCTGATATTGCAAGACTTAGGACTAGACGATTCGCCTCTTCCTTCAGGCAAAATTTAGCCTAGAATGCTTTGTCTACGATGTCTTGAAAATAAATCTAAATGTGTGACATTACAATCGGAGAAGGAGGGGGGTGGGGGGTATTTCTCGGAATTTTTTGGTGGAGTTGTTCGACTCGGTTCTCCAAAATCTGACCGTAATTCAGACCAAAATATGCAATTTTCCGAAAGAACTTTCCAGCCCTGGCCTCTAAATTTCGTATACCCACTTTCATACCTGGTTTTCGTAAAATCCATACCCGTTTCCGTAAAATCCATACCTGTGTTCAAACTTTTTAAGACCAAAATGGTTAAAATCTGTACCCTATTTCAGATCAAAACGGGTCGAAATCACATCCTTTGGCCCTGCACATACCTATACAGGTTGTGTAGGGGAGTACCCCTCTCCCCAAACGACAAGGAATCGACATATAGTTTGACACGTGCTTTTCTGTCAGTACGCTCGAGAGCATATGTTTCATTTGATACCATGCGCTACCGGTCTGCATGACACAGGCCCTATAAGACAGTCTATTTTTTACCCGGTAGCTAAAATGTGAACGTGCTTGACCTTGCCAAGCATAGGAATGTTATGAAAATCTCTCAGCAGGAGCATGAAGTCCTACGATGAGCTTTTTAATAAACTCATCGGTGGTCCCTAACTTTATCATCTTATGCTAAGAAGAATGCGAATTAATCAAAGGAAGCCTCAATTTTGCACAAGTATCAACTTAGTGGATTGGTAAGCATGGTGAGCTGATGGCTCGGAAAGATTACGAGCGTTCGTGAATACAATTTTGGAACGGCAGCATGCCTTGCAAGGCATGGCGAAGAAAGTTACAAAGAAAAAAATGTTTTTAATATGTAAGGCATACTAAAGTAAACCGAAAACATCTTGTTTTTAGAAAAACTCGAGACCTTTGAAATCCTGTCGGAAATTTTAATCACTTTTGCATTTCCTGTGCTCTCCGTTAAGGCAAATAGAATTATTTGGATCGGAATAGAGTTTCATTAGTTTTGGTAAAACTGTGTAGTAAGAATAAGTGATAGTACGACCACAGTATCGATGAAAGCTTTTATTTTAATTGTTCACAATAGTGCATCTAGGCTAGGGACACTGCAGACAGAATCGGACAGAAATTAAATATAATTATAAACCATCACGAGATAGATGCTTGCTTGAGCTTAGCAGACATAGCTTAAGGACTTGGGGGTAAGGCTGGGGGTGTTTTAGGGGGTTTGGTCGAACCATAATTGAATTGAACTAAAATCTAGTTTGCACTTCCTGTCCTCATCAAATGTTTGAGACAGTAATGCAACACTCACATGCACAGCGATGGACGGATCAAGGGGTGTTTTGGGGGTTTGGTTAAGCGGAAATCGAACTCAAATCATATTTACATTTCCTGACGTCAACAGTTTAAATTGAATTAGTGGATCACCAAGGATAAGGACTAAATCCAAACCCTTCCGCGCAAGCTATCATGCAAGTGTTGAGTCAGTCCCCAAGAAATGGTTTATTACCTCTAAAAACAATCTCCATTACCAATCTCGGCCAGTGCTGTTACTTCCAACTGGACTCAGACAACGTGAGAAACATCTTTCAATGGGAAACTTTGACAAAACATTGCATGCCACACGCGCGACCTCCCAGTCTTTACGACATTTCTCAAGACCCGAAACCTTAGCGATACGTAAACACGGACGTGGTTTATATTCTTTTTGAGATCTTAAGTAGAGTTCAAATGTCACCGTCGCGAAGTATAAAAACTGCCCATCCCCCAGCTCATCCCACATCCTGCCCTTCAACAGCAACAACGACAGCGCGCATCGGTGAATCGGTCTGGTGGACTCACAGAACCATTCAATAATTAAAGAGCAGAAAACAAGTGGTAAGCTAAACTTTAAAGAACCAAACTTTAATTCAAAAGCCTTTCTGAATGTTTATATCTAGTTCTTAGAATTCGCTCTTTAATGAAACCAAATGAGAACCTGAATGCTCATACTGACTGCTAAGTTACCCTTGACAAAAACAACAAACTACGTACTACCGTCATGCTACAAACCTACTTCTCAATAGGCAAAGACTATACAGACCTTGACAGGACGAGCGCAATTTGTCACTCACCTGACAGTTTCGCAGACGAAATCAAGTACTTATACAACGTTTTCAACAAGAACAACTATAACCAGACCTTTGTTAGACGCAACACTTTGTTTTGGGGATTTCTTCGATCTCCAAATAACGACAAGCGTCATAAAAAAAATGGATTATGACAAAGAAAGTTCTTCCGATCCAAAAGAGACTGTTATTCTGTCTGAGTGAAAGAGAGATTTAACAAAAAAATATCAAGTTCCTATTCATTTTCTGACAACTTCTTTCTTGCGCAGTTGTCAGGACTAGCGATAGCAGGAACTGTAGCGCTGCGCAAATGAACCCTGATCGAACCTCTTTTCAACACAGATCTAAGTTGTTATTGTTATCGTTATCGGGATGGTTATTGTTACTGTTATGAAATCAAGCATCAGGCCACCCCACATCAATCCTTTCTGCCAGAAGTATCTCATTAACTACAAAAGTAACCTGTGTCGCCCCGAAAATTATGCATTGGATATTATCCAAGAATTCTTAGTTAAGGAAGGCACCTTATTGTGTTGGAGATGGCTCAGTACAAGCAAAAGATATGTTTGGTCACCGGTGTTGCCGATAAGGAGAGTACAACTTCTTGTATTCAAATAGAGACAGATACAACTTTCTAAAGAAAAGCGACGAAACACTCTCCACGCGCATTTCAAAAAATCGCGTCGAAAATTCTATTTTAGGTACAGGCGGTATTGGGGGCGTTGTTGGAGGCCAGATCAACAGCATTTGTTGGGTCTCTAAGCAAAGACAAAAATGTTGAAAACCTGAAGAATGTTATGATAAGGTCTTCTCGAGTCTTCTCGAGTCTGTCAACTCGAAGGCGGATCTAAGACGTTGCGGGGGTTTGTAGTTCGCTTCAATTCTTTAAATGTCACTCGTGCCTACAAAATATGCAAATTGCAAATCGTTTCGTCACTGAGTTTTCTCTTTGGTAAGTGTTGGAGGACTGTAATGATTACCACAGTCTTTTGCCTTCGTAAAAACCTGAATAAATGACCAACCATCTAGATCAAGAGAATAAAGACTATGATTACCCGACTGTCCTCTCCCAACTTCTACTATATGAAAATGTATGAACACCTTTAAGGAGAATTTTCATCATGATATCGGTTAAAGTACGTATAGGCAGATTGAGGATCCCTTTGGGAAAATTACGCATGAAGCTTATGTAGTCATCTCCGTTTGTGCTTTGATAGGTAAAACCTTTCAGCGACTTACAGATTCTCTCCAGGCATATTTTATTCCAGAGTCTATTTATTTACTTTAGCAATAAAAGTTTTCTTTTATGTTTCTTTACAGTGTGAAGTTTGAACCATTGGACTGAAAACAGGAATGCATTTCCTTCAAGCAGCCACAGTTTTTGTGACCTATTCCATTCTTCATTTTACTGTCACTAGAGGCCGTAAGTCTCTTTACGATTTTAAATGTGATGTCACCCCCACCCCACCGCTTATCTTTCGTTTTGAAGTCGCCAAGAAGCAACAATTCATCAACGACAATGGAAACAGCCCGATGTAATATCAGCCAGCTTTTAGCGCCATATTACTTATTTGTGGTGACGATAAAGTTTCAAAGTGTCGAAAAATAATTGCAGACATTTGCATGAGCCTGGGGGCATATATTTGACCTTTGAGTGTCGTGAAAATGATAAGCCTTTTTTCAGACTTTAATCCGTTAATGGCAAAGGAATCTTTGAGCTTTGATTACGAGTACACGTTTTTCCTAACAAGCGTCAAAATGGGAGAAATGTTTATTTCTTCGATAGCGCTGATCACGCATGCGAACGCACAAGAAGATTCCCGCCAAAGCTGCAAGAACTAATCTCACATTAAGTTTACTCATGTTCCTAATTACTTATTTTCCTTTCTGGTTTTAGAGCACCATGGCACGAAATTCACGACAGAACCCCAAAGCCCAATATATGTTGACCTCGGCTCTGAAGTCGGCTTCTACTGGGAATTCTCATTCGGAAATGCACAAGACTATAGCGACTTTGAAGAAATGTACTGGGGTGAGACAGACGACAATGACATCATTAAAAACAAATACACAACAGTTCTCTTTGACGGACGCATTTTTCAAAATGGAAACCTTGACAGCTCCGTGAAATCCAGGCTGAGTGTCTCCGGAAATATCACCAGCACTTCAACCATTCAGGAGTTCCTTCTACAAAATGTCACCAGTTACGACATAGAGAAAACTTACGGGTGCACAGCCAGCGTTTATGGTGATTGGTTTAGAAGTGGTCCTATAAGGCTCGTTCTTCAAGGCAAGTTTTATTTTACAATAAGATTAAAAGGCCGGGTGGTTTTATGAGGGACTATAATAGTACACCATAAATTTTCTCTGGATTTCAACCTCGTTTCTAGGGCTTTTCCCTTGGCCCAGGGTTTTCCACTTGTAAATCGGAAGGGGCAGGAATAACCATTGTAAATTAAGAGGGGCCAATTTTCCTTACCCCTGGGCTTTTCTCTTGTAAATTGGGAGGGACGACAACTTTAAGCAGCCCTTGTAAATTGGGAGGGGCGAATTTCCCTTGTCCCAGGGGAGGGTAAAGATCAACCCTAACACTTATTACATTTGTATCTCTTTTTTTCCTTCAGTCTTTCGCCAAATTATAAATTAGCCAGTGACAAGTAAATTCAAAAGGCAATTTTTAGTTATTTTTGTGAGAAGAACTTCAGATTTGTGAATAAAACATTGTATTGTTTTTGCTATTGATGCCGCGATAGTCCTTAGAACTTTGAAGTTGTTATAACTAGTATACATGTATTCAATAATATTTCTATTCAAAAAATCAAATTTTCTCATTCAAGCATTGTTTGAAATGAAATTTCCAAGGGGGAACTGTCACATCAAGACAGAAACACTGTTTTTGTTAAGCATGTATATACTGTTTTCATTGTTCACCACTAAATTTACTGAGACTATACAGCTCACCAATTTGATAGGTTGAAATAAAATAAAAGGAATAAACAACGTGCAGAATATAAATACAACGAAAGCAACCTGTTTGTTAATGAATTGGAAGAGTAAATGGGCGGATGAACCAATTATCACAGTCCACAGTTTCTTTAGAAATAGTGTAGCCACTCAGTTTACAGAATTCATGATAGACAACTTGTACATTTGTGCTCATCTCTGATAGATACGAATAAGTAGCAAAAGGATTCTCGACCAACCGCCTTTCATTCAAACACTCAACAGAATGAACTATGATGCACATTGCTCAAATTTTTTTAAGCATTTTGTGATTTGCCACGTGCTTTCTTGTCGACCATTACGAAGGGAGATATCGTAGTTGAAATTGAATGTTAACTTGTTATTTTTTTCTGTTTTCTTTCGCCTTTTAGTCTCCCCAAACATTACCATTTGGCAAAATGAGTTGAATGCCAATAATGGCACAGACGTAGAACTACCATGTGATGCAGCTGGAGCGCCTGCCCCAACCGTGGAATGGTCCAAAGGAGATGTCGTATTGCAGAGCAGCAAAACAATCACGTCATATGTAATTAACAGTATTAAACCCCAAGATAATGGTACCTATATCTGCACAGCAAGAAACCCAGCCGGGTCAGTTTTCTATTCCCTCAAAGTGAATGTGATCATTTAAATTTTCAAGAAGAAAAATCAGAAACGGGGTCAGCGACCTTCGGACTACGAACTGTAGCGTTTTTGTTTCTGTCCATGGTTTATTTTAAAGATTTCTTGTTCCAACCCTATGAAAGTTAGTCGCCGGTAACACCAGTGAAGATAAAATTCCCCTATAACACTTTTTAATCAAACATATAATTCACTTTACAACAGTAATTTGTAAATAATATTTTTCAGCCCCTTCACAAGTTTGTTGACGTCATGAGTAATTTTTAAACAGGCGACAAAAATTGAAATACAATTTGCAAATCTATTTTATTCAACTAAAATTAGTTTTATTCCTTTATTGCTTGTAACTTTTTTAACTGTTACATAGAAAATTGTAAATACGAGATCGGAACCTTGGAATCTAGACCTCCTAATAGGAATCCTTAAATCCTTAACCTTCTTGAGCTGAGAACTAAGCCTCAAAGTAAACCCCAAAGTGTGACCATTTAAATGAAAGCTGTTTACCGGTAATTTCCTTTTTTTCTTCTAATATCAAAAGGACCTACTAAGCATCCCAGTTTTAAGTCTGTGGGTGAAATCCTAAAATGTGGCCATTCAAATGAAAGCTACTGAGCAGTACTTCCCTGTGGTGCTGTTTATTATGCTGTACAAGGTGGTTCTATCTTTTGAGTCTGTGGGTGAAATCCTAAAGTGTGACCATTTAAATAAAAGCTACTGAGCAGCACTTTCCTGTGGTGCTGTTTATTATGCTGGACAAGGTGGTTCTATCTTTTGAGTCTGTGGGTGAAATCCTAAAGTGTGGCCATTCAAATGAAAGCTACTGAGCAGCACTTTCTTGCAGTGCTTTTTATGGTTTTCTTAGTCAGTTTTGATTGTTTGAATGTTTGAATGAACTCCTATGATCACATGATAACCTAACCTGCGATTAGGTTCTATTTTCCTTTTGCTTGGTAGACTGCATTCAAATGAAGGCTCTCAAGGTGCTAAGTGATACACCTTAGAGGGTTTTGTTCGGTACCAAATCAAGTTTAATATTCATGCCATAAATCGCGTGCCCTTATTAAAGGCGGTGTTAGCAAGAAGAGGTTCAACTGTACTTAAATTTGTTAAATCATCATGTATCTGTAAAATCGGAGCAAGGTTACTGGTGTTGTACTTCTAGAGTAGTCAGTGAATGAAGCAAAATAAACATTGATTGGATTTTTGATTGATTGATTGATTGATTGATTGATTGATTGATTGATTGATTGACATTGATTGTCTCAGTGATGGATGGATGGATGGATGGATGGATGGATGGATGGATGGATGGATGGATGGATGGATGGATGGATGGAAAAAAGGAGCCCGAAAAAATCCCTTTTCTCCACCAACAAAGCCAGGACCTATACAAAGACAAATCAATCAAGTTAAAGGAACGATATCCGAACCCAGTAAAATACTTTTAAGAATAAAAGCCTTCTTTGTTAGGTGTCGATATGTTGACATGCAATGATTGTTGAACATCGGTTGACTCTTGCTGTTGTCTCAGTTGTTTGCTGCTTCGTAATTTGATTTCTGCTTGCTTATGTTGTTTTTGCGTATCCGGAGTTGAACAAATATTTTTGAACATCGGTTGCCAATCAAGTGAAGTGAAGACTGTCTAAAGGCAATTTGACCCGGCCAACAATACATCCCACACCGCACAATCCAACAAGAACATGATCCATTGGAAATGCAGTCACTAAAATACATTCAAGAATAAAACCTTTTTTGGTAAGTATCGATATTTCGACAGGATCGTTTATCAGCGACTGAACTGACTGAAAGTTGAAGCGATTTAACGTCGGAGTAGGAAATGGCTCATCAAATCCTGTTTGAATTCAGAATAATAGGAGTTTTGCAACCGACTTCTGACCTCTGTTTTAATACTGCCATTCTTTCTTTTTATAGCTTGCGATTAAAGCCGCCTACCATCCCTCCTGGTCCCCAAGATGATCATGAGAGGCGGCCGTGTTCGAAGACAATTCCATTTACTTAATGAAAGCTTTAGGCCTTTGTTTTCCTAAAACAGTTGTGTTTTTAAAGTCGCTATACCCGTTTGCTCTTCTCACCAAAAGTTATTAGCTTATTTCTTTTGTGAATAGCGAAATCAACTTGTGGCCTGAACGGCTGATTTGTGACTCGCGTTCGTCTAAACTCAGAACGAAGATCTCTTCTTTTGTCGATTTGACTAGTCAAACTCGTTGTTTATGAAAAACACATTTACACAACTTACCCCTTGTGCAACGTTATGGGACCACAAGCCGCCTAGTAAACGTATTACATGCGAAACTATGGGAAAATTATCATTCGCACTAACAGGCAAATACTAATAAACAAATGAGGCGTTTCAGTTATTTTTACACCTACTCAGAATTATGATCCACGTCCACTTAGCATCCGCACTCATTCCACTCAGTTTTCAGTCCCCTCACCCTCCCCTTCTCCTCCCCCTTCTCCTCCCCTCCCCCACCCTCCCCTTCCCCTCCCCCTTCCCAGCCCTGATTACGCCTGCTAGGCAGGCTACGTGACCGAGCCGCGAATGATCTCCGACCCCAAATGATTACGTAAAAACGATTTAAAATAAAACATGGATGGGACTATTGGATCGATTTTTGGACCAGTTTTTTAATTAATTTTTCGACCATTTTGCTTTTTCCTTAGTTGATACTAAGAGACTTGGGGTGGTTACCGTTAACATTAAGCGTGAACTATTAGATGTTCTATGACAATTGATATAGAAAGAATTAGGTATTGTGACCTGAATCGAGACTTGTGATCGAAATCTTCCCTGGGGCTAGTCCATTCTCTTTCAAACTTTCGCTCGTCCGGGTGGAACCTTCCTCCTGTTCTGCTCTGTTCTGTTCTGTTCTGTCTTAGGGTCTCAAAGAATATATCCAAGGATATGATGCGAGAATAAGTACAACTTTATGACAGAAAATATAAGAAGATTCCAGTAAGGTCTTCTGGGAGGTCACCAATGATATCCATGGCAGGTTAGGTTTCAATAGCGCTGCTCAACTAGATTTATCGCCCTTTTTATTTGTCATTTTTTTGTCTTATCTATATTCGGTTAAAAAATTAAAGCACTAAAAGTGTGGTTAAAAGAGGTACTGGAGTAGTATTTCAGCCTACTGAGGAGGTTGACTGGCGAAATCGGTCACAAATCATCTACATGAGGTGGAATTCCACTGCCCTGTACATACCGCTGTTCACAGAGTTCCACTCCGCGCAACAGTCCACTGTCCCCATCATTCCACAGCGGTCCTCAACATTTTACTTTCATAACATTCCACTGTCTACTCGACATGTCATTGTCCATTCGATGATCCACGACCCACGAAGTCTACTGCCAGTGCCATTCCGTAACGCTTCGAGGGATTATTTGCTGTTGTTCAATAGGCATCATTTCCTGTCGAAGATCATTTACGACTGATCACTTTCGTCGCGGTACATAGAGAAGCATCGAAACGGCAGCAAGGAGCCCTTTTTGAATTGCCTTATTTGGGGACAATCTTTTACTTCATCCAGGTAAAACTTAAGCGTTTTCTCTCTGCTCTGTTCAAATAACAAACCTTGTGATAGCTTGAGCTTTCTTCTGCTGCCTGTCAACGTAATCGTTTAAGCAATCGATACAAGTGCAGGGGGAGGGGATACTCAGTTATTTCACCTTAAAGGGGACGAGCAGCTATAAAGTATGCGTGGTTTTAGGAGTGGGGTTCCGCTTACGCTAACGACATCACTACCTTTTGTTTTGAACGATTGTCCCATTTGGAATTGATTTAAAGTTGATCATATTTTTAGACGTACACTTTAGGACATTTTCCAAGCCGGCCTGTCATCATCTCAGTCTGGGGTCATAAGGGGTTGCGAATAGTAAATTTGAGACAGAAACTCCAGCTTTCTTTTCTGCGAGCCCGCGACTTTCTTATTCTTGCAAAAGAAATCACAATTCCAAGACGGCGAAAACTTAGGGACACGCGTGTTTGTTGAAAGATCATTCTGCACACCTATCTTTGCTAAGCAAAATGTAGTAAAAAAAAAAAAAAAAAGAGTTGGCGATGAAATAAATAGTGCAACGCCGTGATCCTGATACTATCTAAACAGGGCCACAAATTAACAAATCCATAAAGAGTGAAGAGAAAACGAAGAATGTTGTCTTTGGCCGACAGGGTCAGGATTTACGAGGCCCAGCACACCTCCCTACCTGCTGCACACTTTAAGGGAAAGTACCCCCGGGGAAACCATATACCGTGAGAATCTACACATATGAAGCGCAGACAAATGATACTGTGGCCCGGTCAAACAACCCGCAGTATTTTCTCAAGAGAGTCAGTTTCACAGTGTCAAATTTGTCTACTGATAAAGGGGTTGTACTTCTAAGAATGCGCCGCAATGTGTCTCACATTCCTCGTGTCCGTGTCGATTCCGCTGACTGTGTTTGCAACACTTCGTCAACCAGAACTAAACTCTGTCGCCGACAAAAGCATCATGTTTAAGGAGCTCAGCATCAAGCAACAGGTGGTCTTTCTTTCCGCATGTAATCCCACTATGAACGTTCACAAGCTATCACTGAATTAGTCTACATTCCGCACAGATTTGTTGCTTGAAAGCCAACTCGAAAACATAATCAAACAGAAGGCACTTAAGAGAAGGGATTTCGTCAAACGTTACAATACGTGTATTTCGTCTAGCTACAGTCGACTTGAAAATGTCAGAAATTGAGTAATGCGTTCGCAAAGCACTAAGAGAGTATTGACGAATTGTTTATCGTGCATGCTGGTGACCTACAGAGTTTCCTGCACTTTAGCCAGACGGAGGAATTCACTGACGACTTCAATTTCGCTTACTAAGCCAACCGTGACTGATCAGTGAATGAATCATTCCCACGAAATAATACCATATCATAATAATTAAGGGAAACTTGAAAACTTTCTAATGAAACTTAATGCAAAAATACGGGAAAAGATAATAAAAGAAAAAGAAAATAAACATAACCGCACAAATCTTTCAGTCATGCAAGTGGTAAAGGCCACAGGGCAAACGATAGGTTTATCAGAGTGAAAACAAGAAGTGTCAGCGCAGAGTGTTACATTGACTTTGGAAGAGCATTGGTTTCCGTTTGAGCTGTTTACATGGAGGGACGAAGATTCTAGCACAAGGAAGATCCTAGAGGGCGGATCATCCTAGAGCCATATGTTTTCTTTATTCAGTTTAAATGCAAAAAAAAATTGTACTTGGCCCTCACCCGCTAGCGCTAGGATCTTCCTAGAGATAGGAACTAGCAAATCCTAGAAAATCCTAGCATCATGTAAACTACTTTTTTTCGGAAGATCTTAGTACTAGGAAGAAAAAGAACAAACATGGCGGCGGCTGGGCGTTCAGCTGCTCAAGGCCTACAGTTATTTTTCTTTTCCTCGGCTCCACTTGGTGAGCACTTCGGCCGAAATTTCTGCGTGTAAAGCAAACGAAGTCTTTCCGCCTTCTCAGATCTTCCTAGTGCTAGGATCTTCCTCCATCCATGTAAACAGCCCCTTAAGGGCGGATATTTGTTCACTGTTAATAGGTACAGACACACATTTACTGGTCAAAATGCAAAATGTTTGACGTAATATGATATGTTTTGAAAGAAAAATAGCAGTTAAAATCATTAGGCTCATTGGAGAAATTAAGCATATTCGGAGAGATTCAATATGGCGCGAACTACAGGGATATGTAATTCAAAGTTACATGCGTAATCCCAGAGAATGCATTGCGCCTCTGTGGTTTCAGATGAGGATAAAATTTTTAAAGTGTGTTCGTTCTCATGAAAGATATTGAACCGTAGTAGCACTGTTTTAATATTTGTCAAAAAGATATTTAGTTTTCTTTTTCCATTTAAGACCTTATATGCTTGCTAGAGTGAGATGGTGAAGAGTGAACACGTACACTTTAAAAATACTAGGGACGTCAATGAAAACGTCACTTAAAAATATGAGTTCGCGTTACTTCCATTACTTCGCAGTTTTACGAATTCCTTCAACTTGTACCGACGATTTAGCCGATCTATTCTCGAAAGGAATTGGTAGAAACGGCCAGAAAACATATTTGAATCGGTAGAATCGTTAAAATAATGGTTCAGTTTTGTTAACAATAACCCTAATAATGCACCGAACTAGAATAATTATGTCTGGCCGCGGGTGGCTAGAATGGAAATGAATTGCAACTTGAAAAAATTGGCCAATTAGTGTATTTTAGAGGTCGCTAAAAACTGATCATAGTTGGTTCTAAATTGGCAATCTGTTAATATTTTCTTCCCACTGTTCTAAGAGCATTTTCATGTTATTAACTCGCGAAAACGTTTTTGGTGAAATATTTGAGCAGTTTGGACCAAAATACAGCAAAAATCACCGTGACAGTGCTCCTTTAAGAGGCTCTTAAAATTGTTTCTGGAAACGTTGTGCAGTATTTACTGAAAATGTCTAATTATCACATTAAACACTAATTAAACAAACTATTGCATATTGAATAAATCCAAAATTTAATAAAAAAAATTAGCTATCAAGGCAAATTACCCCTCCCCCCGGAAAATTAGGCAAGATCTCCGAAAAAATCCAATGCCTTCTGTGGAAAAGTTGTGCAGTATTTACTGAAAATGAGCTTCCTTTAATTAGTGAATGATTGACTCTGACAGGTGTAATTATCACATTTTAAAAACACTAATTCAATCAAACTACTGCATAATGAATAAATCCAAAATTTTATAATAAATTAGCCATTACGCAAATTACCCCCTGGTAAATTAGGCAAAATCTTTCTGGTAACTCTAAACCCTTCTTGGAGGGAGATATGTGTCTCTTTAAGGACACTGGTTATCTGCACACTGTGTAAATTGTCTAATATGTTTCCAACTGGCTGAAGCCCAAAATGAAAATTTCAGTGCAGGGCATAGTCACAGACTATTTTAAATGATTACATTGTCAGTTGCTAGGGAATCAACATAACACGTACACTACAGGTTTTCACTATTTTGAAACCTCAGTCTTCTAATCCAACGTATTTCATGACTAGACCCTGCATTGAACTTTACAGTAAATAAACAGAAGCAGCAGCAAGTATCGAATCACCAGAAATTCAATCGTTACTGATACGCACAAAAACAATTGTATTTTGGGGGAGTGGTTTTACTGACCGTTGACCCTTACCCACAGAGAATAACCTAAACCGATCATGATTATTTTGCTCTCAGTGAGATGGGATGCTTGATCCATTCTCCACGACCAGTTGTCGTAAAAGAAGTTTTCATCCTGTTATACCTCTTACTGTTGTAATCTCCCATTTATAATCAACGCCTTAACTGATGAGCCATATATGGTTTCTGTAGACGTGCAGGCCCGTAGCCAAAACAAAGGTCAGTATAAAACCAAAAATGGACATTTTTCGTGGGCGAAGTAGTTCATTTTATACACTATCTTTCGAAAACAGCAGTCCTCACATATTGCGAGCCTGAAAAACCCGTTATCTTGAGCTGGTTTGCAGTCACAACAAAGCGTGATTTCACGAGACCGACGGTTCATTAATTGGCTTGTTCTTGTTGTCTACAAGAATTGTTTCCGTATCATGTTCAGTCAGAGGGGAATGTTGAGAACTTCGAAAGAACGAGCTAAATCACGATCGGGCAAAATAGGCAATTTTGACACTACACAATCGTAAAGTAGCCAATGCTCAGGTCTTGAACACACTTTAAGTGAGAAAGTTCCTTCCATTCGATCGATAGGTACGGGCTTGAAATTCATTCTTTTGCTTCTTTGGAATAGAATCAGCTGTTAAATGTTATGTTTTGGATGAAGAAAGTTACAAGATTGTAAATCTGGGCATAGATGTTTTGGCTTTCGATTTTAACACATTAAACTTCATATTTTCCACCATGTTGCCCTGTATTCCCATGATGTGCTTAATGCTGTGATAAGGTCTATTTCCGCCCGTGAACGCTTCCGTGTCTTAATTTGTTTCAGGGACTAGACTGTTCTACTGGGACTAGTCCAAGTCTGAGTCTCAGTGGAACACCAAGAAATACCCATAAAATGATTGATCGTCTGATGAAACGGACGAAATGTCCTAATACATGTATTGGGGGACTATTCGAATGGGTTGATTTGTTCAAGGCGGGCGATTAAACAGGGCAACATTCAGATACTGAATAAATGTGTCACCTATGACGCACTATGCATACTGAGAGACTAATCCCTTTCGAGCAATAGCAGTCCAATTAATTTGATAAATCTGGATGCCGTACTAAATCACTGGGCTCAGATGGCCGACTGACATCAGCAATGACCATCTGCAGACAAGAACAGACTGAAAGAAGTTACTGAATCAAATCGTTAGGAAGAAATGAAAGTGGAGTGGCTATGTTTTGAGGAAACCCGTGGCAACAAGACCACACAGCTAGCGCTCTTCTGCAAACCGTCGGGAAAGAAGCGAGGAAGAGCTATTTAAAACAACAGGAAACTGATAGTCAGCCGAACATTAACAACGGAAGCTAGGTTTGCCTTGGGGTGACATGGAACGCAGAGCCCTTGATAGGGGGGGGGGGGGGGGGTGCAATAGGACAGTTGATGTCCTGAATAATTATGACGAGATAATCGTATATCAGTAATCGTCGGAACTGGTCGGGTGTCCTTCGGAAATCTTGTGCATTCAAGGGATGTAACCTGAACCACAGTCGGAATTAACCATCTGTGGCCCGGGCCGCAAGGACGAGGATGTCAGGCATTTGTATGTGTATTGTATACCAATGCTTGACATCCGTGAAAAGGATTAGTTTGTCACGGTATTGTTTACTTCTACAACTTGATCGAGAAGTGAAAATGTGAACTAAGAGAAGACTGACATGGGTTTGAGGGACCGAGAAAAAGACTGTGTAATTGGTATTCTGTACTTCCACTTCGATTTCGAGAACCTGTAGAATTACTACTAAGTGCGGAAACGTGCCGGCTGGACAACTTTCCTTTCATGGATTAGTTGGGTTTAGACAGTTTAAGCCCTCTACTGCTACTGGTATAGCGCAAAAGTGCAAAAATTCAAGAAACGTATTTAATATTATTACATTTGCAACAAAATGGTCTTTTTGAAAAGTGTGGCTTTGAATGTATAAAACTGGGCCACTCTCGTGTAGGTAATGGATAACGACCACTCAAACGTTTTAACAAATATTCGCGTCTGTTTTATTGAATATGTCACATGGCACTAAGTACTCTGAGAGCGCCGGAGTCGCTGTACGTGAAGCGAAGTAACGACTTTTAACCTTTTCGTTTATTCAGAGGGAGGAAGAGAGGGAGGGAAGGAGGTAGGGAGGCGGTTGAACCAATCTCTATCATAGCTATGTCTCCCTTCAGTTATGTCAAAGACATTTAACGAAAACTTGCTAAACTGATCAGTAACTTTCAAACAGTATAAAATACGAGGAGAATCGGCTTTACGTTTGCAAATTTTCAATGTAAAAGGACAAGGTATTCGCGGAGAGTGTAAAAGGTTCTTAAAATATTATTTTCATGTATTACGTGCTACATGTCGACTAGAGAAGAACAAATTGATCACGTGCAGGTCGATAATTAATAAAAGGGTAAAGTTTGATCGCGTCATTATGTAACAAATGTAACATTAGTCGTTACAAGAGGTTGGCCGCCGTCTAGCTAAAGCAACATAATGCTGGAACAATCTCAAAAGGTAATTTACGCCTGTTTCCATTCGTACTATTTACAGATAGCCACGTTCAGAAGATAAATGCGTGTTACGACTATCATTGGAGCAACACTTTTCGGCCGTGCCTTATTTGTCCTTTTCATTATTTACGGTTTTTCACTTTTTTCTTATGTTTCTCACCATTCTTATTTATTTTTTCTTTGTTTTTCTTGTTTTTATCTAAAGAGGCAAATAAAGAATTATAGAAAGAAAAACACACCTCTTAATATTTCTCCTTGGTGGCCCGCTGAAACAATTAATTCGCGGAAATTTCTTAAGGTTTTGTTTTATTTCATTCTTGCATTGTCTGAGACTTGTTTGGCCGAACATTCAATTTTATGTGATCTTTAACAGGCCAACTTTCTTCTAATTCTCCTATCAGATCACTATATTGAAATCGTGCAGACATATTTTATAAGTCGATAATCATGCACGCGAATACGAGTCATTAATTGCAGCGAACTTAATCCTTCTGTGAGCGAAATCAATCTATTGCTTTTTGCTTCAAAAAGGACTTGAAGCTCCTTCAATCTTTTGTTTTTAAACCTAAGAGGTTGTATCCTAAGCAAACATTGACGCATGCCACAACCTTGAAGAACGACCCCCGTAACATATCGTGACTTTCCTAAAAATTTTGAGACTTGGCACGGATTGCCAAGAATTTAATGAACATAATAAATTTTATGTCGCCTGGCTACTAAAGGCGCTCTTAACATCACTCGTTTTAGATACGGTCATGCTCTTCAAGATTTTGAAAAGATACATTGAAAGATTTCTTTTTTTGACTGACGTTGCATTTAACTGAATCAAGAAATTTATGTTTTATATCAGTCAAAGTTGCGATTTCAAGGAAGGGTGGAGAAAAGGAGAGGGCAGAAGACGGGAATTAGTGTGAAAACATGCGCTGACGCAGTTTAAACGAATAAGGGTCGTTTGTTACTTGTTAAAAGTCCACGACAAGATGAATACTTGATTTGTTAGAAGAACTACCACAGTTAATTCCTATGGTATTATTCTTTGAATGAGTGGATGCATGACAGCTTTTCAACGAATACCTCCATGATTTGTTTTTGTAAAGAGTTACAGTACAAAGTTCGACTATTGTACATTCATTTTGTCGGTCGGTGTTGAAGCATTCGTGTTTAAGGAGCGACGAGGGAAACAACGTAAGTGCATTTATACAATTAATTTCCACTTAATTGCCGTGTTACTGTCAAATCACCAAAGCAGCCGTTTCCTCACACACCGAAACGTGTTCTTAGGGACACGTGAACAGTAACCGAAATGTGTTTCATCAGGTTAATTAATCAAAGTATAAAACATGCTTGGACAGATAGAAAGATAGATAGGTAGATATTAAGGCAAACTAAGGTATTTAAAATTACGGCGAATTAAATAAAAGAAATGAGGAAAATTTACTACGAATAAAGGCAATTAACGTGAAAGAGACAGCTTAGTTTGCAAAACGGCGAAAAAAATAGGAGGAATTGCATTTCATTAATTTTTTTAAGAAAATGTTAATGGTCTCCGTCCAGAATACACCATAGTAGTTTCAGGGAAAGACTATTGTTAAAGGCTTAAATATTCTAAACAAAGAGAGTCAAGAATCTGGGAAAGAAATCATAAAAAAGTCACGGAAATGAAATGAACCCCTCACTTTATTAGGGTCACTCAAAAAATATATCTCGAATCAAATTGACGTGAATATATATACTCCCAATATTATAAACTTCGTGGCTATTTCATTACAAGGTAGGTTTCAATTCTTTTACTTGCTACTGGATAGGCTAGTCGATCCTTAAGTTACACCAACAGTGTTTAGCTTTCATATGAGTTCGTAAGCGTTCATTTATACGCCTGGGGCAACAGTGGCATTGTGACACAAAGTCGTACCACACCAAAAGTTTTTCCTCCTTTTCTTCCACAAGTGGTCTAAGTGGTCTCGTCTTAGTATAGTATTTGCCGAGACACGAACCAGCACTTAAAATTAATGAAGACACGTTTTGCCCACGTGCTGTAAAATTTCGATTTCCTATTTCCCTTACCGTAGTTCATTAGTTCGTTTTAACTATATTGCCATGTCAATGGCTGTAATGCTTTGTTAAATAATAGATGTTTACACTCAGTTTATTTCATTTTGTTTCATTTCATTTATTTATTAAGTTTTTGTTAATATTTTGTTCACCAAAAGTGCTACTGGAAGCTTCGTGATGCTTGCATTAACCAACTCGAGGAAGTTTCTAATCGCCGTTGGAGGCTCCGTGTTTCAGTACAGAAATTTGTATATTGCACTCGTGAGATACTTAATGGATTATTTTCACTGTCATAGTTTTCATCCATTGGACCCGTTACAAAAAGAACATGCTTGGTATTAATCTACGGAAATGTTTTCGTCTCGTTAATTTATTATTACGATATTTCGCTCTGATCGCCGTTTCCTGTTTAATTCCAAATGTTTGTGCATGTGCCCATTACGTTTTTGGTTTTATTAGGAATACGAAGGTTAAAGTGCATTGGAAGTCACATTTCACTTTTGCACTTTGGTGCTAAGCCAAAGGAATGTATATGTCCTCGTTTTACAATACATATTATAAGTCATATCTAAGTTCATGTGATGTTTCATTGGTTGGGCCAAATGTACGAGAAATTACGTAGAGATGTCTTTTCTGGCCTTAGCATTCAGTCTTGGGTGGTCTTTAACTGTAAATTAAACTGTGAATGCTCCAAGATATCAAATTCTAAGGTGTGGCTCACTTAAAGAAAAAGTCCTGCACTTATTCGATGCTGTTATATAATAACCATGGGGTTCTAGTTTCTTAAGTGTGTGGATAATACCCTAAAGTGTGACTATTCCAACTTGAATATTAATTCTTGAAATTTTGTTTAATTTAAATAGCACAAACGGTATGCTGTACGGTTCTCCTTTATTTCATATCGATTTTAAGAGAAAACTTTATTTATCGCGCTTTCATTTTTGTTAAGAGGTCCTCTTTAATACCAATGATCTTTCCGCTGAAGGGCTTATCCTGTATAAATATTATTATAAATTTTACGCATTACGCATGGCGCAGACTGTCCAACAGTTTATGATTTGCAACGAATGTTTGGTTTAACCAACAGAGTTGGATTGGGCTGACGCTCAAAACGTCAGCACTCGAATGTCGGTACGGTGGCCAAATTTCTTACCATCTCTGTTTAGAAAACGGGATCTTTGTCTCCACTCCACCACCGACTAAGCGCCACAATTTCTTTAAAAACTAATCCACTTATCGTAATGATTTTGTAAGTTTTCAGCGTTCTATCCTTATTATCTCTCCGAGGTTTTAAGCGATCCAAAAATACTACAAAGGGGCACATCAATCATTGAGGTTTCTTAAATGAATTTAAGGGTGCTTAGAAAGAAGGAAAGGGGTGGGCGTTGGTGAACTTTGGGTTAGTCAAGAGAAGATTCAATTTTAAGATGATTAAAATTAAAAACTCAAATTTTAGTTTAGTTAGCATAAACATAGACACCAAAGCAGTCTGCTATCAACCCGAAGTGTTGGCATACTGTCTGGTAATGTGTTAAAAATATCCTTCTCTCAACTCTTTCCTAGACTCATTTCGGTCTGAAAATTCAACCAGAAGCATCGTTTAATAGTAATATAGCCACGTAATTGGCCTACGAACAATGCTCAGTTTCACCATAAGGCAAAAGTATGCCCTTTCCCGACCAATTTTAGAAAATCTATGACATACCTTTATATAGGGAATGTAGGCGTCCTCTCGAATGAATGAGACTAATTCTTATTTTTCTCTTTGACTTCAGAGACACAGTCGAGCTAAAAGAATAATGAAGTTTGTTCAAACAGCCAAAATTTTGCTGTCGTGGTGTCTAATTCTTTTGCGATTCGGTTCAGGAGGTAAGTTTAGTAAACAATTGACTTGGGAATCAGTGTTAAAGACCAAGATTTGATCACTCTCATTTTTTTTTTTTTTTACTTCAAATAACAGTTTTAACTTGTTAAAACAAGATATACAACAACCCGATACTATTCTACATTAAGAGGAGATTTAATTTGGAGAAAACAATTAACAATTGATAGTCACGTTTTCAAAAGCAAAGCAGACCAAATAAATACTGAAATTCAGTACTATAAACTCATCATCCTAGCAGACGGAAGCACACAAAGCTGTTTTAACAGATTTTCATCAACAAACAGGTTTTTCTTTTGTAGATGTTTTGACGGCTGCATGACATTTTTTATCGCGGTAGAACATTCTGATTGGTGCTTTTTGCTGGAGTTTCCTAGCACAAAGCTATTTTATGCACTCGATTGCAAAAACGTTGACACCTAAAGAGCATAAACCGTGAACGATGAGACCCAACGTGTTTAAAATTGGCCCTTGTTGGCCAACTTGGACACTTTAAGGAAAGCTTGGATAGTTTCCATTATTCACCACGTGCAACTAATTTTGGTTATCAACCGTCGCTCGAGAATAGAATAGTATGCAAATAAATTTAGTACAGTCATACCCATAAAGTCACTGGGTCTCTCATGCTTTTTAGGTGTCAACGTTTTTGCAATCGAGTGTATACATTAATGTTTGGCTTTTTTGTCCCAACTGTAACGACTGGGAGTTTTTGCAAGTGGATGAATTAAACTTGAACACTGATTTCCTTGCACAGTGTTCTTGCTCAAGAGTTTCCAAGTTAACATCTTGTGACAATGACGTTTGAGTGCCGTCAAGTAAATTCAACGAAGTCTACATGTATCTCTGAATTCACTATGTTGTAAGACAATCAACTGACCTATTAACTTACAATATCTAATTGTAACTTACTATTCATTATCGATTACCTAATTATTCTTCTTTTCTTTCTGTACTTTCTTATTTTATTTTATTTTTCAGATGCCTTAAGCACAAATTTTACTAAGACACCTCCTAGTACGATTGTTGGGATCCTACACTCTAGCGCTACCTTCCATTGGATATTCGTGTTTGGTAGCGACCAAGACTGGGACTTTTTCAGCGAAATCCAGTGGGGAAGAACAGACGGTGATAGAATGAGAAACAAATACATTACTGTATATAAGGACGGATCTAATAAAATTAATGCAGACCTGAAGTCTCCCTTTAAAGACAGGCTGTTTGTGACAGGAAATGTCAGTCGAAATGGATGCAACTTGAAATTCGTGTTAAAGAATGTAACCTGGTCAGACGAGCTTGTTACTTACGGTTGTAAAGCAGAATTAAGTGGCGATGATGTTAGGAGTGGACCTATAAAACTCGTCATTCGAGGTGAGGCTCACCCTTTTATGATGTGTGTAAAATTGTCGTTTTATGTGATCATCTTAGATCGTTACCACATAAGATCAATGTGCAAAATAATGAACACCAACAATGTAAAGTAATCATCAGTAGCTTTCATTTAAATCGTCATACGTTACGATTTCTAACACAAGTTCAGAGGTTAGCATCACCTTGTACAGCATACCAAATAACAAACAGCACCACAGGAAAGTACTTCTCAGTAGCATTCATTCATGGTCACAATTTAGGATTTAATCCACAGACTAAAAAGTAATAATCACATTGTGTAGAATAATAAACAGCACCACAGAAACGTACTGCTTTAGTAGCTTTCATTTGAAAGATCACACTTTAGGATATCATAAACAGACTCAAAAGTTAGAACCACCTTTAACAGCATAAAAACCAGCACCACAGGAAAGTCTTGTTCAGTAGCTTTCATTTGAATGGTCCCACTTGAGGGTTTCATCCATAGCCTCATAATTTATCGCCTTAAACACCATAATAAACAGTGGCACAGTAATTGATCAATATACTCAGCAATTTTCGGAAGTACCTATGAATCGCTAACAAACCTCAACATGAGATTCAATGATAAATGTGTATATCTTTACGCTATTTTCTTAATTTAACTGTGACCTGTATATTACTTTTTAGTTCCACCTAAAATTACCAGTCGATCCAACGCTACTATAAACGTCGAGGAAGGCGAACCTGTAAAATTACTATGCGAAGCAACTGGCCAACCTACACCGTTCATAAAATGGACAAAAGGTGATCAAGTACTACAGATTAGCAACCCAACGACGGTATTTCGAATTCAAAAAATTGAACGCAAGGATGGCGGTACCTATGTTTGCACAGCATCAAACCCAGCCGGATCAGCGTTTTACAGCGTCTTTGTGAAAGTTGTACGATGTAAGTAATTGCTCAGTAGTTATGCATTCTTGTGACAGATGTGACAGTAACGGAGCACAGCAATTGCTGACGGACTTCACTTTTATAGCCGTTTTCAATAGGTCATTTCCGAGTTGCTTTCAACCTCATTATGAACGCGAGGCTTCGTGCATAGCTTTTATTATAAAAATTAGTTTTTATTCAGTCATATGCAAACAAAACTAATTTTGAGTGTTGTAAAATCAAAGCCATAGTAATTCCTCTCTCCAGTCGCAATGGACGCAAACCTCGCAATGAGCCAATCACATTCATAGTAAATAAGTTTAACCGTCCCCAAGTGAGCAACAGGCATAACCTCCTTATCATTCTCCACGTGATTCTTATGTTAATAGTTGGGCTATTGTTATGTATGGTGATCAACGATTTGTTGAAGTACTAGCGATTCTGTTGAAATTAGATGCTAATAACTATCGGGCTTTAATTAAGGCTTAAGATCCCAGTATACCAAGCAAGAAGTCGATTCTTGTTCATTTGGGTTATATGACAAAGGATCTCGCTTTATGTTTTCCAGATCGACCCTACATCAACAAGACTGCGTCTTCGAATGCCACAGTAAAATCTTGGTTAAACCACGTGACCAGATTAAAGTGTGCTGTGGATGCAAATCCTGCTGCTAACTTTACTTGGTTCAAAGATGGCCGACCGATTTTAAACGGTGTCAACTCTACGCACGACATAAGCACATTGACACTGAGGCCTAACACAACGGGTGACTTTGGTCGTTACTTCTGTAAAGCTGCAAATGTCAAAGGAACTGCGTGGTATAATATTACATTGAAGCAGCTTTGTAAGTGCAATTCTTTAAAGAATAACCGGCAATACGTGTTGCTCAAGGAAGAGCTATCTTTAGTCCTTGTAAACACAGGACAGTATACAGTTATACCGTTTCTCATTCCTCGGATAGGGTTACAGTGAAGTTAATCAGTAATATGCCTTGTAGCAACTTTTAATTTCCCCTCATTTGACTGCAACCTCGACTTGACTCGCTTCTTGGGAACGAGGTTGATATCATTGGTAATAAATTTAACGAGGCTGTATTTATTTGCAACTCAAGTAAACAAAAATTATTTCTGAATGTCATAAAAGAAATTACAAAAGAAAATGGACGTGAATGGCGTCACTGTAGTGTGGTAAACATCTCAATGCCTCCTGAGAATGATAAAATCCGATAACGAAACTATTACTGAACTGCATCAAAAGTTACTAGTAGCAGATTTCGATAAATTGTTTGACAGATGTGGAACGTTATGAAGTCGCGCTCAGCTCAGTACTTCTTTAAATTGTTAAGGCTCCAAACATCTCCCCTTCCTGGCCTAGGTTTATAAATGGACAGCATCAAGACTGCCAAAAATAGTTGGGGCTGACCATGCGATAGGGGAGGGGTAGTACATCTCCTGAGTCAGGCTTGGTGGCACAAAAACTGCGTGTGTATGAATATCATTAAAAATGGGAAAAACTCAAGTGTGCAATTCTGGCTACAAAAATAATGAGATATTTGTGTAAAACGGCTTTGTTTCACATTTCAGTTCCACCTGGCCCGCCTGTAATAAACAAACTAGTTCCAGATATATTGTCAATCCGTGCAACCTGGAATAGATCACGTGACGACGGTGGAAGCCCCATATTAGATTACAGGATAACGCTATTCGAAGTGAACACTGATAAGCAGCAAAGGCAAAGTGTAGTGACAGGAAACAATTATACATTTGGAAGTTTGAAGCACAACAGAACATATAAGATTGTTATACAAGCAAGGAATGTTGTTGGCTATGGAAAATCCGCAAACGCCACTGTAGCAACGCTAGAAGCAGGTAAAATATTTACCGCTTTAAAGGCTTAGTAATTTTGTATATGGTTACCTCCTAAACCTTGTTTCATTGAGGACGGTACCTCCTTTTGCTACTGCGCATGCGTTCTGCGCATCTCGGATCCGAGAAACCCTGATTTCTTTTGGACGATGCCTTCTAATTACAAAACGTTTTCGCGCGGTTTATGAAAGTTAGACCTTAGCAAGTTTTCAGACATAGTTAAGCTTCAGTTTGGAAAAAAATTCCATACATTGTTTTATATTTAAGAGCTTTTTAGAATTATTGTTGTTAAACAACAACAACAAATTTTATTTTTATACCACACTGGAATACAGAGGAATTAAATGAGTAAACACTTCTTATGTAGGGTATAGTGACACTTACAAAATAAGTTATAAGCGAATTTAGCTTGGAAGCATAACAATAGTTATGAAAGAATGTCAAAAGTAGTCGTAACAGGAAGGCACAAGTATAAAAATAAAAATAAAGCACACACACAAAATACTTTTTAAGTAAAATGGTGAGGGGGAAAAAGGAGGAAATGCTTAAAGATTTAATATGAGAAATGCGTGGTTAAAACAAATTTCTTTTTGGATTACAACTGATCCCTTGCTTAGAAATCTGGTTTTCGCTCTTCGTAATAAACTACACAAAGATATCTCGGTGTTAGGATTCAATCATTCATTCTGTTATGAAGTTGAATTTCATTATTTAGTAACTTAATGAATTGGGTTATTTTGGTTGCATGACTTTTTAAGAACTTGTGACCGTTGTGTTGATCTTATGATTCAAGGTCTAGGTTATAGTACGTAAATGTTTTGTAGTTTTTAAGTGTTGCCGTCTAGTTCATTGATTGTTTTGGAAATGCTTGACAATTCTTGCCGACCTTGGCTTCGACCACCGTGTTCTTAGTTTGTTGTCTTTGAACCGTCGTTCTTTCCAAGTTTTTCATTGGATACCTGTTATTTGAATGTGACGTCGTGTAGGTTTCTTTGGGTTTTCTTAGTTGAGTAGTAAATGGATTTTGAAAGTTCCCGTGGTCAATTAACATTCATTTATCGCAATGTAAATTGCCATCTTTTTCCGCTTTTAACAATTCATATTTCTTATTTCATAGCGGAGTTTAAAATTTACCACCTCCCTTCTTTGAAAGGCCTTTTTAAAAGTCATCATCATTATCATCATTATCATTATCATTATCATTATCATTATCATTATTATTATTCGTAGTATAAAGAGTGGGAGGTATATTTGGAAATTGCGTTATATCATTTTAATTGTTAGTTTTATTATTATTCTTTCTCAGTTATTATTTCTAATGAAATTGACCAACAATTCATTTTTTTTCAGATCCTCCAAGAGTTCTGTCCGTTACCGCGGTACCAAGTTTAATGGCAGTTAATATATCATGGAATTCAACAAATGACAATACAGGAGTCATGATCCTCGACTACAGGATTCTTCTCATAGACACAATCACACAAAAACAGCAAGAAATTACGGGAATAAATGTTTCAAAACTGTACATAACAAACTTGACGCACAACAGAACATATGTGATAAAAGTGCAGGCAAGGAATGAAGATGGCTATGGCAGGTTCATGGGCAGAAATTTTACAACGCTTGAAGCAGGTTGGAAAAATATTAAAAATTGCTTTAAAACGTTTTAAATAGCTCAGATGGCACGTGACGAAAAGAAGCATTCTGGCTGGTTTAAAATTTTTCATAGCAGATCACTTAGATGGACAGCTTATGTTTCCCTTTCATCTTTCTGAAATAGTTTCAGAAAATGAATTCTCCTCCGTCGTATGACGTATGGACTGGATTTTGTTTCACACAAGGTTAAGACGGGAGTTCAATTTCGTCGAGAATTGTTTTACGCTACATGCAACTGTAAAATTTGTAAAAGAGCCATACCTTTTAATTAATTGAAATAGTTCGTGGGTCGTTGCGCTTTCGTTTTCTCTTTTTACCTTTTTCGTTATCATGTGAAAATTAACTTGAGATAATCGATAAATTAAATAACGTTGATATAAATTTAAGGTAATAATATTACAGTAGTAACGTCAAAATTGACCGAAATTTCTTTTGCAGAGCCACCCGGTGCGCCTGTGATAAAGGTTGTTCCACGCGTGCTCGCGTTAAATTTAACCTGGAACTCGTCAGCTCAAGACGTCAACAATATCAAAATACTAGACTACCGAGTGAGAGTATTTGATGGAACTAATATCAAAAAAGAGCTTAATGGAATAACAAAAACGTCACTCCTTATCAAGAATTTAGCCAGAAACAGAACTTACGTTATTGAGATACAAGCAAGAAATGAAGTTGGTTACGGTGAAATTGCGAACATCAGTGCAACAACTCTTTCGGCAGGTAAGATAATTGTATGACTAAATTTTTAGCACATCTCAGCAAGTTTTAGGGACCGCAACTACAAGTACAACTCAAATAAACGTACCAATCATAAAAAATGTCACCGGACGTCAAAAAAAAAAAAACATTAAGCGCATAAGTAATTTTTAACCATTTTTCAGGGGTTCCAAAAAATTTGGAGAATGTTTTCGAGCTAAAGTAATTACCCCGGCACCCAACACCAAAACAGGAGGGACCTGAGGTTTACTCTAACAGATCGCTCCTCGACGATCAAGGTTGAACCTAGTAGAGACCGAAGCCCAACCCGTCAGAGTTCATCAGATTGTTGAGATACTCAGGCACCGAGGCAACCCGACCGAATGCGACGAGTTATACAATAATTTATTGTTGTTATGTTTGTACAAGTGCACCGCACATCATGGACCCATCATGATCATGTACTCAGCCAGCAATCTCAGCTTTCCATTTACTTTGATTTCATTGCACTATCACGTACCAGATCTACCGTTCAGTCGGCAGCCAGTCAGTCATTCAATCGATCAATCAATCAATCAATCAGCAAATTGGTTCAGTGATCAGTCAGTCAGTCAGTCAGTTAGTAAGTCAGTAAGTCAGTCAGTCAGTCAGTCAGTCAGGCAGTCAGTCAGTCACTCACTCACTCACTCACTCACTCACTCACTCACTAACTCACTCACTCAGTTAGAGCGCCAGTCAGTTGGAGAGTCAGCTTTTTGACTAGGTAGCCAGTAAATCAGACTGTATTGAATCAGACTACCATCTCGCGAATGACTTTTTTTGGTTTGGTTTTGCTCCGTAATAACACAACTATCGCTCGCTCATGTTTTCCGTTTCAAAAATGAAATTATCCTCTTTGTCTACTTTTTTAGGTCCACCTGATGCACCCTTGATAACAAACATCACTGTGGATGGAAAACGATGCTTACTGCAGTGGACAATACCATACAACGGTGAAAGTCCAATCGAGATCTATACTGTAACTGTCTGGTTGTATCGGGCTTCAAATGGTTCAGATTTTAAAGAGACGCCAAATTCCTGGAACACCACGAATACGATGTACAGTTTGATGGATTTACAATGGAACCAGAACTACACAACAGCTGTCTCGGCATGGAACAAACACGGGAAAAGCTTTTATGGACGTGAAAGACGTTTTACGACTGGAAAATTTCAAGGTTAGTAGGTTTGAATTTTGAAATGACTAAAACTGACCTGTGAACTAACACATAACAACAGATAACCAGAGAAAGTGTTTTTCCTATGCTGCTTAAATCTATTTTGCCTGATGTTTTACGTATGAACCAATTTGAAGTTAATTTTACAATCTGACTTTGAAGGAATAACGAAACCCGCACTAATCCATCTAACTTAAAAAATACACCTGAGCATCAAACGTTCTCCACGTTCATTTACGTTCACAATGTGTCCCCTTTTGGTTAGTGCCACTTCTGTCAACTAGTTACCTAGGTTTTACATCTCTCACCAGTACATGTATAATACATCATTTGGAGTTAAGTGTTAAGAGATTATCGAAAAGTATTCGCTGCCAGACCTTAATTTCAATTGATGAAGAAAAACTACTCAATTTTATTTTCTTTTTCTTTTTTTTTTCTTTTAATCTACCATTATATTTTTTCCAGGATTAACCTCAACAATTAGGACTGAGCTTCTATCAACATCGCCCTCAATTACAGGAGGTAAGTATTATAAAGCAGCTTGAGATATTACTCATAGCATTATTTAATTGTAATCAGTTAAAACGTTAATACAGCCATCAGAAATGGTCGTATATTAAATACTGTGTGGATAAAGTAGATTGCACTTAGACATCTCCTACAAAAAAAATAATGAAAGAAAGCTTAATGACTAGAGGATTCCTTCTTCTTTCTGTTCAGACGTAACCTCGCCAAAAGAGACTCCAACCTCATTCACAGAGTACACCAACGAAAACGAAGGTATGGTGGATACTATTAATAAGTACATTACCAGACACAGGCCTTTTACTGTTGCAAAAACACCCGTTTCTAGCAAGAAAATGCCACGCTTGATCGCCACGCACGTTGCGCAAACCAATCCGGTGGACTCAGTGAAAGAAACGTTTATGGTTGGAATTTTACGAGAAAGCTGAAGTTTAATTTTTATTTTAGCTTATTCTAACCCACGGTAAAAGTCTTCAAACGCACATCTTACCGCGCAACTTTTAAAAAGAAGTAAACAGGTTTTAAGTACTTTAAAGAAAAATCTGAATTAACAAATGATAGAGACAACTGCAAGTTATTTTTTGAATCAATCCTTTGTTGAAATTTATTTTACTTTATACCAGACAGGACAAAGGAGTCAGGTGCCAAAAAGGAAGGGAAACCAACGAAAAACACTTTCGTTTATCTCGCCCCACTGTGGGTAGTTATTATGGCCTTTGCAATTCCAGCTATTGCGTTTATGCTTTGGAAAGGGACACAAAAATGTAAGTGAAGGATTTAAGCGCAGTGTTGCCAACACGGTTGCAGTGTCGATATAAGAATTTCATAAGGTGACTCCTCAAACAGCCAAGTTAACAACTCTTTTAATGCTTACAATCTCTCTATGCAACTGTTGAAGAGCCTAAAAGTCACTTTGAATAGTTTCTTTTTTTCTTCCTGGAAGGGTCACCTTCTAATTTTTCAATCAAAAACATTCCATCGGCAGTCCACGTATTCATATATAAATTAAAATTTCAACTTTCCTACTCGTTATCAACAGGTGTAATATGAACCCAATGACCAACTCTTTAATCGACGTGAAAACTTAGCTGAAAAGCTTTGAGCCCGTTTAACTAAGTATGGCTCAAGTTTGCAACTGTTAAAATATTGTAAAATCCTGGCAAAGCTCTTTTGCCTTAGTTAGTGCTGGAAAGTTAAGTATAGATCATGATGTACGAACTGAGTCATGACAGCAATTTGTCTTTTCAGTTTTACTCAGGTGCTGTTTTAAGGGGCGACCACGACCTGGAAGACGCAGGGAGCTTCATAAGTGAGTATAACAAAATTACATAGACATTGAGTGACAGAGATGTAGAAAAAGACAGACATGGACAGGCAGACACAGGCATTGGCATAGAGTAAGACACAGGTACGAACATAGGCATGGGCATAGAAATAGACGTAGGCATAAGTATAGGCACAGGTATTGAGTGACAGACATAAGCATAAGTATAGGCATAGGAATTGAGTGACATAGCCATAGGCATGCTCTCTTATAACTGAACTAAGCACTCCCTCTCACCACTGCTAAGAAAACAATATTCTCTGTAAAGACCCCTCCGATTATTCAGTTCTATGTTTTTAAAATTGTACCCGTGGACGCTAACTATGATGGCCATCTTTGTTTCTATAGCAGAACCAGTGAGTCCTCGGTAGATACAATGGATGACGTGAAAGACAAAACGGTAAGTTCAACCCAACTCCTACGTGTTAACACTAGTAGTCATATTAAAATAAGAGTTCTTCGAAACGAAATGGAAAGACGTATCACACTCCTGGGCTTTAATTAAAAACTATGTTAGATCAGTCCTAAAGCTTTAATTGGCTTTGAAAGTGATTTTCAAACAAGTTTCTTAACAAAAAAAATTATCGCAAAATAATAGTAAAGCAAAACCCTCTTTAACTTTGCTTGGTCTTCGCTTAAAATGCAGTGGCTAGTTGAGTAAAGAAACAAAAACAGCGAAAAGCTATCTATAGAGGCTGTATTTTCAATGTGAGCTCGGGGTTTTATTGATAAGTCAGCTCCATTTATCTAATCAGTAATTTCGTTTAAAGTTGCAGGGAACAGATCATTATGAAACAATTACAGAGATTTTAGAGATGCATTTTAACCACGGATATAATGTAGACGCCGAGGAAAGCTCCGGAAATGGGCAACCTAAGAAGCCGAACTCTGTCCCGGAAATCCATGTGTACAACCATCTACACGAGACATCTCTAGATTCTGGATTGGGCTTACAACAAACACCGAAAAAATCCAAACAAGTCGGGCAAGAGAAGCCAATTAAACAGTGTCATAAGGAGTTGAAATCTGGACTTGGATTGTTTCCCAATCATGAATATTCTCACCTTATTCACAGTGATTCGTTTAGCGAGAGACAATCCCCTGTTCCAAACGAATACTCAATCATTCCATCGAGGTGCCAGTGGGAAATCTCTCGTGACCGACTTAAGCTCCACAGAACAATAGGCAGTGGGGAGTTTGGACTCGTTAAGAAAGGTCTCGCTTTGAATGTTAACCAGAAAGGGGGCTGGATACCGGTTGCAGTGAAAACTTTAAATGATAATGGTGAGTGATTTATGATTATGTCCCTTTGTTTTCGTTTTAGTTAATTAAGTTGAAAGAATAGTCGCTTAGATTTATGTGACATACGTGAAAACGATTGACCCTGGAAATTCTCCCTCAATAGGTTCATCTAAAAGTGCCTAATGCGATCGAGGTGATCAGCAGTAAACTTTAGATAGTTTCCAATGTTAAAAATAGAACCGAGAACTAATCTGAAAATCACGCGCAGATGTGTCAATCGCAGCGTCTTGATTGGGTATTTGGACTAGACTGGGTTACAGTTTTTTTTTTAATTGTATCTATGAAATAACACAATTAATATACATCGGAAGTAAGCTTTTAAGGATATATCAAGATTACTATTTTAACAGCAGTTTTAAAAACATAAAGCTCCATCTCACATTCTCATTATATACATGAAAGATAGGGGAATATAGAGATATAGTCCTGAAGGGGGGGGTACAAATTCCACCTTCCAGCCCAAATTATGACCGTGATCCCATTTATATTGCCGCAAGTTATTGAACAATTCCCATTGTTAGTGCGTCAAATCCTATTTCTCCAGTAACAAAATGGCAAACTTAAGAGTGTTTTTCACTCCAGTAAACGGAACACTAAGCAATAGGGGTACAAGCGTGTTCATTAGACACATATCTCTGTCCCAAAGATAATCATCATTTTTATAAGTTGCTCATAATTTTGGGAAACATTTCATTTACAGGAGAAGCGAATGAGCTTTGTCGCAAAGATCTGCTGTCTGAACTTAAGCTGATGAAGGGCCTTTCGCCTCATAAACACGTGGTACAGCTATTGGCCTGCATAACTGAATCAGGTATGACAAGGAGATCATGATATCTCTTCATTTTGTTTGTCTTTTGGCTTTTTTTACTTTGTTGTTTTGTTTTGTTGTGGTTGTTTTTGCTCTTTTCGTTGTTTTTCCTTGTTTTTGTTGTTGTTATTTGCTGTGGCTGTTTAACTGCAATGTTTAATAAATTTGTAAAGCAACTGATGTGTCACCAGTTACCAGCACCGCGGGTTTATTTATCTATTTATTTATTTATTTATTTATTTATTTATTTATTTATTTATTTATTTATTTATTTATAGTAACACGAGGATGCGACTGTTCTGAGATAGAGTGTTTCCACTGGTCTGCACCACAGGATAGAAATTTTGTCGTTTTGGCTTGGAAAAAAGAGAGAGAGAAAGTTTAGGGTTGTTTTTGACATAGTGAATGAAAACTGGACAAAACATTTTTTTTGATCAAGTGGGTTGAGGGTTTCAAGGTTTTGACAGCAGACTTGTACAACTCAACCCAAAATTTCAAGCGGCTCGCCCCGCGGTATTAGGAGCCAGCAGTGAAAGACTTCAGGAAATTAAAGCACCTTTCTTATTTCTATCTAGAGCCTCTCTGCGTAATCACAGAGTTTGCGCCGTATGGAGACTTGTTGGGCTTCTTGAGAAAGAAACGCGGCTTGAAAGATGATTACTACAACATAGAGGAACTCCCGAGAGGAAGCTTTACGTCCCAGCAATTGATGCAGTTTTCTTGGGAGATCGCTGATGGTATGGCGTATTTGAGCTCAGAAAAGGTTTGTTAAGACCTAAAAGGATTATCATATGGAAATGCCATAGCGTTTGGATTGCTGTGCATTTTGTTATACACCACTTACATGCAGACACAAAGCTACATCTTGTACATGCGACGAAATAATATGCAGTAAACGGTACCGTTGATGATCAATTAAACACGTTTTTGTTGACTTTAGATAATTCACCGTGATCTGGCGGCCAGGAATGTTTTGTTAGGCGACAATCTGACGTGTAAAGTAACAGACTTCGGAATGGCACGAGACATCCGCCGACAGGACATGTACCAGAGAAATACTGGGGTAAGAGTGTTTATACTTTGAAATCATTCTGGGTCCTGCTTAATTCAAAGGAGAGACTGACATACTTCCGAAATATTCTCATTAGGGAGAGTGAGTTCTTTTAAGCAGTGCAATATCAGTTTCGTATTGAAGAAGGCCTTTGAAACAACATAAAATGGCTATTACCAGCGATATTACTGCAAGTACTTGATAAATTACTCCCGAACATTAATAATTCATGAAGAAAAAACAAAGGAAAATTACTGTCCCGAGGTGATCTCTCCGCCTTAATGATCATAAAATTTAGTGAGCATTGCTCTGAATTTCTCCAAGAATTATTAATGATTTGGGAAGCTACATCAAACGCTTGAAAGAGTGTTTCCTCCAATTTCCAAACACCTTAAAGCTGGTTTAAAAAAAAGAAGAAAGAAAAACCGGCGCCACTTCTCTGTGTTTAGAAATCGGATGACACTTTACCTCGTGTACATGATAATTTTCCTAATAAGTTGGGAAGAAACAACACAAGCTCACCATAGAAGTAGGTATGAACTAGAACCAATCAAACACCTTCTAACGTTCTAATGGAAATGCTTTGATTTCCAGGGTCGTCTACCCGTGAAATGGACCGCTATTGAGGCATTGCTGCATGGACTTTACACTACCAAGAGTGACGTGTGAGTTGAAATGTTACTAGTCATGTTTACCGTGGCAGTAATCATGGAGCAAAGCAAATAGATCCGAAATGTGCAGCATATATAGCTTCGAAAGGTGGGGAGAGGGGGTTTTGTACTCAGAATAGGTTTCCAAAGAAACTTTTCTCTTTGTGAAACTATTTTAAGCAAACTGTATCAAGTTTGTTACTAGTAGCAATGAAAGGAAAAGGAATCTAACTCCCGCAGCGAGTCTTTCATACGTTTGTCGGACGCGCTGACGACTGAAAGATGGCGAGACCACAACGTACCACAAAATTTGATCTCGACGGAGGCCGAACCCAAAAACTTCCGAATACAAGTTGAATGCTCTATAGTCGTTGAGCTTCATAACAGAACGGACAAGCTAGACAACACCGACGACCATACAAAATTTGGATTGACGCCTAATTCCTTCTTAAGTAGCTGGAGAGAATAAAGTGTTTCATCTCTAATGGTTTGGATAAATGTCAATTGCTGTCTCTTTTTCAATTGCCAGGTGGAGCTTTGGAGTGGTCTTGTTTGAGATAGTTACCATAGGTAAGTGAATCGAATTTGACTGTTTTAAGAGATACACTGTATACGCCATGGCCACTCGGAAGAACGATCACTTATTGGTTGAAATGTTCAATAAACAAGCGATCTTTATCTGCAAAATAGATAGTCGTACCCTCGTTGCAACAGATATAATCGGTCTGGGACGGCCTGAGACCGACATTTGTAGTGCGTCAGACTATACGTCTCGTCGTTCGTCGACTATAAAGAGAGGCACAAGTCTGGACGCACTTGCCCATCTTTGGTAGTGCGCCGTTCAAGATGCACTTAAGCCTAAGTCCGCCCAGACGCATAATCCGTCTTGTGGTCGTCTTTATACTGGACGAACTACCAGAAGCATAACCTGCAGACGCACTACAGATATTTGCCGAAGTTCGACTTAGACGGATTATGCATCTCTCGTAACATGTCTAGTACACTACGGCCGTTAGATAAAAGATTCCCGGATCGAATCGATCGTCTTCGGTTGCCTGTGGAATTTCGTTAAAACACAGTCAGCCCAAGATCACGTTCAATAAGAGAGGTGAGGTGATCTTTTAGTGAATGCGCGGTATTAAGTTACAGGCGGCCGGTGCAGAATTTCAACGAGCGCCATTTTTAATTTGTGACTTTGTAAGGAAAGGAAATATTTTAGATTCCGCACGTAAAATTAAGCTATATTTCAAAATTCATACGATAAAATAACTCATCTCTGGCGTATTTACTTTATCGATTGAATGTTGAAATGTAGCTTTATTTGACGTTCGGGATCTAGGATATTTCATTCCCCATACAAAATCTTGTAAAGCGCTCTAATTCTCAACGACCACCCGGCACCCGAAACTCAATACTGCTTGCACTCACAGGTCACGTGATCAATTGTTCCTCGCTCTCTCTCCCAGCGTGAACTTGGGTTGCCTGTGAAAATTCCACCTTTGCTAAAACAGATACCGCCGCTTTTCGGAAATTGTCGGATGTCATCGGAAATACAGAAAAGAATGTTTAAGTTTGATTTAATTCTTCATGGAAACGTTTATATTTTCAGAACTACTTGCTTTTTCACATTTACACTAAATCAGTTCTGATGGGCATTCAGATTTCCGCAGTGTGAGGTCCAATTAATTGAAATGCCAAGTTATGGTCCCACAGAGTGTCGATTCCATTCTTATCTGTAACTCGAAATTAGCAGTCGAAGCAACTAAAATAGGTGACGTATTCATCAAACTTAAGCTATCAATCATGAAATCTTCTTTCTGGCCGATTGTACCACTGATTTAGACCTTCACGATTGATCCTCATACTTAATCTGATTTTCTAGGTACTAAGCACTTGCGCTCAAGTAAGTTTTACAAGAAGCAGTTATCAACAAACATACCTTCATCAGTTGTCTCGTAAGCCCTCCAACAATTTCCCGTTTCTCTCACCAAAAGAAATCTCCTTAGAGTTTGTCCGGCCGCGCTTGTTCTTGCACGTTTCTTCTTAGTGGATATAGCATTTTCCGTATGTCTTTTGCCATATCCAGTGCAGTTTACTCAAACAACAATGGCCTTCTCCGCGTAGAAGACATCCCTTTAATTTGCATGTTTTACATCACATCTAGAAAGAAGACTTAAAATATTGCTGTCCAATAAGTTCAAAGTCCATCATCTTTACCTGTGCGCATATCTCATTATTGTTTTTGTTGTCATTGTTTTTGTATATCCGTGAAAAAATTCAGATTGAACTTTGGAGCTTCTAAATTTATAACCTTCTGACATCCCATGGGCCTTACACGAACAAACTACCTTATTGTAAGGAATATCCGTGACAAAAATTCTTTGTTTTTTTTGTTTCGACCAGCCGCAAAATTTTTTTTAGAGGTCGTTTAACAAATGCCCTCACGCAAATAGTGCCGACGCTAATCATCCATTGGCCTTAAAACATCGCAAACCGATTAAGCTGCTGTGGCGAAAACCACAGACAATTCTTTTCGAATATTGCAATGAAATCATACATTATGAATTCTTCCGATTCTATAAAGCTACGACAAACATGTAGACAGGGAGCCTAAACGGAAATCAAAAGGAATTTTAGCGTCTTTGGTTACTCCTCAAATGTGACCATTCAGATGAAAGCTTCTGAGCAGTACTTTCCTGTTTCCTGGGGTGCTGTTTTTTATGCTCTGCATACAAGGTGCATGCCGTGGTTCTAACGTTTGAATCCCTGAATAAAATATTTTTAAGTGTGGCCGTTCAAATGATGTTACATGTGTTACCCTCTTTAGATAAAGTCTCTTTCATGGTTCTGAATGTCGAGTTTGATGACGTGTCTTGTCAAAGAATTGTCTCGGCTAGCCATTAAAATGGAAACTTTCCCAGTGATACTCCTTTTGCATCTTGAATATTTTCTTGAGATTTCTTCCACATTTTTGCGCTCAGGTGTAGCTGCTTACCTTTACACTTACACTTACACTTTCCTTTCAAAAGGTGGCAGTCCCTACCCGGGCATGGAAGTATTAGAGCTGATAGACAAGTTAGAATCTGGTTACAGGATGGAAAAACCGAGACATGCAGCTGATGAAGTGTGAGTAAAATTGTACAGTCATCCATTTATTCCCAACGAACCAGCCTTCTCCATGAGTTGGCAGGAAGTAAAGCCGCGAGTACAGTTGTGTATACAGAAACGCTCTCCAGAATGTGTAATGAAAGAAGGATGTAGGAGAGATTGATGTCACAATGGTTTCAACCGCATTTCACGTGGTAGTCTCCTTGGGAACGAGGTTGTTCACGTGCCTCTCCTTCTTTCACGCATTGCAGAAACATGTTCATTAGCATGTTCACTTTGCAAATTTTTAAGAGACCAACACGATTGTCGCTATAGCTCAACTAAATCGATATTCCTCTTGGTAATCATTCAATTTAGTTATTTTAGTCAATAGTTTTCATTTTGAAGCAATAGCTGGGGAGTAAAATATTAAAAAAAACTCGTTATCAGCAGAGGTAGACTTAACTTTTTATGGGATCAATAGCGCATGAAAAGAAAGTCGAATTGGCTCTGTTTTATCAAAGTTTAGCTTAGGAATTCAGTCAATAGCTTTCAAATACCTTGGACAAAATACGTCTGTAAGAGCAGGGGTCAGTGCGAACAATCAAATTGAAATTGACCTCAGTTGCCCGTAATGCAAACAGATGTCTCGAAATTTAAATTTAAGGCTTTCTTTTAGCAAACAAAATTTTTCTTTTTTTCAGCTGTAAAACAAAATTCAATCTGTTATCAGTGAATGTTATTTTTACATGCACTGTAACCCCCTTAGGCACGTGAATCTTTCGAGCAGTTTAACCAGTCCTGTGAGGAAGATTAGGGCTTTAAAAAAGCAAACTTGAAATGGTGTCACGTTTCTCGGTTCAGAAACAAATCTCACCTTGACCGGTAAACGATCGTTGTGACAAAGTCAAAGTTAAGTTTAATTATTTTCTAAAACTTATTGGCTGAATAATTTTATCACACCATTGCAATTACTAGAAAGTTTATATCTGTTCTTTTACCTATAATCTCTATACGATTCAAACGAAGCTCACACACATATGTAATGCATTGGATCGAGATTAGGAAATTCAAAGGTCCTGGGCTTACAAGAGTCACTTACAAAAGTGAATCCCCCCGAATTCTTTTGAATATATTCATCAGGTGACGTGACCACGGTAGGTCACCATTGTATATTTCTTACAAAGGAAAGCTCAGAATGTGTTAGGTGAAATCAGACATGCTTTTACATCAGCTGATTTAAAACGGCTATGTAACCAGTCAACACGAATGTTACATAATTATGCATAGTTTAATTTGTATTTTATCATGATGTTACAGGTATGCTCTTATGCTCTCATGTTGGAATGAAGACCCGGATGAGCGACCCACGTTTCGTCAGCTGCACAGCACTTTAAAGCAACTTGCCGATGAAAACGAGGTACTAAACCTGAATATTCACATGCCATCACTAAGGCCCAGTTCAGACGCCGAACTTTTCATGAGCCGAACTTAATTCAAATTAAGGTCGGCCCAAATCACGAAAATTCCGCCTTTTGATCCATACGCCGAACTTAATTAGCCGAACTTAATTTACTTGAAGCAAAGCCAATTGAAATGTTAGCGTTTTTTTTTTTTATTATTATTATTTTTTTTTTATTTGAAATACGTTATGATAATTTATGCATTAGGTTCGGCTCATGAAAAGTTCGACGTCTGAATCAAAGCCGTTCCAAAGCCGATGTTCCCGGCTTAGCCAGGCGGGAAATGAAAATGAAAATGTTTAGTTATGAAGTATAAACAGAGACGTGGTCTGTATAAGCTAACCACGTCTTACTTGTACACCCGAGAAGAAATAAGAAATGAAATAAAAGAAAGCGGAAAGGGTTTTATCCCATAAATCGCATCGGTATTCTTGGTATTGAACTAGAACGAGCTTCTAATTTTTAAAATCGAACTGTTTCTTTTTTTTTTTTCTTTTTTTTTTGGGCTGACTCTTAGCCTGGGGTATTTTCTTTTTTTCTTAGTATGTTCTTAAGATTTTGGTCAATCTCAGCCTCAATGTTCTTATAAAACGGTTCTTATGAAAAAGAGTGTATGAGACTCAAACAGAAACTTTGGAGTAAGTACTGAAAGTAGCTTCTTAGTTCTGATTTCTTATAAATTTCAAGAAAACTTTCTTTGGTTTTTCTAGGGTTGCATCAGCCTCAAAACCTATGACGGGAGGCTCTACGAGAACGTCCAAACGCCGTCTAGATAGAGTTCGCCTTCTTGAGCAACAGTCCACAGTAGTGTGCAACAAATCTAGCTTAGCTTTGTTTTACGATATATAGATTTTAGGGGGGGGGGGGGGGGGCTCGTGTGGTCCCTTTGCAATGCCATAGGACACCACGTCAGATGTGAGCTGTGGGCCCCATTGGTTTGAAGTCGTGGGGCCAGATTTACGAAGCTCTCATAAGTTAATATGTAACCTAAGTATTGTTTCTTAACAATAACCTATTGTTGGACTGACAATGCCCTGTTGTTATGAAAGGATACTAAGTATACATCTTAAATAGGCCATTTCCGAGTTGCTGTGAGCCTCATGGTGAAAGCGAGGCTAAGTGCAAAGTTTTTGTCATAAAAATTAGTTTTCAATCATACGCAACAAAACTAATTTTCACATGAAATGCTTTTGCACTTAGCCTCGCTTTCATAATGAGGTTCATAGCAACTCGGAAATGGCCTATTAGGAGCTTGCCCCTGTGCTTGAAATAGAGTATGTTATGCATATTGAAGTAACGTAAAGTGTAGGATATAATACTGGGACCATTTTGGTATGTTTTACCTTCATTCTGATCCAAAAAAGGTATAAATTAAATAATGTAAAAAAAAAGCCATACATTTTGGTCTAAAACTAGGGATCAGAATTACGAAGCCCTCTTAAGTTAAGATATATTTTAAGCATTGTTTCATAACAATAGGAAAAAGAACGAAGGCCCACGGAAAGTTTCGCTGGGGAGACAGGTATCTTTACCCACACAATGTTACTTTGAGGGAGGCGAGTACGCTGGGGCCGGTTTCTTTTCAAGCGTTAATATTTCATTTGTTGCAGTTAGTTTTTTGACACGTTTTGAAAGGAGATGAACAGCGAAATTCTCCTGATCGTTTCTTAGAAAACGTGTAAACACAAAAGTTGGTGACGGCCTAGTACAAGTTAAAATTGAAAGTCATTCTTATTATTGTTTAATTTTTTTTAATCTCGAAGGTAATTAACCATATACATAGCCAAAAATATACTTCATGCATGTCACGTCCATAAAAATTGCTTTGACAATAAGTCGAGCGTTTAAACGTATAACATGTAAAATAGTTGTCTGAAAAGTTACATTTATTAAGTATCAACCAGCCTTAGGAAAAACGTACGATATCCATTACAACAACAACAACAACCTAAAACAACAATAGCAAACAGTCGAATCTCAACGATATTTCTTGGGACCATTTTTTAAAGTGATAACAAAACACACAGAAAATCTGATAAAAATGTGTTATTCCGAGTAACCAAAACCTTTCGTGCAAAATATACAATTGTGCCTGGTTCGAGTGTTTTAATTAGTATTGATCCAGTCATTTATTCTATCATAAGAAGTAGAATCAACACAGCAATACTACACCACCGGTCCCAAAATAAGTCAACACGTTATCTGTCTATTCTGAGTACAGTTCTGTCGGTTCTGGTTTGTCTGGAATTTAGAGTAACCAGAAAACGCTGACTTTTAATGCATGAAAAAAAGTATATAATCTCATGTCAACGCCTTTTTATGATTGAGCTAACTGGCATTTAAATATTAGGAAAAACTGGACGCAATTATATAAGTAGGACTCTTTCAAGATTAAGACTTGTTGTAGTTTAATAGTCACAATAACCTTTAGAATCGTTATATATATACATGAAATCTAAAGTGTTGAAAAGTTTCTTAAAATGAAGCTGTTTTGGAAAGAGTTATGCTATAGACTGTTCTCATTCACGTGACTACCGGCCATATTGGTTTACTGAAACAAGAGAAAGTATTTGCATAGAAGTAAAGTTCAATTCCCAGAGGTTTAGTTTGGGACACCAACATGGCCGCCATTTCTTTGTTTTGGGACACCAACATGGCCGCCGTGACGTCATGTGAAAACACTCTATTGGCAAAAGTGTTCTCTATTTCCTGCTTAACCCTTTAAGCCCTAACAGTGATCAGCATCAAATTTGTCCTTGTAATATCAATGATTATTCAACCCCTGAGGACATGAGCATAAGGATATGATCACCCAAGGTGAATGTTTTAATCACTTCTCCCCAGTTTTTTAATAAGAAAAGTATGGGGACAAGAAAGGAGAATTTGCTCTTTAATATTAGGGGTTAAAGGGTTAATCTAGCTAGGTGCTGATGCAGAATAGGTGCCCATAGCTATAGAATACAAGTAATTTTGATTTACATTAAATTGAGAAAAGGTACATTCATTTGGTCTGGTATTTGCTATTTTCTCAATCATGCATAACATTTATGTGAACTTTTAACCAGCTGCGCTGCATCTTGTCTTGGTAAGGGAACACGGCCAACCTTGATTTGCATGGTCTCCTCATAAGAGACTTGAATTAAAGAACTTTCGGAAACAGAAACAGACAATTGTTTACAAACATTTTCCGAATGACAACAAGTTAACTTGCGTTCGACTCGTAGATGCTTTAAGTTGTTAAACAGCACTTTTAGTGTGACGTATATGAGGAGCACACTTTACGATTTTTTTGTGTGAAGATGATGTATTAGTCTTCTTGTGTATTAATGCATGTTTATGATTGTACAATTTTTTTCCAAGTGTGGGTGGCGAAACATAATCTGTATTTTTGGTTTTGAGAGAGCCACAAGTTCGTCAGTAATTTTAGTTACTGTTATCTTACCATACCAATAAAGATGACCAGAAACAAGTGTCAACTATCTGGACTGTCAAAAATATACCTAACTGCTTATGTCTCAAAACAAAACTTTTCCTGGCTTATCAATAAGCTAAATTGCTTGTCACCCAACAAATGCTGCGTAGCAAGTTGCGATTGTACGTTTGTTGCGTGTACCTCTGCGTGCAAAAACTTTGATGTTGCGGAAGTCCAATTGCCCATTGCCCCTTTTCCGCATTGTCATATACCGCTCAAAATACCTTTGCACTAGCCTAGGGAACTGGTCATAACAAGTTTGTTTGAAGAGGACCCACTTTGTCTGGGGTAGGGGGGTTATCAAAGACACCACCTATCTCGTGAACATTGCCGACCAAATTTTATTTGCCTTAAAATTTGAGCTGACACAGAAATATTCAGCTAGAAAGAGTCAGCATTGCTAGATAAACAAGAAAAGTGAGGTTTGAATCTCACTGTCATTTGTTGTTGCTGGATAGAGGGGTGGCTATGCAATAAAGACATCTTTTGACGTTGAGGAAGGGGTGTGCAGGCAGAGACCACCATCTATTCTGGGGTTTGGTGGGTCCTGTTCGAGTTGACGTAGTAGTTTTGAAGCATCCTTGGTCGTTCTGTACTAAACTGGCAAATAAGGTAATTACGCGCATGTGCAAACAGTAGCGCCAGGAACCATTCATTCCACTTCAAATTATTTGTACGCCGTCAGCCATGCACAAAAGGGAAGAATTCTGGGGTCGAAAATTCGTGCGACAGCTATACAGGCTGAGGGAAGTGGTCAAAACTACTATACTCGAACAGGACCCACCAAACACCAAAATAGATGGTGGCCTCTGCCTTCAGCCACCTTCCTCAACCTCAAAAGATGGTGTCTTTATTCCATAGCCACCCCTCTATCCAGCGCGCAGTGAAAAATGACAGTGAGATTCAAACCTCACTTTTCTTGTTTATCTAGCAATGCTGACTCTTAGTAGCTGAATATTTCTGTGTGAATTCAAATTTTACAAAGCGAATAAAATTTGGTCGCCAATGTTCACGAGATAGGTGTTGTCTTTGATAACCCCCAGACACGGTGGGTCCTCTTCGAACAAACTTGTTATCACCAGTTTCCTAAGAGCTTTCTGTTGTCACATTTTTCTCAGCCTCAGAATCCCGATGTATATAATGACTCCCAAACAAGCTTTTCCATTGACTTTACCCTGGGATTGTGATCCCGTATTACGCCTGTCAATTTTGGTGATCATTTTACCGCACAGCGGATTAAGGTCATATCCAGCTACCTTATCTGGGGCCCGTTTCTCGAAAGACCCGATAACTTACCGGGCCCGATAAGTGTCTTTGGTGATAAATGTTTCTTTACAGAAGTAAATTTTTTTTAGCATTGAATACGAAATTTTAAAATCTTATAATTCTATGAAAACATTGGCCAAGTATTATGTCTGTAATCGCTGTGTAATCGGCGAAAAAACATTTAAAAATATACTTATCGGGAAAGATTACACGGACACGGGATGTTGTGAATATAGAATTTGGGATTTCGAGCATTAAATTTGGATTGCGATGATCTGTAATTAAGGGCCTGATACCACATCACTGGTTTCTTATTCCCGTCTGACGAATGGAGCGGGATGTTAAATTAATGCAATACGACATTTGCAGACTACCCTGAGGAGGATTGCGATGATCCTTATCAGTTACGTGGGAAGTTAGCTTTCCATTCATCATTTCCTTGATGGCGTTATTTGACACAAGTAAACAAATCTTGCGCTATTAGCATGCTAAAAGCGCTTAACGACCGTCAGTTTAATTGCGCTCTGCTAATTACTGTAAACAGATGAAGAGAAACAAAGTTTAATTTAGATTGACTTGCAGCTGGATATGTCCATTAGACCGAACTATATGAAACACAACGTATAAGCAAGAAGACCCGGCGAGTCCACCATATACCGGCTTCTACTCATCAACATTAAGCGCAAAATTGGTAATGATTTAGAGAAAGAATGACGACGCAAAGCGTTTTCTTGACATTCCTCTATCTCTTAGTAGCACACGGTGCCAAATATCAAGGAGTCTTGGCGCAGCAAACGCCGCTACACATCGGAGGTCTGTATCCATTCGGTGGTCTCACAGAAGGAGAGGAATCCATGAAAGGGGATCTGATACAACCGGCGGTTAATATGGCGTTAAAGGACATAGAAAGTAAAGCTATCTTGCCAAAATATCAGCTACAGCTTCATGTCAATGACACACAGGTAAGGAGAGTCAAGACTTGATGCGTTCTTTTTATGGTCTTTTATCTTCCTTGGAGCGATTTATATGAAGAACAAATTTGTTGTAGTTTCCATAAAATTGCGTACACTCGAAAAACGTGGCATGCAAACAACACCCAGAAATGTGCACCTCAGTATTTTTAGCTGAGTGGTTTCATTTGAGACATCATCCACAGACTCAAATCTAAGATACATATATATTGTGTATACAGTACACGTACGACTGACCCAAGTGTTAACTGGAGGAAGCCGGGAAATGTAAATAAACTGCACTGAAATCACGCAAGGTAAAAAGCTTTTATACTTGTATCGGAGACAGTATGGAAGCACTTGGCAGTCAACAGATGGACGTTTTGAGAATATAGTAAAAGATCTTGTTTGTGACGCCTTTATATATACATAATACATAAAACTCGCGGTAAAGGACACTCACCATTACAGACTGAGGAGTCGATGTTTCATTGAACGACAACTCCTGAACATCATTCGGCTACAATGCATTGCATTATATAACATTACAGAGTGTCTCAGAACGTTCTGTTAAAACAAGTGTTTACTGTACTGTGGATGCACTTACATCGTTCTGTTACAATCATCCACCTCTCACAACGAAAACCTCCCGTAATACATAGACCTCCTTAAAATGTAGAGTTCTCTTGTAGAGACCAAAGCCGCCCTAAACTCTACCTCTCGGATGCGTCTAACTCTATAATAGAGAAACGTTTGTTCTATTACGTTTTCAATTGGCATATTCGTGTTGTCTAAGAAACAACATCAAACAACAAACAACTGGTAAAAGATACATATATCTTATTCGATGGTTTTTCCGGGCCTTGAAGGGGCCAGGAAAAATACGAGCAATGAGCAAAATGTCCGCGCGTGTTATATGCAAAACCATCGAATAAGAGATTTATTGTTCCACTATGAAAAGATTTTGTGATTTTGGTTTCTCTTTTCTGGTAAGAGTGTTGAAATACAGCCGGCATTATCTGTCCATCCAGCTATCTATCAGTATATGGCGCGTGCGAATGACGTAATCAACACAGAATGAAAGTGATATGTCGTTGGTCGCATTCGCTCTGTTGTAAAGCGGTCAAACAGGACACTACAATGTATCACAGTCTTGTATTTTACGCGTTGTCTTGACCTTATTTGGTGAAATGACATGAAAGTGGAATAATAAACTCAATTATTCCCCTTTTATGCCAAAAATATTTCACAATCAATATCGAGGTCGGCAATAGAGAAAGACTTACACGATAGCTGGTTTACAACTAGGAAGTTTGATCACGATTTTCCAACTACTTCAGTTTCCAATATTTTTACTTGAACTGGCTCCTGATGTGTTAATGCTGACGGAAAAATGTGTCGAGGGGTACGTTTTTCGATAGTCTGGAAAGCTGATCTGTCTGACGCCAAAACTGAGTTATGCACAAAGCTTTTTTCGAAAATGTTTTCGTAACATTTCTTTGATTTTGAAGCCTTTGTAATCTTATGAAACAAATTGGTAGGAATGCACTAAAGATTAATTGTTAGTAGATGAAAACAGCTTTAGAAAACATTCATCGGGTTTGGTAAGTCATCGAGATTTACGCGAAACGGGACCCTGTTGCGACCCTGGCATACTTGTAAAGACAGGCAGACTTTTTTATTACCGACAACAGCTAAAGAACATGATTGAGTATTTGTAATGTGAAGGTGTTTTGATTACAAAGATAGAGTTTTAAGGAGTTATGGTCTCTCGGAGACTAACTTTATAGGTACTAGGTAATAAAGAGTGACCAATAAAATTGAAATGAAGGAACAATTCCTACTGTAAGCGTCAAACTTATATGACGTCATCATTGTTTACGGGAAGGTCATTAATTAGAAAAAAAAATTGTTCTGGCAGTCAGTAATTAGCCAACACACTGTTACGGTGTCTCGGGCTGAACTTTATATACTTGTTGTATTACTTTTATTTATTTATTCATTTATTCATTTGTTTGTTTGTTTGTTTGTTTATTTATTTATTTAGTTATTTATTTATTTATTTATTTATTTATTATAAAAAAATATTTATTTATTATTTTCTTTAATATTTATATTTTTTGTATCTATATGTATTTGTATAGTCCTTGGCAAAACTAATTAAAAACCACATCACATCATTTCTCTTCTTTCCGATTTCTGTTTGCGCCTTCGTCAGACGTCTGATTAAAAGAAACAGCTAATAAAGTTAGGCAAGATTTTTTATTTTAAGGAGCTATATTCCACGAAAATTTATAAATGGATCAAATTAATCTAATACAGTTTCTAAGAGCTAAGGAGGGAGCAATTTATACACTAGAGAGAAAAGTGATATGCCGATAATGTAGCATACATCACGCTCAAACTCATTGATAATTCATCATTTGAAAACAAACAAAATCACTACTTGGATATGTGTTCCTAATTACCATAAAATTTTGCCAACGTTAGCCTTGAATTTCTCCGCTAAGAATTCAGTACTGATCAATTGAGAGTATATCAAACACTCGAAAGTATGTTTCATCAGATATCCAAGCACCTCAAAGTCGTTTAAAACTTGAAACTCGGCTGCGCCTCGTTTTTTCAACCTATTTCTCAGTGTTTGGATATCTGATGAAACACGCTTTTTCGTGTTTGATATATTACCTCAAGGCTTCAGAATCGACCCCCTGAGTCACAGAATGGTACCTTTGTGTTTTAGTGCAGAGCAGACCAAGCATCACGTTCCCTGTTTGAAATGATAAATGAGCAAACAACAAAGATAGCCTTGATTGGTGCTGGCTGTTCAGTGGTGTCCGAGCGGATAGCGAAGGAAGCTAAGACTTGGAATCTTGTTATGGTAAGTAGAGAAAGGCGCGGATCCAGACAGAAATGCCACCGTTTTCCTATAATGCGAGCGCCGAAGGCGCGAGGTTTTATCAGTTTGATTTGATTTGATTTGATTTGATTTTACTTCGCTACGCCCACAAGGCCAGGAAAAAGAAAAAAGTAGCAACTGGCGTGTAGACAGGGAGACCACAACTTTACAGCTTAACCAATCATAATGGACCCATTAAGATACAAAAAAATATATTAAAAAAAGAAAACAGAAACAACACGTTCTAGGGGGCTCCGGAGACATGCTCCGCCTTGAAAGTGTCATCCCTGGGCTTTCAAGTCATCCTGGAAGGCATTTTCCGTGCTTAAACGTGGAAAGTTTCTTTTATTCTCAAGCTATCTATTTAGTGCCAAAAATTTGACGGCTTTCCGTAAAACGGTGTAAGCCGATCTACATGCATCCGAGCCTGGGAGATGATGCTGTTCAAACTGAATAGAACTGTGTCACTCTCGGTTCCGTGTAAGGGACTGTCAAAGTCTTCTAAAATAGAAAATGTCTCCTATTTTGAGCATCGCTTTCAAGGCAGATATCCCCATGATATGCGGTCATGGAAGCCTATAGTTCAATATGTGTTTGGCAATTTGTGTTTGGTTTGGATGGAATCTGCTAAAATGAACTAGAAACTAGTTTACACGGAATTTTACCTGCTTCTTACGCCCTATGTTTATAGTGCTTTTTACCCTATAGCCCCTTCTAAGCTTTCGTTTCCCTATTTAAATCAAATTACTCTACTTTCTGCCACTTTTGCCATGCAGATTACGCAGTCTGCCTCGTGCATTACAGCTGCGATTTCTACCTTACCTCCTCCCATTCGACCACTTTTTTCCTTTTTCAATGTCTTGCGACCCTCTCCCTAGACTTTATTGATCAGTTTGCCTCCCATATCTTACAATCTTAGTCACATTTACACATGGAGCACTTAACTAAAAACAAGAAACACCCATGTTAATGCGCATGGCTCTCCCTTCCATTCAATGTGGGGGAGTGCGCAGCCTTGAGACACGTACCGTCTAAATTCCATCTAATATCACTGAGGGCTTAACTTCAATTAAATATGTACAGCTCTCCCTTGCCATCAGTGTAGAGCAAAACTTTTTTTTAGAGTTATGAGTCACTGGTAGTAGTATTGGAGGTGGGTGTCAATGACAGCATCAATGCAATTGATACTGTAGCTCCGCTTGGGCAGAGAGTTGTTGGCATGACAGTGCGAATGATATGGTTTAGGATTCCAAACTAAAAACGTCGAGCTCACTGTTCTCTCTTTTTGTCTAATAAAGTGGCCAAATTGACACTTGACATCATCCCCTTGATAATCTAATGAAATTAATTAGTTAGCAAAAATGAAGGTACTTCGATGTACATTAGCAAATTTGTGACAATTAAGAAGGAAAATCTCCATGGAGGACACCGCCCCTTTAACTTTGGGGCTGGCACTTCGCCATCAATAAACTTATCACGCAAAAGTTTTGGAAGAGGTACTACTTAAAAAAGCGATATTTTTTAGACGTTTGATAGCCGATTTTTCTAAAACTTTACAGATCTTGAGGGTGGAAGTGAACCGGGGTTGTTGTTATTGTTGATTGTTGTGTTTTTTGTCGTTATGTTTCGTATTTTTAGTGCATTGTTCGCTCATTAGATAATGTTCACTTAAAGCTACTTGACTTTAAATAAGACTGCATCGTGATTATTGATTTTACCATTAGCGTTTCAAGGCATCGAATGAAGCTGAAGCAATAATAAGTCCTTTAATCTTCCCTAAGAAATGCTTTTGGAGAATTCTGCGTCTCCTGTGACACAATACAATACACGTGGTTTCCTGTAGTTTTTTGCAATTAATTTTTGAAATACACAAGTTGATCTAGCCTGCGAACGCAGACGTATTTCCGCCTGTCTGCGTTCGCAGGCTAAAGTTGATCGTGCCACGATTTTTATCTTACTTAATTCAGTACTGGTGCGCTAACGTGTCTGTGCCAGTCGCCTCGCGCGCGTCGCCCACGAACTTGGATGTGATCTTTAGAGGAGACAAGATATGCAGATCACTTGTACAGTCGACTCCCGATAACTCGAACCTCGGGCTAACTCCTGCAGCGCTAACTCGAACCAATTTTCCTTTCCTTTCAGGTCGTTCTCTATTTAATTTTTCCCTCAATAACTCGAAATCCCGATAACTCGAACCTTTTTCAATTTCCCTTAAAGGTTCGAGTTATCGCATATCGGGAGTCGACTGTACATTGAAATCTGACCAAAATGGTAAAAATGACAAAACAGCATAATAGAAATGAACAATTTTAGACCCATTTCACAGACACTTTCAGAATATTTAGGAAATTCAGTTATTAATGAAAGAAAGTGTGCCCAAAAACATTACCCAAGTAAAAAGCGTTGTTCTCTTAACATTTTATTTCTTTTTTTATATCGGTAACCAGAAATACGCTCATTCTTCACATAGGGGAAACGGCGTCTTTAGCGCGGAAAGATCAGGTTACTAAAACTTGAAAATGTATACCGCAGTGTACGGTTTCGACATCAATCAACGTGACTAGTTATCATACAAATCCACTTTGTGGTAAGACCCAAACAACGTGGTGTGGATTAACTGAAAGGAAAGAAGTGAATACCTGGGATGACAGAATCGCGAGGAAGCCTGCGAAGCGACTCTCAATTGGATGAAGTCAGTGGAGAAGAATGATACTTCGGTACCTTAAAATGATCGGTAAGACCTGACAGTTGAGTCCAGCACCGACGATCGTGATCTGCATGTAAATTAGTTTCCCTCACAAGTGTTTTTCTTAGTTATTTGCCGTCATTTAATATCCTAGTGCGAACTACGGTTAAATTAATCACGCGAAGCAGACAAGCCAATTTATATTATCCTCATATCCGGCTGTTAGCTTAGTCTCGAGTTCCCACCAAATCTGAGTCAATTGTGAAGAAATTTGTATTCAAAGATTGTAATTAATAAGTAAAATCTTTATTTCAACAGGGTGGTCCATTCAACGCAAAGGCTGATAACCAAAGGGGCCAAGCATCTTCAAAATTACTTTCGTAAAGAATGAAAATTACATCATTTAAAAAGCCTAAAATATAATAAAATTACATGGAAACATCATCAAAAGTCGTTTAAACAATTCGGTGGCCATCTCCGGTTTAAAAGGAGCAATGAAGAGCAAAAGGCTACAGACAACACAAGTAATGTTTGGGCTAAAGAATAACAATAACTTGACAAAGGAAATGAGCGTTTTCTAATATCAAATATTTTGTGGAAACAAACCCATGAAAGTCGCGCAAGAGTGGAAAGTCTTTCAGCTGGCTCAGGTTGACTAGAAGCAATTAAAAATTAAATTGAAATAATTACCCCGTTTTTTCCCTCTTTTATCCTCCGGACAATCAAAAGGTTTCGAATCTCTCGCACAATAAAGACGATAGACTCTCGCTGCAATCAATTGTATTTTTTTTTTTTTTTTTTTTTTTTTGCGAGGATCGCTTTTGGGAATTTCGGTTGGGGTGTGTTGCCTAGCCTCCATGGAAAACATTTTCCTCTAGCAGAGCACAGAAGATAACTTTTTAGATCGGTCTTTTCACATCTCAGTCTGTTTTAACAAAGGAAGGGCTGGAAAGAAAAACGTATACCTCCTCATTCCTGTTTTCCTCACACTTTACGCTGTAATCTCGAAATAAATTCATGATTCATTCGAACCCTAAGAAACATACTCCAGATAGTTTGTTAATATCTTGCCTCAAGTCTGCATAGACACAACATATATGCCTCCCCCTTTCAGTTTCACCCTGTGAACCTGCAGAGATCAGAGATTAAACGAACTTGCAAAATTAATTATTCATCCTCGAGAGGAACTGGATCGGTGGGAAGTCTTTGAATGCTTTGAATTTGTCACTGAACTTTATGGAGATTTAAAAGCAGCTGTGTATTAGAGCGATCCTGTCATATGTTTGATGTAGAATGAGCTTCAAGTTACGACCAAATCTGCCGGCCTGTGATAAGCTGTAGGAGTTAGATGAGCGCAAACACTGATCAGTTTATTTCCAGTTGTTGGTGTCTGAAAAAGCAGATGATTGCCACTTTATTTTTGAGCGTGCCGTTATCCTGCTCATTTCAGTGTTATTAAATGGATATATCACCTATGAATTCTGTCATCAACAACAACTAAAACAATCCAAAACCAAAGAAAGATGGGTCAGTAGCTTTAATCTAAATAATCAGCTTTGCCGCTGGTTTCGTATCCAGATGGAAAGTTAGAACCACCTCGTTGAGCATAATAAACATGTAGTACCGAAAAGCACTGCTCAGCAGTGTCCATTTGAATGGTCACACGTTAGACCACGTTAGGATGTCCGCAGTGGTGTCAGGTGCTCTGTTGCCGGGTGAGGGAGATTAAACGTCTACTTTACTTTAAACGCTGATGTGAACACAAGTTGATGCTGTTATTTCAGAAGGATTATCACCCTAAAACCTACAAAAGGGAGAAATATGTTTAATTCCAAAAAGCGATCTTTGACATTGAAAATCCATTAACTAAAGCCGGGAGAGCGGTGACCAAATAAAAGCATAGAATTATTTGGTGCTCTTGACATCAAGAATGACTTGATGTACTGCCAAATCGATTCAGGCTCACATCTTAAAAGAAAGGAGAAAAGTCTAGCACTAGCCATAAAGGAAAGATTGCACTTTCAAAGCTTACTGAGAATTTGAAATCATTTTTAATTTGAAAGAAATTGTCCGAGAAGCGACTGTTCAAGGAAGAGCCTGATAGCGAAAGATTTGAAAAAAGCGGCAAGAAAAAAGCTGGTTTAAAAATTTAATCAACACCGCACACGGATCTGAACACTGATTCATGTTTATATAAAAACGACAAGCACCGCCTATAGAAAGTTGAACTCGAAAGTTATCATGAGAGTTATTTACACAAGCGAGCCTATTTTAATTTAATTAATATTCGAGATGAGATTGCGTTACCAAGAGCTACTGTCATTTTCGAATGCCATGTTTTATTTACACTCACGTGTGTAAGTAAGGCGGAAATGCATATTTAACCAATAAAATAGAAAACCCCAGAACGGCTGCAAGTTATACGAACAATCGCCGTGTACAAGTTGTATGAAGCTTGAACCTCACCCAGAATTAGCAACGTAAACAGTCCTCGAATGAGACATCTATGAAGTGACATCTCAGTTGAACCGACCGTTTGCTTTCAATTTCGTCAGCTTCTACGCGGAACGCCAACTAAGCGAGAAAGCTCGTCAAAATTTGTTTGCAGTGAGACTTCCCTGAAAGCAACAAGACTGCATTCGTTCACACAGCAGCAACTGAAGAAGAAGGGAAAAGACGCAATCACCAGTCATGGAAAACGCAAGCCAAGCGTTTTTCCCTTCGCCTGAAAATGATTCCGCAAAGGCGTGTGAAAACTTTCCACTGAGGGTCAATACGGTTCTGTACAGCCCGGACAACAAGACTTTTATTGTCACCGTATTTACTTGCGTCTTTATCGGATTAGTGTGTCCTTGCGCTATCACCGCAAACGTGATGGTTTTTTTAGGCATCCTGAGAAAATCTGATCTTCGCAACGTTTACAACACTTCTATTCTCTTCCTCACTACCTCTGACCTTTTAACAGCTTTGATTACGATGCCAACATTCATGGTGTACCAAGGAAGCAAGTTGACGAAACCAGAAAAAGATTTCTCATGCGTCGCCTTCGTCCTCTACGTCTTCACCACATTTCTCTTCACAGGTCTTTCTGTGGTGACAATTATTCTTATCACACTCGAGAGATATGTTGCGATATTCCACCCCTACAAATATCGAAATTACATCACGAAGCGCCGAATTGCTGTAACAATTTCTGTAGTATGGATCTTGTGGACTGTGTTCATCACCCTCGCTCGGCTTTCACCTAAGGCGGGTGCAGGCATGTACAGCGCTGTCGCGGCTGCCATGTTGATTCCTTGTATTTTACTTACTTTCTTCGTCTACTGCAAGGTGTATGTGTTGACGCGGCGGGTACGTCTGTCCATAGGTCACGAGCTATCAGGACCACGAAACGCGGAAGACATTCAAGAAACGAAATCTTCAAGAACGGTAGCGTATCTAGCTGGTGCCGTGGTTCTCTGTTTTGTGCCGACGCTCGCCATAGCGGTAGTGTATCAAACACAGACAGTCAACCAGAATTATTTTTACCACTTGTTGTACCCGCTTACGGATACAGCAGTGTTGCTTACCCCTATTTTTGACCCCATAATCTACGTTCTGCGAAGCAGCAACGTCAGAAGAAGCCTTCGCGAATTGTTGCGCGAGAGAAGCGTGCCGAATCAATCGAACCGCGCGCGAGCGCAGACAGGAGCAACAGCGATAACAGGCTTAGAAATGACTGTGCAATCATAGAGATATTATCGAAGTTTAATGGCTGACAGAAATAAACCAAACACAACTGTTGAAATATGATTTGGTATTTTTGCAATGCGCTGCATTAACCGGCCGCCCTGGATTCAGACATCCGCGCGTGAAATTCAAGACTCAAGTCAAGATGTTAACCTTTAAACAAATCTTCACTTACAGTTTAGTTCTAACATTTCAGTCTGTGGATGAAATCCCTTCGAATGGAAGCTGTTGAACAATACTTTCCTGTGGTGCTGTTTAATTTTACTGTACAACTTTGGAGTTTGTGGATACGATCTGAAGTCGGTGCGAGCACGGCATCAGATGACAGCTCTCCATCACTACTTTTCGGCGGTTCTGTTTTTCTAAGAATAGTTTCAAAACAAAATATGGGTATTTGAGCAAGGTTTCGAGCTTGGGAGCTTATCAGAGGCTACCTATAACACTACTCCATCGCTTTTCTTCCCTAACGAGTTCGCGAGACTAAACTAATTTCGCAACCGGATCTCAAGACAAGCGCTTAATGATTTGTAAATGGCCGGCTGTTACTGACCAAAGTACAAGTAACCTGAATGTTAGACCTTGTCATCGAAAGAGACAGCATCAATGAAAGCTCTCGTGAACGTAAACACGGTTATCGTGACCTTTTGCTAAGCCTGCTTGAGGGAAGTGTCTAGCTCTTGATGCCTGTGGCGGGAAAATAACGACCTAACAATATAGGAGCTCTTTTTGAGGTTAAGGCCCAATTCATACGTCGTTACCTCGGTTGCGTTGAATGCAATTGAGGAGCCACGAAAAATGTTAGAAATCACAGCAAAACAACTCAATAACTACAAACAATAATCACTCCAGTTTATTCAGTTCAGTGGGAGGTGAATGGCCTAAGAATTCTGACAGATTCGATTCATTTGTTAACTCTGACTGAAATCATTTCCAGGCGACTGAAAAATGACGCCTACTGAGGGACTGCTGAACTAGTCGAGTCCTAAGTTTGACTGTTTTTCCGACTGTTTTGGTGTTTCAAGACAGGTCAACTCGTCCAAAACACTTACCGTGACTAAAGTGGTTTGACTCCGAGAGTCTATAAAGTCCGATTTATTCAAGAAAGTATTTTGTCGTCAGATTTAATTTTTAGGTAGAAATTAGCATTTTTAATTTAGGTAGAAATTAGGTTTTGTATTTTAATTACGGTAGAAATTATCTTGTATCAATTAATAGGGATTCAAATGTGGTTTATCGTTTATTGTGGTAAGACGTTAGTCACGCTTATATAAATAAATCTATCTCTATACTTGGATTTCCTTTAGAGTCATTTTGAGTTGCTTTTATGAAAGGTGACAACTTTATCCAGGTGTAAATGAATGTAAATATATGAAACATGTATTTTGAACTGCGGATGAAAGATCAAATAGAAGAAAGATCCTCGCCGCAGTTAGTACGCAACTTAAGCAGTTGCGAAAAGGAAAGCCTGAAAAAAATTCAGGTTCGAACCGTTCGAGCCTGAATTTTTTTCAGGCTTTCTTTTCGCAACTGCTTAAGTTGCGTACTAACTGCGAGGATCTTTCTTCTATTTGATTAATCCAGGTGTGTTAACAAAAATACAAAATGGTGATTTCTTTTAGCTTTTTTACATATCCTTCAGCAGACAACTTATTGATGTTGATTTATTTTTCCGCAACAATTTGAAGAGAAAAAAGCTTTACCCGAACTCAATGTTGACGGGATCCCACCAAAATTCTTGTTAAAATTAAAATAGCTCGGCTCAAACTTGAGCACTTATGTTTAAGGGTCTATCTCAATTAGCATTTTATTTTCACCTTTTTTGGGGTCATAGAATCGAAGTCCTAAAGAAAGTGTGACGATGTAATATATCAAACACGAGGAAGAGTGTTTCATCAGATCTCTAAACACTGAAGAGTAGGTTGAAAAAACGAGGCGCAGCAGAGTTTTTTTAAACGACTTCGAGGTGTTTGGATATCTGATGAAACACACTTCCGAGTGTTTGGTATGGCTTCTCAAATGATCAATAATTCTTGGAGAAATTGAAGGCTAAAGTTGGCAAATTTTTATGGTAATTAGGATCACATATCCGAACCACAGTCACAGTAGAGATCTTCTTTGTTTTGATGAATTATTAATGAGTTTGAGGAATATTTTTCCTACTCGCTCGACTCAACTGTTGAAAAGGACTTTTTCAACGTAACTCGGCGACTTTGGCGATAACAGCTGGGGAACAGATCAGCTCAAGAGCAACTTTCTTGCGCGGGAACGAAGCTCGTCACAACGTCTGCGGTACGCGGGATCTGGCTAACTGGAACTCGACGACAGCATAGAACAAATAAAAAATCGGCCCAGCATACATTTATTCTAACTCACAACATAACCGATTTACAAGTACACGTTATCGTTCTTGTTAATGTCAGTTTCTTTGTTTGAGTCCAAACTCTTTGTACAAAAGACAGCGTGGAGTACAACAAGTGTTAAAGCAAAAGAAAATACTTAACATTCAAAGTTCACGTTGAGAGATATATTGTTAAAGTTAAGATTGGCAGAACAAGTAAACTCCCCTTGAAAGGACACTTAACATTAAGCATTTATGAACGGAGCCGGGAAACACCGACTCTGTTTGCGTATCAACAAAAGGGTCTGCAAGAATGGAACAAAAGATATGCTGAATCTATTTGAATTCTAAAGCACCAAACTTTTCAAGAAATGTACTCCATATTTTCCTTTCGTTTTCCTTTTGTGTATTACTTCTTATTTTTAAAATAAATCTCTCTCTACATTTGCCTCTCATTCGGAAATCTCAACGTCCGCCTCGAAAACGTTTTGACATTGGATTTTGAGGGAAATCGAGCAAAGATAACTCTCCAAAATACAAATTAAAAATGCTGTTTGTATATAACTTAACAATGAATACGAGTAATATGGGAGTAAATCTAAAAACTATTAAATATGTACGACTATTAGATATGTACGACTATGTATAACTATTAAATATGTACGACTATGTATAACTGCAAAAAGCTTAATAAACTACACAAGGCTAAGCGATTAAGTAAAAATTGTGAGGAGATATAATTTACCATCGTGAATAGATAAAATTTATCATTTTTCCTGTGCCTAGCGATTCTATTTAACTTAACCTCGGCCAAAAAAGTCGATTCATGTATTAAACACTTCAGTTTAATGGTCCAGCCGGACGTAAAATACAATAAACTAACAGTTTTTCTCCTAAAAGAAAAAGACTTGTACAGCAGTTAACTCTTAAAATTTTAATTAATATGAAGAGTGTTGATTATTATGTTTAAGTAAAGTACTGTTTTCTAGTCAGGTGAGCTGGGCCATCTTAATTAATTTTTGTACTCTCGATTTTATTGTGTTTTCATGCTGTTCAACATGATCCCCCTCTGGGAGGGGAAAGTTGTTCTTGTTAATGTCAGTTTCTTTGTTTGAGTCCAAACTCTTTGTACAAAAGACAGCGTGGAGTACAACAAGTGTTAAAGCAAAAGAAAATACTTAACATTCAAAGTTCACGTTGAGAGATATATTGTTAAAGTTAAGATTGGCAGAACAAGTAAACTCCCCTTGAAAGGACACTTAACATTAAGCATTTATGAACGGAACCGGGAAACACCGACTCTGTTTGCGTATCAACAAAAGGGTCTGCAAGAATGGAACAAAAGATATGCTGAATCTATTTGAATTCTAAAGCACCAAACTTTTCAAGAAATGTACTCCGTATTTTCCTTTCGTTTTCCTTTTGTGTATTACTTCTTATTTTTAAAATAAATCTCTCTTTACATTTGCCTCTCATTCGGAAATCTCAACGTCCGCCTCGAAAACGTTTTGACATTGGATTTTGAGGGAAATCGAGCAAAGATAACTCTCCAAAATACAAATTAAAAATGCTGTTTGTATATAACTTAACAATGAATACGAGTAATATGGGAGTAAATCTAAAAACTATTAAATATGTACGACTATTAGATATGTACGACTATGTATAACTATTAAATATGTACGACTATGTATAAATGCAAAAAGCTTAATAAACTACACAAGGCTAAGCGATTAAGTAAAAATTGTGAGGAGATATAATTTACCATCGTGAATAGATAAAATTTATCATTTTCCCTGTGCCTAGCGATTCTATTTAACTTAACCTCGGCCAAAAAAGTCGATTCATGTATTAAACACTTCAGTTAAATGGTCCAGCCGGACGCAAAATACAATAAACTAAGAGTTTTCTCCTAAAAAAAGGACTTGTATCAAGTGGTTTTATCAAAGGGAGAACAATCCCTAATCAGCTTTGAGCTATTTTTTAAAGACACAAAGGAGGCCAGAATTGAAAAAAAAATGGTCCCTTGTTTTTAAGTTGCAATCCGAGCTAGAATCTAGGCGCCCTTGATACCAAAAAAATCTAGTACACTAAAACTGGTATAGTATTTTAAATAAAAACTAAGCTTCTGTAGGTCGGAAGAGGCTGTCGTTAAAACTTAATCGTCACTAACGAATCAACATGAATCAACAACAAACGCAAGCACATAAGTCATGCATTGCAAAACGCTCGGGGAAAAAAATATATTGAGCCTTACGCTGTTGGCCTGTATTTCAAAGATAAGGGGTTAGCTTCTAAAGAAACTGTGATGCTGAGTCTGTGGGAAGTGGAAACGAATGTTAGGGTTTTGTGAGTTAAAATTGCGTGTCTTAGTCTTATATTGTAGTGATATTGTAGCAATATTGTATAGTCTTTTAGCTTTAATACTTAATTTTTGTTTATTACTAATTATTGTACCTTATAGCTATGTGTTTCGTTTACAACTACATGTCACAGTCTTACATTGTAGTGCCGATATTGTAGTCTTAATTTTTGTCTATCACCAATACCCGCCAAGATTAACTAATGCTATACGCGGGTTGCGTAAATTGTCTTTGTAGTAATAATAGTAATGTATATCTCGATTAAATTTTCGAAATTCGGCGAAGCAGCAAAACTATTCGTCTACTGTAATTTGGATTGTTTTATTACAAAACAATCTGAAAAGATCGTAATTTTAAGTTCGTTTGTTTGAACATCTTTAGCAAAGTAAAACGGGAGGGACCTGGCAGTTAAATGACCATTAGAGCACATTTTCGGTGTACAGTGATTCATTGTCACAAAACATCGTCTACTTTTTGCCATGACAGCCGCTTGAGATAATACATGTGCGCAGTGCAAATTATTCATTCCGTCTTGACGACGTATAATTTTCAGTTATTGGACGGATAATTTCCATGCTTTCAACTTTAAGAAAATCAATGTCATTTTAACAATACAAAACAAAAAAACAGTTCCTTTTTGTATTTCTCACAAGAAAAAATAGTACTTATTTTTTCCCCTAAATTCTGACTGAAACTCCGATTTGAGGGAAATTGGTAATATATTATTAGGCTTACTTTTGTCAGGTTTACTTTAAGGTGCATTTATGACTGGAAAGCAAATAAACTATCAAAAATGTCGACATTTCTTTTCCTGTAATTGCACAGCTGACAGATTGTAGTTCAGTCTACCACGGTAAATTGTCAATGCCGGCATAAAACATTAAAACCACATTTCCAGCTTATAAATGCGATGAAAAGTGATTTAAGATATAAACCATTACGCTAACAACTTTTAAGTACTCAGTCGAAGTCAGTTTAGTTTTTTTTTGTTATTTTCATAAGCCTTTCTAGCAAGCTCTTCCCTGAAGTTTTGCTAATCAACAGCAAGAAATTGAGAATATTTCGCTTAACTACTAGCTTTCGCAAGGTCAAAAAGTGACCCCATAGAACACTTCAGTGCTATATAACGCAGGCTACATTTAAATCACCCAACTGACGCTGAAGCTCGGTAATCGACTCGTCATCAGGGCCCAGTTGTTCAAGGCCCGATTAAGCTAATCCTGGATTAATTTTGATTCGAGCTTTGACTCGAGTTTAATTACTAATCAATAAAGACTCTTCAAAATGATTTTTGGCTCTCAGTTTTGACTTAGACTTTTCTTTACTTTTAGCTTGAAATTAGCCTTTAAAACCACTTTTAAAGAGCGAGATGAAAACCTCGATTAACTTTTAATCGTAGATTTTTAGCGTTAATCGACTTTCCAACAACCCAGTCGAGGGTTTCAAAGTCTTTCAACCAAGCCTCAAATTCTTGCTGTACAGCCCGAAACCTGAAGCCTCTCTACTACCGTTAGAGCCCGGACAAAAAGTGACGAGGCTGAAGCCCTCAACTTTTGTGTGGCTCACTTTCCTCGTAGTTAGCACCCCCTGTTAGACAAGGTTTTGCAAATAAGCGTCCTTACTTTAACAAACGACATGAACGCCTCTCTCTTCATATAAATGTCTCTTTCGTAATAAAAAAAAAAATTCCATGCTACCATGTCCATCAACTGAAAGAGCTCACTTCATAATTATTCTCTAAGATGTAACCTTTCAAGAACCAGCAATGAAACTACAGTAGATTTCCAACAGCAACACAAAGATTTGCAGTTAATCATATCTTACAAGCGTCTTCCCTTGAATTCTCGAAACATTTGTGACCAGAATTCCCCAGGCCAATCCAAATTTTACAGAATCTCCCGGGATTTCAAACACCTTAGCTAACTACCCCTCCCCCCCCCCCCCCCCCCAAACTCCCACCTTCCGCTGTCTTTCTTGGGCTACACACATACAAGTCATGCAATATATAAATACAAAAGCGTCATACACTTACCAGTAAAGGCCTAGCTCCAGGGTTGCAATTCAATGTTGCTGAGGGCACCATGCAAGTTGCAGCAATTTCCTTCACACTAGCTGGAATACTTCTCTATGCTTGTCACGTTGATACCAGACTTTAAAACCAAGGATTGTTGTACTCAACATTGAGGGGTTCAGAACCATGCAGATGCTTGCGCCTCGCGCGTCTTCACTGTGTATGAAACTGTAGTTTATACCCTTCAAACAGTTTCTCACCCGGCACAGTCGAACGGCAGATGTAGTGTTGCAGCGTGTTGAATTTCATAGAGCCGGAGACACTGCGGAGACGTTGATCGTTTATCGATAGCTGTAGCTTGCCACGCAATTTGGAGGCCCAGGCTAGCATCCCTGTTTCTCATGGCTGATAGAATCAGTCTATTTATTAGCTTTTAACCGACTGAACTTGTAACTTGGACAGTTTCTGTGATATTTTCCGACTGGCTTGCTCTGGTCATGGTGCAGGACGCCATGTAAATGTTTAAAGGGCAAAATGGCCAAATTCGTAGTTGGTAGTCTTGCGTCCTTGCGTCCAAGATGAAGTTTTAACCGCTGCGATTTCTTGTTTGTGTATATCCCTGTAAAAACTAGACAAAAAATTCGAAATACATGAATGAACATCCTGGGCCTTCGGCCACGAGGAAATATGATCTCTGGTTTCATCAATTATTACAGTCTTTGTCAAAAAAGGATCCTGGAGTGAAACTTATTAACTACAGCAATATTAATTTTACCCGAAAATTTAAGATATTTTCAAGGAATCCAGAAGTTCGTGTCCATTTCTGTCAACTTAACTTCAATCATTTAATACTATTCTACAAAATCATTCCATTTCAGTTGCTTTTCTAAATTAGTTACTTTCAATCCCAGACGGTTTTACTCTGTTCCTGTTTTGTTAAAATTAACTCTGGATGTAATTTCCTCGTCACTTCAGTCATTAATTGTCGAAACTAATTATTCACATCTTTTCCACAGGTATCATACGGTTCAACGTCCCCGGCCTTGCTAAAGAGGGATGACTATCCCTTGTTCTTTAGAACAATACCATCCGATGCGGCATGCAATAAAGCTCGTATTGCCCTGCTGAAGAAATTCAACTGGAAACAAGTCGGACTGATAGGAAAGACCGACACAGTTCATTCCGAGGTACGTTCAAATAAGTTTGTTACACTCTGTTTGTTTTTTTTTTTTTTTTTTTTAAAAAAAGGTCTAATTTTGGAGCTGAGGCTGACGTTCTTATATTTTTTGGCGATTTGAAGCTGAAAACGCACGGTATACGCCATGTTAAATCAATGCGGACGTGCCCAAGAAACGTATCAAAGTGCATTGCCTGCTGAGATATTGCCGGATCAAGAACTGCTGATTATGACAAACCGAGATGTGTGTCACCATTGATGTTATACAAAACATGCCCTTAAGTATTTTGGTTTTGGTTTACATGTGTATATTAGCATATTAGCAAAATAAAAACGTTCTTAATCGACTCTCAGCCTGACGAATGTTCGTAATACATATTAGCCAGGCATATTAGGATATTAGCAAAATAAAAACGTTGTTAATCGACTCTCACCCTGACGAATGTTCTTAATACGTTCATAAAATTTTGGTTAATCTCAGCCTCGACGTTCTCATAAAAGAGGTTCTTATAAAAAAAAACTGGGAGTGTATTAGACCATTTTTATACCCCGTTTTGAATAGTCTAGAATTGGATCGGTTTCACTAGCAGCTACTAGCGAGGCAGCGTTGAGTTACAGCTAATTGTCTTGACATGGAATATTAACCTTATAGACTACTGCTTACTTACAAGAAGAACTTGCAAGAGCAAATATCAAGATTCTCACATCCGAAACATTTGTCGACGATCCCACATCACAAGTGAAAAGCTTAAAGGTAAGTTTCCATTGATACAACACGTAGGTTGTAAGGGTTAACGGGATACCGGATATTTGCAAGGCAAAATATTATCGGGATACAAGATATGATAAGAAGAAAAGCTTTAATTTATAGGTATAGGGGACATTAGAGACTAAAGGATCCGGGATATCGAGCGTCAGGGATATTTCGCCAAACACTAACGATTCTTTTACTTTGGCCATTTAGGATATCTTTCGTTGGGGCAACAAATACAACGTAGATTTTTCAGTGCATTTCGTTTTCAGAATACACAGAATATGTCCCAAAAATGCGCCCTAGGTCTCCGGGCCATATTAAACTGAATAACAATAGACCCTTTCTGCGCGGAATCAGTCCGGTATGTGACTTTTAAGGCCTGCTTGTGTTTTTGTTTGTTTGTTTTGATGAACACAGGAGAAAGATGTACGGATAATATTGGGAAACTTTGATGAGAGGAGTGCAAGAAAAGTGTTTTGTCAGGTAAAATAAAGCAATTTCGATATATTAAAATTCGTACTTGGCTACGGGGCTTAAGAGTGTACAGCATAATAAACAGTACCACAGGAAAGTACTGCTCAGTAGCTTTCATTTGAATGGTCACACTTTAGGATTAAATCCACAGACTCAGAAGTTGGAACCACCTTGTACAGCATAATGAACAGTGCCACAGGAAAGTACTGCTCAGTAGCTTTCATTTGAATGGTCACACTTTAGGATTTCATCCACAGACTCAAAAGTTAGAACCACCTTGCATGTACAGCATAATAAACAGTACCACAGGCAAGTACTGCTCGGTAGCTTTGAAATTCACCAACATGCTTACCACAGCAACGGTGCCACAATAGGATAGTAATGCCCCGGTAACTTCCACTTGAAAATTCAGACTTTAATTAAGATTTATTTACAGACTGAAAACGAATGAAAACGAATTGTACAACGTAATATAAAGAGAAGAAGTAGCTTTGGCCCAATACATAAATAACCCTCCGACGTACAATAGTGCACTAGATCATCCATCTACTTCAAATCGTACGGAAAGTCCCTGTCGCGTAACAGTGAAAAATATGACCATATGACCGTGTACGATTCACTCCAATTCGGCTCACTATTGCCTCCTCGAATGAGCCACGCGCGTGCGCATTCGAACCGCCGTACGGAAAAAAATGTCGTCTGTACATTTCACCACAATACCTTGCAAATCAATTAGAAAGTCTTTTTTTGCGAAATGGGTCCCTGTACTAACAACATTGTGTATGGAAGGTTTGAAGTTAATAGCACTTCTCTGTGCGTCTTTTTGAGCGTTTTTAAGGTTTTCGTACGTCAAGACTTATGGGTATATACCAGTAGCCATCTTTTCGGTACGGCAGATTATTACCTATACTCTGCATTCATTTTACCCTCCCGTTGTTCCCCTCTCTCTATAGGCTTACCGCGCTGGCTTGTACGGTGCTCGCTATGCCTGGATCATACCAGGATGGTATAAGAAGAACTGGTGGAGGATAAGATTAACTGAGGAATTAGTGACTTGCACCAAAGATGAGATGGATGAAGCTGTTAGAGGATACATAGCTTGTGACTGTGTGAACATGAGTCCTGACAATATGGTTACTGTGTCAGGACAGGTAAGATTTCCATTGTCTTCGACCGATATATTTGACCTATGTATTGGCTTGCAAAATTCAGGAGGAGCAAAATAATAATCATTACCTCTTTAGCTGCGCACACCAAGGAACAGTAGCTAGGCGTTCTAACTAACAAGTAATCGCATTATAGAATTTTTAGGGGCTATCTATTGATAGCGAACAGCCATTGTATCTAAATCATCAATATCATCATCATCATCGCCATCATCCTCATCATCATAATCTGTCATCGTTATCATAGTAATAGTCATCTTTTTCACCATGGTAGCAATCATAACCTTCATCATACTGTCACCATCATCATCATTATTGACGTCATCATTGACTTCTCTTAGCGCAGCACTAAGATACATCATGATCACTATCAACCAGCTATTATAAGCGCCACAGAAGCTGTTACGTCCTCTCAAATTTTAGCCCCACTCCCCATTTCACTTGATAACTATTCTTCTTTGCGTTTCGCATGAACTACACCTTAAGAACGGTGCCTAGTAATAAGGAAGTATTTTTGCGCGGTTTATGACTATGCGAGAAAAGCAGACCTTAACAAGGGCTACTAAAATCCAAAAAGAAAATTGGGGGTAACCACGCATTTTTAGAGATAATAGAGAGATTAAGCACCACGTTTACGGCAAAAGGCAAACGTGAGATTTGCGTTTATGTTTTCTTGTAAAACTGGGTACATAGATGAAAATAGTGCAAGATAATTCTGGCCTTTGGTGCTAACCCAAAAATACTCAATTTTTCTGAGAAACTGAAAACAGTGAGTGGTCAATTAAGGGTAAACATGGTCACGTGGTCATTTCTGTCGTTCGCCGTTCGCCGCAAACGTGGTGCTTAATCTCTCTACTGAAGCAACAATTATTCTAAAAATGCCATAAGCACTTGCTAAGTTCTGCTTTCTCCGAACAGTTTTAAACCGCGCCAAAATATCCCTGTATTAGTAGGCACTACCTATAGGAAACCCAAGTATCTAGAGATGCGCAGAACGTATGCGCAGTAACAAAAGTAGGCACCGTCCTTAATGCAACTAGTACGCTCAATAACTGAGGAGTGGAGACATAAAAGCACTGTGTAAGCGCCGACGTAGGATGTTAGAGTGCTATCAGGCCTTTTGACTTCTCGATATGCCGAAATAGCGAACGAAGGAAGCGAAGAAGCCAACAAAAAAAGTTCGGACGAGTGAACCTACCTGCAAGGGGAGAACTGAGTAGAGGCGAAAGACTTATTCAATAACGAAGGTTGCTTCACTCGGCTTGACGTGTTAAATTGCCCTCTAAACTGCTGGGTCTGGTTGTTCGAAAGCCGACTAATGCTAATCCACGATTAGACGTTAACCGAGGTTTTTATCTCGCTCGTTTAAAGTCAGTCATACTGTGGTTTTTGAAAGCTAATTTTAAACTCATGCTAAAGACAAGTCAAAACTAAGTGACAAAAATCTTTGGCAGAACTTTTAATATTAGTCATTAAACTAGAATGAAAGTTCACGTTAATCCTGGATTAGTTTAATCGAGGTTTGAACAACTGGACCCTGAGGTACTAGCAGCTAAAGTGCTTGCAACTTTTTTTTTCTTTTTTCTAGACACCCAAACAGATCAGCTCTCGATACCAAAACATCACACGGAAACCTCTACAGTCCACAGACGCTGGATTTGCATACGATGCCGTTTGGACGATTGCAATTGCCTTGAATAGAACGGAAGAATATTTCAGAGAATTTAAACCGTCCCTATCGATTGAAAACTTCACTTATTTTGCCAAAGAAACAGCGGAAGACTTTAAGACCAAAATCAACGAAACAAATTTCACTGGTGTTACGGTAAGCTTATGCCAGGTGCCCTTACTATTTTTCCGGTTTTAAACCATAAAATAGAGCAAAATTCTTTTTTGGTGACACCCGCAAGTTTTTCGTGGTATACAGTACTTACAATAGAGGGGTATAAAGGAAAAAACTCAGGTCAGTATAGGAATTAATTTGCGAGGGATACTAACACAAAAATCAAACATTCCTGTTCTTCGTTTCAAACTGAACTACTGAACAAAAGCCGTTATTTGGCGGGAAAGCACCATGCCATTAATCTTGACTGCGCTTAAGCCCTGGTCTGAATAGTCGATGATAGTTGATGATAGTCAAGACTATCATCCCCTATTATCAACTATCATGCGCGTGGTCAAACGGGAAAAAAAATAATAATAATTTTATTAATTTCTATTGCGCAATTATCAATATAAATTTTCAATTGCGCATTACAACATGATCATAATACAAATATATAAAAATACAAATGTAAATGCAAATTTAAATGTATAAATACTATAAAAAGGCTTGTCTAAAAAGATAAGTCTTGATTGCCGTCTTAAATTTATTAATTGAATTTAGGTCCCTGATCTCACTAGGAAACTCGTTCCATAATTTGGGGGCGGCCACGAAGAATGACCGGTCTCCGTGAGTCTTGCGAGACTACCAATGTAGGATAGTTTAACGTCAAAGACTTCGTTGAACGCAGGCAATATCTACTTAATGATACATCTTTAATTGAGATTAATTCGCTAATGTAGACGGGCGCCAGACCGTGAATAGCTTTAAAAGTAGAAAAAAGTACCTTTAAAAGTAAAATCATCAACAATCATGAAGAATTTGAACACATTCAACGTGAATGATAGTTGACGATAGTCGATGATAGTGCATGCATGATAGTTGATACGTGGACAAACGAGTGAGCGAATTTTAACTATCATTGACCATCTATTTTGACCAAGGCTTTACGTGTTTAACATTTGGAAGAAATGTCCAACATGCGCAGCAATGGTACACTTTTGCATAAGGATGGCAGATACAATCGAATACCGAATCCGCTCTTGTGTTATGAAAATATTCCCGTTTAAATTTTTACCTGATCTTCGAAAACAGTTTTAAACCAGCGAAACGACTATTAAATTGCACCTTTTTATCTCAAAACGGTGGCTATCTTTCACCCTCTTTTCATGTAAGGTCATGTAACTCCACTCACAAAATCATTTGAAAGGAAATAAACTCCTCACATTGGTGGCTGATACAAGAAGACTTGGGACGAGTTGCATAAAACTTAACGCCGGGCGTAAATGCTATTGTCAGACGTGACTGTGATGAAGGTCTGGCGTTAGCAGTTACGCCCGACGTTAAATTTTATCGGTGAGGGTAAAAGGCTGAATGAGTTTGCGGAATGGTATGTGGAATGGCGTGCGGAATGGCATAATTATGCGAAATACGATTTACGTGGGAAATAAATTAACTGAAGAGCGCGTCATGTTTTCGCGCCAATTTTATGAGAGCAGCAGCTTTTTTGATGCTGCGGACTCTTGCTAAATATTAACAACAATTCGAGGATTTGATCGTCTGATTGTTGATTTGGAAGAAGTGAGGGTAAAGAAAGCGATGAAAACTGTTTATAGTTTTCGCATTCAAGGAACTATGAGTAAATCCGTGGTAAATTAAATTTCATGTTCACTTTACTCCATGCGACTTCGGTTGACAAAAATAACGTGGCAGCGTGAAGTCTTCTCAGGACAAAGATTGATCCTTTACCGAGGGCAAATAACAAACATTTTTTTCTTTTTTTTTTTAACCCTCGGTAAAAGATCAATTCTCATACCCTGTATGCTCGATGATTCATTTATCATGAGCAGGAAAATGAACAACAATTTGGCCTTGGACTGATGTTATTTCTTCAGTCTGGTGTTGCTTTTTGTCTAGGCTACTCGCTGCCACTATCTTTTTGTCAACTAGAAATTTAATTTATCCTTAGTTCCTTGAATGCGAAACTTCATCGATTTCTTCACTCTCACTTCCTAACCAGTGATCAGACATGTTCTATCCCAGGTGTATATTTTCTAATCCTCGATCTGTTGTTTGGTTGTTTACAGTCAACCCAGATCACGCGTGAACAGTATTTCCAAGAGTGAAATGAACATTCGAATTTCTCTTTGTAACTGGTCCGACGTGTGAATGGAATGTTGGACATTTCTCTGGAAATCGTTCCGAAAAAGACGCATTAACTGAAAAAAAAGATTCAAAATTCTTGGGGAACAATTGTTATTCTTGAAATATTCAATTTTGAATGTAAAGAAAAATTCATAGCTTTATACCGTCAATAAGTGTTCCGAACTGAAAATTTATATTCCGCGTTTCATTTTGTGTAAGGCGCATTGCGTGTGTATGAGTGGAGACTAAGTTCCAATGAGTGGACACTGGGTCCGAGTTTATGTTATGAAAACGTTGTTCGACGTTCTGGTCGAGAATCATGAAATGTATTGCCTAAGTTTTCGTTGCGTTTTAGTGAATAAATCGTTCATTTTCATGGTCCTTTGAGTCGGATGAACAGTATCGACGATCGGTCAAGCGAAAAGGAGTGTTGGACTTCTGTTTCTTGCCGCGAAAAAGTGGGTTTTCGCATCTTGGCGATTGGCGCCAAAACACGTGTGTTGCAGCACCTTGATCGAGTGGAACTTCAGTGGATTTGCAGTGGAATTTTAAACGGTGTTTGAAAATGTCGAAAGATTTAGAAGCTGTCAAGAAAAAGAGAAGGTTTCTGAGAAAATCTTTAACAGACACGGTGAAGTCAGTCGACGAAGCCCTGTCACAACAAGATAATCATGCACGAATTCAAGTGTTGAAAGATAACATCGCAAGCAAATGGAGCGATTTGCAAGAAGTGCAAGGCACAATGTGCACGATGTTGGAAGATGCTGACATTGATGCCGAGTGTGAGAGTCACAATGAGTATGAAGGGCGTGTGATTGAAAGCATGGCGAAAATGACGAGTTATCTTTCAAGTAAACATTTGCCAGAAGTGAAATTGGCGGGAAGCAACCCACATGTATCTCAGTCGTCTTCTCAAGTACAAGTTAAGCTACCCAAGATCAATCTACCAACCTTTGATGGCAATGTTTTGAGTTGGCAACCCTATTATCAGTCGATAAAAGTTTCGGTAGTCGACAATGCGTCGTTGGCAGATGTCCAAAAGTTAGAGTATTTGATGAGATCGCTAAAGGGTTCGGCTGCTGAAGCGGTGAAAGGTTTTGCAGTGGTACAAGCGAATTACCAGCCAGTTTTGGAAATCCTGAAGGAAAGATTTGGGCATACAAGGTTAATCCTCGATGCACATGTAAGATCCTTGATCCATTTGCCACGTTTGAGCTGTGATGATGCAGCCTCCATGCGTAAATTTTACGATGAAGTGATAGGTCACGTTCGTTCTGTCGAGTCCATGGGTGAAAAGTTTAAATCTGAAACTTTGGCTCCTGTTCTGGTGCCCCTTATCGTGGACAAGCTACCTAAAGAAGTTGTGGAAAAATGGGAACTGGAGCTCAGTGAGGAAATAGCTAAGCAGGACTGTGTAGAAGTGAAAACACTGTTCACTTTCTTGGAACAACTGATTAGAGCTAAAGAGTCTTCCCAACCTCCTTCTCTTGATTCGAAAGCTCCAGCAAAGGAAAATCCTGGAAATCGTGAAAATCGTTTCAAGTTTAACCGCTCGCAAAGGTCATCCACCTCTGCATTATGTGCGACAACGCAAGAGGGCAAGTGTGTCATTTGCTCCAAAAACCATGGTTTGAAGTCATGTGTCAGTTTTCTGTCATTGCCTGTAAAAGAAAGGTTCAGAAAGGCAACGTCTAAGGGTCTGTGTTTCCGATGCCTTGAATCTGGTCATAGAGCTGAAGTGTGCCAGAAGCCTCCATGCAAGCACTGCCAAGGTAGACATCACAGTCTCCTGCATCAAGATTCAGCTCGACCTCACTTGGAAGAAGTTAAGGTGGAATCGGTCCCTGAATTACCATCCCCTTCATCAGGTCCTCCTGTGTCATCTTCAGTTGTGGCAAATTCTGTTGCAGTGGGCTCGGGTGGAAAGGTGATTCTGCAGACTGTACCAGCTATTTTGTGTGGAGTGAATGGGTGTTCAAAAGTTGTGAGATGTTTCTTTGATCCTGGTTCTCAAACATCGTTTGTTCGGCAGAGTGTAATTGATGAGCTTGGTCTTAACGGGAAGAGTGTCAAAATTGTTGTCTCTGGATTTGGAGGAGAGGCTACCAAGAACACTTTGCGGAAGAGAATTACATTTACTGTGGCACCTGTTGATAAATCTGGACAGCCTCAGTGTATTGAAGCGCTTACTACACCAGTAATATGCCGGCCAGCTGAAGCTGTGGATATTCATCCAGCAAGATGGTCTCATCTTCGGAACATAGTATTTCCTGAAGAGTTCCCTAGAGATGAACAGGAGATTGATGTGCTTATTGGTTTGGATTTCTATTATTCCTTCGTGACAAGAGACATTGTAAGAGGACGTTCCAGTGAACCAGTTGCAGTTCGCACAACTTTGGGTTGGGTCTTCTGTGGACCAACAGGTGGTCATGACCGAGAATGCACTGTGTCTATGAATGTTCAAATTGGTGTTGAGGAACAATTGAATGAAACACTTCAAAAGTTCTGGGATTTGGAGTCCATTGGTGTTAGACCTGCTGAAAGTTCAGTTTCTACTACTCATGTTGAAGATATGGTCTTGAAGAAGTTTAAAGAGACTCTAACGTACAATGATGGTCGCTATGAAGTATCCTTACCGTGGAAGAAAGATCGTGTTGCATTGAAAGATAATTACCGGCAAGCGGAAAGTAGGTTGTACAATCTAGAAAAGAAGCTGCTCCAAGAGCCAATGAAAGCTACGTCATACCGAGAAGCGATTAACAAGTATGTTGAGAATGGTGTTGCTGAAGAAGTACCTTGTGATGAAGTTACACCGACAGATGGGCGTCCTGTGTTTTATCTTCCCCATCATGCGGTCATTAGAGAAGACAAGCAGACAACCAAGACAAGAGTGGTGTTTGATGCATCAGCTAAAGATAGCAATGGTGTCTCTCTGAACAGCTGCTTAGAGCCAGGCCCAGCATTGCAGCCAGATTTAGTTGGAATTATTCTGCGTTTTCGAAAGAATCATGTAGCTATCATGGGTGACATAGAGAAGATGTTCTTACAGATCCGGTTAAAAGAGGAAGACATGGATTCACACCGGTATCTATGGAGAGATTTGGACCCTAAGGCCACGCCTAAGATTTACAGAATGACAAGGGTCACATTTGGAGTTGTTTCCAGTCCTTTTCTTGCCATTGGTACTATTCAAGAGCATGTGAAAAGGTGTAAAGGAACATTCCCTGTTGCATCAAGTGAAATTTTAAGGAACACTTATGTTGATGACTTTGCTTCAGGGAGAGACAATGTGCAGGAAACACTGAAATTGCAGCAAAGTGCAACTGAGCTTATGCAGAAAGCTGCCTTTAATTTGACAAAATGGTCAAGCAATTCGTCTGAGCTTATGGATTCTTTACCTGAGAGGGACAGAGCAGCAGTTAGTCTCGTCAACCTGGAGAGTGATTTAGCAGAAGCACATCCAATGACAAAAGCATTAGGTTTAAAGTGGAATACGATAACTGACAGCCTTGTCTTTGCAATTGATGCGGACATTGTTAAGTCCAGATCAGAGACAGTGTACACAAAAAGAAAAGTGGCGTCTTTAGCAGCAAAGATTTTTGATCCGATTGGTCTAATCGCACCGTTTTCAGTGAGGTCAAAATTGATTCTTCAAAGTTTGTGGACCCAAGGTGTTGGATGGGATGAGGAAATTCCCATGGAAGTCTCATTGAAATGGAATCAGTGGGTTCAAGAACTTTCAGAACTTGAACACGTTCACATTCCAAGATGTTACACTGATTTGTCATTAAGTCAGAATCCTAAAGTTGAGTTACACGCATTTGGTGATGCGTCGGAAGTTGCTTATGCCTCTGCAGTTTATCTGAGAGTTGTTAGTGAAGATGGAAAGGCATCTACCAGTCTTGTAATGTCCAAGACCCGAGTGGCTCCTGTAAGGAAGATTACACTTCCGCGCTTAGAGTTGATGGCTGCTGTAATTACTGCTAGACTTTGTACCTATGTCAAAGGTGCAATCGATTGTCCCATAAACCGCATTGTTTGTTGGACAGACAATTCTTCAACTTTACACTGGATCAGAGGAGCCGCCTCACAGTGGAAACCATTTGTTGCCAATCGTGTTATTGAAATTCAGTCATTGTTAGATCCCAGTGTTTGGAGGTACTGTCCAGGACCGCAGAATCCAGCGGATCTACCTACCCGAGGTTTGTCTGCAAGTCAGTTAAGAGAGAGTCATTTGTGGTGGAAAGGACCCTCTTGGTTGCAAGAGTCCGAAAAAGATTGGCCCGAGGATTTGAGGTCAAAGCCTTCCAGGGAAAATGTTGACCCAGAGAGGAAGAGTAAAGCTAGTGTCAGTTGTGTTGTGCAACCCAAAGAGCCATTCATTGACTTCACAAGATTCAGTAAGTACGGTCGCTTGCTAAGAACTGTTGCTTGGATCAGAAGATTCGTTAGAAACTCAAGGGTGAAAGAGGAGGAAAGGATTGACAGCCCTTTAACTGGTTTAGAGATGCAAAATGCAGAAAAATGGTTGATTTTTCATGTACAAGAAGCAAGTTTTGCTGAAGAAATTACGTCAAGTAAACGGCATGGTACAGTGAAGGACAGCAACCTGGCCAATTTGAACCCGTTTATGTGTCCTACTAGTGGTTTTCTTCGTGTTGGAGGAAGAATTCTCAAGTCACTGTTACCAGAAGAGGAGAAGCATCCTATTATCTTGCCTTCCAACAATCCTGTTGTTAAGTTGTTGATTGATGATGTTCACCGCCGTGAGCTTCATGCTGGAGTTGAACACACTTTGTCAGTTTTGCGACAGAAATTTTGGTTGATCAAAGGACGATCGACTGTCCGTCAGACACTGAGGAACTGTCTAATATGTCGCCATTACCTAACAAAGCCCTTTGGTCAGCGGATGGCACCACTTCCTGAAGACAGAATTAAGCCTGCGCCCCCGTTCACTAATGTGGGACTAGACTTTGCTGGTCCTTTGTATTTGAAAGACAGTGGTGATAAAGTCTATATCTGTTTATTTACATGTGCAGTTACCCGTGCGGTACACTTAGAGTTGGTGTGTAATATGACGACTGAGCGATTTCTCCTTGCTTTGAGACGCATGATTGCAAGAAGAGGAATGTGCAGCATTATTTGGTCAGATAATGCAAAAACTTTCAAGGCTGCTAACAAGGAGCTACAGCAATGTTGGAGAGTATTGGAATCAGACCAAACCCAGAGTGCTTTGTCCGAAAAGAAGATTCAGTGGAAGTTCATAGCGGAGAAGGCCCCATGGTGGGGTGGGTTTTATGAGCGACTTGTAAAGAGTGTTAAGACGCCATTGAAGAAACTATTTGCCAAAGCAATGTTAGATGCCGAGCAGTTAACTACTATTTTGGCTGAAATTGAAGCACAACTGAACAGTCGTCCTCTTACTTACCTGGGTGCAGACCCTGATGACTACAGTGTGATTACCCCTGCACAGATTCTGATTGGCAGAAACCTTCAAGTGTGTCCGACTAAAGACACTCATGTTTCAGAACAGACATCAAGAGCCCTCACCAAACGATTTCAGTATCACCAGAGGCTCGTAAATGGATTTTGGAAGCGTTGGCATGCAGAGTATCTGAAATCCCTGACACCCCTCAAGAAATGGTATAAGATTGGTCGTGAAATCCGTAAAGGTGACTTGGTCCTTGTGAGTGAGGATCGTGTAGCTCGGGGTCAATGGTCACGTGCACGAGTGGAAGACACCCACACAGGCCGCGATGGACTTGTCCGGTCCGTCACCCTGCGGACCTCATCCGGAAGTGTTACTCGCCGTCCAGTGCAGCGGCTACACCTGTTTGAAGCCTGTGATGCTGATATAGCTGCTGAACTTAATTGAACTTGATGAGACATTGTTGAACATTTTAGTTGAACTTTATTGAACTTTGTTGACAAGTTACATGTGATGCACTCCCTGCATCGGGCGGGAGGATGTTCCGAACTGAAAATTTATATTCCGCGTTTCATTTTGTGTAAGGCGCATTGCGTGTGTATGAGTGGAGACTAAGTTCCAATGAGTGGACACTGGGTCCGAGTTTATGTTATGAAAACGTTGCTCGACGTTCTGGTCGAGAATCATGAAATGTATTGCCTAAGTTTTCGTTGCGTTTTAGTGAATAAATCGTTCATTTTCAATAAGCTAGGGAAATTTATACGGGAACTCTGAAATCTCGTTGGCGATTTTCAAAACTGACAGGTAAATTTTAAAACTCCGTTCAAATTTCAAAAATATCGTTCACGCGTGACCTGGGTTGACTGTAATAGTCCGCAACATCGAAAAACTGCTGCTCTTATAAAATTGGCCCGAAAACCGGATGCGCTCTTCAGTAATTTATTCCCCGCGTAAATCGTATTTCGCATAATTATGCCATTCCGCACGCCATTCCACATACCATTCCGCAAACTCTTTCCGCCTTTTACCCTCACCGAAATTTTATGCACCTCACCCCAGGTTTTAACTCGACGAATAAAACACAACAGAAGAGTCCATACAATGGTATGCACTGTTAGAAACACAAGCTCCAAGAACAAGGATCAAAATGTGCGAACGGCTACTTCCGCTTGAAAGAATTTGTAAGAACTCTTGTGCTGGTGTGCAAAGCTTGTGCTTGCGTCAGTGGTAACAATCAGACCTTAACTATAATTCATGTTTTTATCAGGGACCAGTGCAGTTTACAACTAACGGTGATCGACTGGGCTTTATGAAGCTTGAGCAGTTACAAAGTAAGTATAAAGTCAAGGAAATGTCTCTAGTTATTTATATTGTAAGCGCTTTGGCTGAAACGCAAACCAAAGGAAACCTCTGGTTAGGTTCCAAAGCAAAATGATATCTCATGAGAAGGGACCGACATGAGACATGTTTGTTTGCGGCATTAAAAAGCTAAAAAAAGGGAAAACGCTCTTGGTGACCATTTGAATTCGTTTCCTTCTTTAATCAGTCATTCACAATGGAAAAATTATAGTGTTAGTTGACGTTTTGGGCCTAGAACCAACTTGGATCCAAAACCCGGTTTTGAGCCCTAGTGCTATCAATTGGCTATCAATTCGGAACTGGGCTACTGTTTAAATTTGTGGAGGTGTAATTGTACTAGAAGCTTCTGCCTTGCGTACGAAGCTCTGCAACTTCAACACTGGTTCCCAGTGGCTATTAGCGAAAACGAAAGGGAACGAAAAGAGACGAAAATCTGTACTTTGAGAAATAGAAATTTATATTTTGCGAAATAAAAATCTGTACTTGGCGAAATTGAAATTTGTACTTCGGGAAATTAAAATTAAGTTGTTTCATATCAACTTTTAGATGTTTTTACGCCCAGTTGACGGAACTTTTAAATTGAACTACCTGAACTAATATTCAGTAGATAAGTGAAAATACCAGATGGAATAAACAGTTGCTGCATGGGCGCGAAGTAATTAATTGCGGTATCTGAATGCAGGAATGACATCAAATAACGGTTTGCAAACCCTTAGCAAGAAACAAGCAAAACTAAAGCCGAATCTATCAACTCAACTTTTTATATGTTCCATGAAATACACCTAAAGCTACCTAACAACAAAGGATATTAAAATATTTTACCCAACCACGCATCAATTGAAAGTTTACTAATAAACCTACCTGAAAATAAAGCTGCGATGCTTTGCATACTTAATGAGCGGCTGCATGAAGTTCTTCAATGTTTTAACATCGATCGCGGAGAGGATGAAAAGAGTTTACTTTTCAGAACAAAATCGTGAATTTAAAGCGATCAAAACCTCTCACTGGTGTACCTTAGTTCTTGTCCAATGCTCTTCTTTTACGCTAGGTGTATCGTGTTTTTGCCTGTCGCTATCATTTCTTCCCGATGAAGTTACACGGCGTGATTGTTATTTCTGCCACGGATTTCCATCGCTTTGTCTCTAGATTCTACATAGTTCGGTTCTTTGCATGTATGAGATACTGAATAAGTGAATACACTAGCTCCAAAAACAAGAAACGTCCTCCTAAGATGCTGGACAGTTTGAAATAAATACAACGGTAATTTGTCAGAACCACGAGACGTGCAGCCATTTTTAAAAACTGAGAGCTTTCGAAATTCGCACGTGATTTTAAATTCGTAACTCAATTCCTATTCGCTGGTTTCTGACAGCTGACGTTGAAATGGCTTTCTTGAGCAACGTGGAGAGAAAATGGCGTTCCATAGTCATTTCAGTCATTCTTCAAGATTTGTGTGATTCAAGAAAACACTACGATGTCGCTGAAGCTGCATTGAGTTTTGGAAGTTGTACTGGAGAGCCACAATCAGAACCTGATGGTCCGTGTCGATCTTCCTTCACTGCAAATTTCCTTTTCTTAGTTTTGTGATTTTCAAAACGTAAGTTAAACACAACAAGGGAAAACATGGTAGGTGTCAGGCGGCGTGGCCTGGTGATTAGGGTGCCGTATTTGTATGAACGAGAAAAACGTTTTCAATTCCAGGGCTCAGTTGTATAAAGCATCTTAAGATAATTATGGGTGTTTTTTGAAGTCGTTCCCTGCCCTCGGAAGGAATATCTCGATCGCTCTATTGGACCACTCGATTGAAGGCAGTTTATTCATGATAGAGAACACATCAAGAAGGTGAGAAAATCCTTTGGAGTATAGGGAACGACTGCGCATGCAGAAAACACCAACTTATCTTAAGATGGTTTATGCAACCGGGCCCAGCTATCCCTTGTTGGTAGCCAATGTTGTAAACATCGCACTTATTTTTTTTATTATTTTTATTTTTTTCTTTCTTTCTTTATTTCTTTCTTTCTTTCTTTCTTTCTTTCTTTCTTTCTTTCTTTCTTTCTTTCTTTCTTTCTTTCTTTCTTTCTTCAGATGGAGAGGAAAATACAGTATTGTTGTACCTTCCTCAAAATGATAGTATCATTTATGTAAAAGGATCTCAGTTTGCTTGGCAAGGTAAGAGTATATTGAATTTAAGTAAGTATAATAGTTAGCAAGTATATAGCAAGTATAAAATCGGAAAATACCAGGAAGAATCTTTCTTTTTTATCCTCTAACAACATACACAGATACTTGAAAATCTTTGCTCTGGATTTAGTACAGTAGTTAGCGCATCAGGCTTCAAATCACTGAAAGTATCAGTCACTGAATTGGTTCAATGTAAGGCACCAGTCACTCCTTGCCCCGTGTTTCTGTGTCTGTGGGTTATACCCTTTACTCTGGACTATCAGGCCTTCTTATTCAGTTTATGTAGCAAACTTTTCCGTTGTTATTGTTAATTTTTTGTCTGCGGATTTAAGGCGTTTTTTGCTGTTTCCTTGCTTTGTTTTGTTTGTTATTCATTCATTCATTCATTCATTCATTCATTCATTCATTCATTCATTCATTCATTCATTCATTCATTCATTCATTCATTCATTCATTCATTCATTCATTCATTCATTCATTCATTCATTCATTCATTTTGTGTTTGTGTTTGATTTTTTTTTCACTCTAGAGTGTTTCAACTTGAGCGACCGAGAAGCGAAATTTTTTTTATCTTGTATATGTAATACATAGACAAGTGAAAATAAACGATAAAACCGAACAACGTTTCGTTTCGTTTCGGTCGGTCTTTAGTATATGTAATAACCTCTATTATTAAAAACTGGATCATTGTATAATGCAATTCCAGGAATTTGATTGGCTTAGCGCCATGGTAAATGAGCCATTATACCACGCGGGAGAAATAGCGCCCATTAAATTGTCTTCTGGTTGTTCTTGCAAAGCGAAATTAGAAAGATCTAGCAATATTTCTTTAGTTTAAAATTAACAACTATTGCATTCTCGTTTGTTGGATATGAGATGATTATAGCCAACTCGGCACTACACGCCTCGTTGGCTATCTATCATCTCATATCTAACGCGCGCGCTCGTGGAATAATTGTTAAATATGTTTTTGTTTTTGTTTTTTTCAAAGGCAGTGGACCTCCTTCTGACCAAGCAAGGCTGACAATGCAACTGATGACCATATCTCCAGCACTGTATGGAGTCACGTGTGCAATCACTGTCCTCTGTATAATGCTGGCTGTTTGTTTTCTGGCTTTTAACATCAAGCTTCGGCATTACAGGTAAACGAATAGAATGTTCTTGTCTTGCGCGCTTGCGCGGTTGCATCACTATAGCTAGTTGGTTAAAGTTTGCTTTTAGCAATACAAAACGTTAATTCAAACTTTAATTATTAACTGACTGCCGGCTGACTGACTGACTGACTGACTGACTGACTGACTGACTGACTGACTGACTGACTGACTGACTGACTGACCAACTAGCTAACTGGATGGCTGGCTGACTGACGGTCTGTCATTCAGTCAGTTAGTCAGTCAGGCTGACAGATTGTTGTGCGTGGCTGACATGCTAAACGAACTTTTTTTATTATTATTAATTCTAACTTTCATGACAGACTGACTCAACGAGCTAACTTAATTAAGTGCGATTCGCGTCCCTGACTGACTGACCAACTAGTTGGCTGGCTTGCTGACTGACTGACGGCCTATCATTCAGTCAGTCAGGCTGGCAGATTGACTGACATGCTAAACAAATTTTACTTTTCCATCACAGGTATATTCAAATGTCAAGTCCCCGCCTCAACGATGCCATCATTGTTGGATGCATCACTATGTATTTCTCTGTTTTCCTGTTTGGATTGGATGGAAATCTGGTGTCTTCCACGCAATACTCTGTTAATTGCCAGGTACATTAAAAAGAAGAAAAAAGAAATTGAGTGGAATCTTGTATCATTATAACGGGACCGTATTCTTATTTTGGGTATTAAACTGGCACTAGCTTGAACACGAGACTTAAGTAGAAATATTCAACACGGAAAAGCATGAATATATTTTTTAATATATTCCCCCGCAAGAGCCTCAATTGCTGGCCAGATCCAGTTCAATACCAAGAATACTGATATACTGTATTAATATAAAGCAGAGCTACTTCAGTCTTTCTTAACTTCTTTCCATTTCTCCGGTATAAGAACAAATTCCTTTTGGCTATGTATACAGGCTGTCCTGTTAAATTCCATAGTTCCACCTTGAAAGTTGGTCGTGAAAATAATGGAAAAATAGTAACTAGCTTTATTTTTAGCTTTATTGACTTGCCCGCAAGTCCAGCTAGTTTGGGTTGATCCTTTTTTCTTTTCTTTTTTTTTTTTTTTTTTTTTCCATTTTTCCTTTTTTTCCCTCAGAAGGTAAAGTAAATAGAGGTGCGAGGCGCACGGGGGACTGGTATGGAGAAAACCGAGACCTCCTAGACTTGAAGAGAAAAGCGACTCACTTTAAGGACATCTGCAGCTCGCACAGTATAATTAAAAGAAAACCACAAAAACGTGCTGTTAGGTACCTTTCAGTTGATTGGTCACACTTTAGGATTTCATTCAATGTAGACTAAAAAATCACAAGATAGTGCGAAGAACGTTTTAGAACTCTCATGCTTGCTCAATCCGTGTTTTCTTCCTAGGCAAGAATATGGCTCGCTTCACTTGGTTTCACAACGGCTTTTGGTGCTATGTTTGCTAAGATATGGAGAGTGTACGTGATCTTTACAAATGCAAAACTACGGAAGAAGGTTAGAACAGATGTATAAAAAGCATTTAAGTGATCAAGGTCAAAGAACCTGATAATTATTTGGCAGGGTGAAGAAATATTCTGACTTCACTAACACGACGCAGAATGACAAAAACCTCCCGCCAAACACCTAAATAGTCCCGAAGTATCCCATGATAACACGCGGCCCTCTTCTTCATTGCGTCAAAATATTAATTTCTAACTAATTCGTTCCCACTTTACTCAATCGTGAGACATGAATTACCTTTCTTCACCTTAACGAAAGACCGAGACAAGGACCAAGTAATTTTGTCTTTGTGCTTTACTCACACCAATTAGCGTTCTAGAGTAAGGGAAGAGTAATAACGGGAGAATCGAGTATAGGAATTAAAAAAATCATTTCTCAATTTCTATGTCGGTATTTCCTTCATTTGCTGCCCCATTCCTATGGAATACTTTCCTTCCCCATCATCTCTGCTGGACAAGATTTTTCTTGACTATTAATCGGCAAAACGTGTTATTAACGAATTGTTTGAGCAGTTGTGTGATCGGTTTAAAGTTGTTTCATGTATAGTGATCTTTGTAGGTGATTAATGATGGCCGGCTTTTCCTGTTTGTTGGCGCCCTACTGTTGGTTGATGTTTTCACTCTAAGTTTGTGGACGGGGATCGACTCCCTAACAAGAACGCTTCAAAATGGAACCATACAGGTAAAATGGCTCAACAAAACCCACGCAAAACGTGAACGTGAAACCAGAAAATGGATTGAAGTCTGATCGTTCGACTGCTTGACTGACTGACTGACTGACTGACTGACTGACCGACTGGCTGACCGACTGGCTGACTGACTGACTGACTGACTGACTGACTGACCGACTGGCTGACTGACTGCAGTATGCATGAATGACTGACTGACTTACTAATTAACTGGCTAGCTGGTTGACTGACTGACTGACTGACTGACTGACTGACTGACTGACTAACAGACTGACTGACTGAACGAACGAACGAACGAACGAACGAACGAACGAATGAATCATTGACTGACCGCATGGATGACTGATTGACTGACTGAATAATTGAAATGTGGCAAGAAAACCTTTACACTTGGTAATGATTTTCGTTCTATACTTATTACTTTCAGCATGGAACAGAGTTTGATACTTTACCTCAATGGGAATACTGCGACTGCCAACACAAACCCATATGGTTTGGTGTTTTATTTGCCACCAAAGGGCTCCTGCTTCTCTTCGGCGTCTTCCTCGCGTGGGAAACACGACACGTGAAGATTCCCGCGCTAAATGACTCGCGCTATGTCGGGATGTCTGTGTACAATGTCGTCATCCTGAGCGTTGTTGGGGTCCCTGCTGCATTGATGATTGAGCATGCGCAAAATGCTACCTTCGCTCTTACAGCTGTATTTATACTGTTCTGCACAACTGTGACGCTGTGTTTGGTTTTCGTTCCTAAGGTAAATAACACTTACGACGTTGCGACAAATCGGGGTGAGATGCTGAATACAGCCAATGGAAGGCATCTTTACAGTTTTGCAGCTGGTTGTCGAAATGTCAGTCGCTACCAATAGTTTCTTTTATCTAAAAGATAAAACAATAACTTCAGCTGGGGTAGTGTCCAATCGAGGAAGGATCAGACCAATTTTAGTGTATAGATTATAATATGTTTGATACTGTAAAGCGCATTTGAGCGCTAGAAAAATGCGCTATGGAAAGAAATTATTTATTACTATATTAATTTCTGCTGCGCTCTTAAAGTGCCTAGGAAGCGAAATAGAAGTGGTGCTTAGTTCAGTTCACGACGTAATTTCGCGGGAATGGCTTACCTTGCGAATCAAAACTAACACGCTCGATCACTCAGTTCATGAATGAACGTGTTGCGTTTTTCAGTGGGTAGCGTTACTCTATCCATTTAAGTGTATGAATTGGTTGACTAAAGAGTTAAGCAGCGCAATAAGCCAATCGGTAGGAGGAAGGGGGAAGGAAGGGGGGGGGGGTGGGAGTGGAGGGGAACTAACACTAACAAGGACCACTTTTGGTACCGCACATTTTTTTAAGAATGTTCTTTTAAGAATGTGCGGTACTTAAAAGTACATAGGCAATATAGTACACCTCTCCTCTGTAACCCTTCAAGACCTAATACCCACCTACATAATCATCCGGCTTCAATGTTTAAGCTCCAATGCCCTGGTGTCAATGCAACAGCCCGTTCTCTAATGTGTAAAGTTTTGTCAATGGAGGTAGTGGGGAGAAGCTATTTAAAAGTCAGGACAGCTTATCCTTGGAGATCATTTGGTTTTTTCTCATAACTTGTGTGTATGATGAAGCAGTGAAATTGTAAGGAGAAATTAGACGCTGATCACTATTGCGGGGACCTGAAGGGTTAAAAGGTGTGGCTCTACAAGTTCTTGTATTCTTGTATTCGTAAAGCACTCTAAATGGTATGCCCCATTTTGAAGGAATTTGAAGTTCTGGTTAAAAAATTAAGGGAAGCAATCAGAACAGGACCCACCAAACCACAAAATACATGGTGGTCTCTGCCTGCACCCCCCTTCCTCAAACTCAATGATTATGCCGTTATTGCATAGCCACCCCTCTGTCCAGTAATAAAAAATGACAGTGGGATTCTGACCTCACTTGGAGTAGGCATTGCTTGATAAACAAGAAAGGTGCATTTTTTATTTATTTATTTATTTATTTTTTATCTAGCAATGCGTACTCTTGCAATGTTAGCTGAATATTTCGGTGTCAACTTAAATTTTAAAGCCAATACAATTTTGTCGGTAATATTCATGAGATAGGTGATGTCTTTAATACCCCCCCCCCCCCCCTACTCCAGGTAAGGTGGGTCCTTTTCGAACAAATTTGTTACAACTAGTTGTCTAAATGATTTTAAATTCATGCATTTCTTAACGAACTCATCAGTGGGACTGGTTTGGTTGCCCGGGTAAAAGGAAAGCGCCTTTAGTCGCTTGAAATTTACTAGGCTCGGTGACATCAATTACCTCTTATCATGATTTTTTTTTTCTAATCACAACTGAGAAGTTCATCGCAGTGACGCGCAATCCCAGTGTTTTAAACACAAGTGGAGCTACAAGTACCTCAGGGAGCCAAAGCACTGGAGATTCGGCAACATCCCAGGATAAAGGAATTAAGGGTGCAAAATTCATCGCCTTGGCAGCGGAAAACTCCAACCTTAAGGAACTGCTAGCTGAGGTAACCAATATCTATTGCTGAAAAAAGCTACATACAATCCTCAAAAGCTTTCACTTGAATGGTCGGAGTAGAATGGATACTCTGTAGTATTTCATCTATTATAATAAACAGCGCCACAGGAAAGTGCTGCTCAGTAGCTTTCATTCGAATGATCACACTTTAAGATTTCATCCACAGACTCAAAAGTAAGAACTACCTTGGACTTGACCGCGCAAATCCCTGAAAGCCGTCATTTATGCATTAAAGGGAAGAGTCTGTGGTCTAGAATAGGTGATCATCACATATTAAGATAGCATTTTCTTCTCTTCCATAGAAAATATTTCCACAAATTCAACGTAGCCAATTTCTCTCAAGACTGGAGGATGCCAATCCCTTTAATTTTTTACCTGTAATTTCCTTATTTCAGAAAGAGGAGCAGATAACTAAGATGGAAGTGCGCTTGAGAAAAGGAGGTGTACCGCTGGAGAGCATCCGGAAAATATCACAGGCGATGGCGAACAAACGTGCACAGGGCACCAGTTATGGGTCCACTCCTACTCTGAATATCAAACGCGACAGGTGTGTACCTTGAAAAACACCGGAAGTAAACTAACACCTGTGAGAGGAGCACTTACACAGGCATACCAATCTTTTGTTGTGAAAGAAGCTTAAACCCTTCGCTGAGTGTTGCAGCGTGCTCAGAACTCGTGAACAGCAGCAGGCAGCCCACTCAGGAGCCCACTGTATATAGTCCCCCGCATAACCCTCCCGAAAGTAACGTATGCTCTAAAATGACGTTATTATTTTGATGGCTATTTCTAGATCCCAAAAGTCGCAAACTTCTGTAAGTCTAGAACCCCAACAGTGACGTTCTAAAAACTTAACTAGGTGCTATGCCTCTCTCTCCCGCAGTTCCCTCTATATAGTCATCGAACGAAACGGAGCGGAGACTGGAGAGAGAAGAATTAAGTAACGCCACGCGCCTGTTTTCTATTTCCATGTTTTCTTTGATCTTACCGTTGTTGTTGTTGTCGTTGTTTTTGGTTTATTTCAGGGACGTTGGCGGGAGTATTCATATCGAAGTAAATGACGATGCAGGTGTGTGGACTGGGGATAAAAATTCTGCAGGTAATATAGTAATTGTCCATTGTGCCACAAGGAAGCAGTCCAGGACAGTCTTGAGATATTTCTCTTTTGTATTTTTTTCCGTTGCAGATAAACATCAGGAGCCTTCCTCGCCCAAACATCGATATCCCCCTTCGCCATCCAATACCGACAAAAACGTTTTTCTAGGAAGCGACCTTGCAAAGACCAGTACTAGCACAGCCATAGCCAAAAAGTACTCCCTTCCCCCAAGGGCGCGAAAAGATGTTTCTCAAACTGAGGCCAGAGCCAGGACCCGCTCAGTTGATGACGAGGTTCAAGTAGCTTATGACAATCCAGGGATTTCCACGGAGACGAGTGACGATGGAGGCAATTTTTCCAACAAAAAGTTATCACTTGTCAATCGAATAGAAAGTCCATTTTATACCGAGCCAATGAGTAAAGATCGTGCCCCTCCTGTTCACTCCATTAAGGCAAGATATGTCAAGCCTAAGAAAAACCCGAACGCTAACAAGGAAGAGTTCCCGGATGTAAACGCCAACGCATTGCCAGCAGTCAAGAGCGGAGAACCGGAACGTAAGGGGAGCATTGTTCTCGTCTCCAAATCGCCAACGGGAGAAACCTGTTTCCAAGTTCATACTCCGGCAGAGTTCAAGAGAAGGGAGAGTTCCGAAGTAATTAACGTTTGATCAGTTTTCAGTTTGTAAATACGCCATCAAACGCTCAGCCTTAAGGAATAAGTGTCATGGGGTTTTTGAGCTCTAGTGTTTAAAAAATGGTGAAATAAGACCTTCATTTAGCTACAAAATAATTCTAGGACAACGAGAGGAAAGAAAGCAACTCAATTCTTGAAAGGAACAACTCGTGATCTGTTCTAGCGCATTTTGGAAACAAAAATGCGAGAACTTGAAAAACGTTAGCCTAACATTTTCAAGTTTTTATCCGTTCGTCCTACGCTGTCTCTGGCCAGAGGCACTTATCGACAGTTTTATTGCACTGGGATGATTTTTTTTTTCACTGGGATGATAATTTATAGCAAAAGTAGACAAACATAATTTTTTGTTTCTGTTGACAGACTACTGAAAATTTGTGGGTTTTGAAATGACCCAAATTCGCGTGATACTTCCCCTTCAAGACCAGGAAATGGAAGAGACTCATTAAAATGAGATTACGGGCTTTCAAATTTTTCACTCATTCAGTTTGAAAAATCTCAGACACAGAGCAAAGGTTTACAAAGAAAACGCCATTTTAAGACTTTGGGTATCTGCCACAAAACAGAAGATAGTTCAACACAGAGTTAAAAAAAAAACAGTCTGCTCGCACTATACTTAAAGGGGCAGTGTCACCGATTTTTTGCGTTACTTTGAATAGCTTAAAAACATATTTGAATTGATTGAATGGTCAATATAATGGTTTACCTTTGTTAAAAATAAACCTAGTAGTGCACAGAAGCTCGTATCATTCATATGGCTTGGATGGAAATGGATTGCAACTTGAAGAAATTGGCCAATTTTTTCATGTTCTTCCTGTGTATTTTGGAGAAGTCGCTAAAAACTGATTATAGTTTGTTGTTTCTCAGAGGAATCCATTAGTATATTCTTTCCAATGCTCTAACAACAATTTCATGTTAGAAAAAAGGTTCTCTGTCAAATAGTTTGACCAAAATACAGCAAGATCGCCGTGACAGTCCCCCTTTAAACTGCCGCTCTACATTAAAACTGAGCCAATCCTTTCCATGGGTTTTGCAGCAGCACGTATCAGGAGGGTGCAGAGGGGGTCAGGGCGAGCTTTGCTCCAGTATTGTAAGATTCTGTAACATAAATACGGTTTTTACTTTTAGGTTCTGAAATAAAATTTTCTTTTGCATCCGTATGGTTTTTCGCACAGTTCTTGGCCCTTTAAGCAGCGCCTCCTTTAGAATCGTGAATTTAAAGTTTGGTGAGGCTAGGAATTTGAAAAACTCAGGCCAGACTAACGGGCCGTATTTTTATAATCTAACTTCTTTGTTTCTGCTGACAGACAAACATTTTTGGGTTTTCAAATGACAGCAAATTTGCGTGATACTTCCCCTTTTAGATCTGCTGTTCCTGCTTAGCCATAAACTGCGCAAAAATACCTTTAAATTAGGAGCCAAATCCTCAAAACAACTCGCCCTAAGCTAGACTGTTGACTCTAAGAGCCTAGGGAAATTCGTAAAAATGAGGTACACCAATAGCTGACACACTTCCTTTTATTCTCCTTTGAAACACAACTTAAAAGAAATAACTTCCTTAACTCAGTAACTTCATTCTCTGTGATTCGTTTCAACCCTTTACGCCTACAAGAGCGCCTAACTCAATGTCTATTTCTATTATTTTCCTTTACCATCCTCCTCCCAAAAATTCCCTTTCAACTACTAGTTAAGTCTAATTCCAACCCTCCAAGTTGCACAACTATTTTAAATGCCATAGCTAGCTACACGTACTTAAATTTTGGCACCGGCGACCTGATTTGAAAACAGTTACCAAACAGCAGGCAGCTAACCCTAGAGTGAAATTACCAAGAACAAAACCAAGCAAATTGGATGGTTGATTTGAACAGATATAAATATTCATCAGAATGGAAATAAATAATCAGTTATAGTATTCAGAAATTAGAGCATACATTTGGAAACGTGCTGGCAAATTCAACATCTTGAACAGTCAAAAGCCCAGATCACATGACTTAATACGGTTCCTAAATTTCAGTCACTTCCGACTCGAGGAATTTTCAAAGTAAAAACATCATTCACCCACTGCCATATGTTGCACGACATGATGCATTGGCTTTTAACCTTTAAGCCCCAAAACAAACTTACAGATTCTCCTCAGTGTTCTCCTTATTTTTCTCATAGAACTAGTTAGGAGAACTTGTAAAAACGTCAGACCTTTTGTCTTTCATGATCATTTTCTTTTTTCTCACAAGCTGAATACTTAATTACGTTGCGATATTGTGAGGAGAAATTGGATGCTTGTCACTATTTGGGCTTAAATGGTTAATTGAGGAAAAGACAAGAGGGCCAAATTTGTACTCTGTTATGAAACATTGTGAATACGGGTCCCCTTTTTAGCGCTAGGCCCCAAACACCCCACGTTTAACCAAGTTCTGGCTCCACCAATGTGCTGCACTCAACAAAAGCTGTATAATATTATAACCAGCGAGTGAGTGTTATTTCAAGCATGATGAAACCCTCAGTAGTGCATGTTCAAAGGACCCTCTGATCTGGCTGTTTTGTTGTTGTTTTGAGTATGTTACTACCTTTGCCAAGAGGTTCCACTGTGGTACCAACTTGCCACATGAAAACGTACATGACTATTTTGAGAATTTCATCCACGCTAATTTACACAGGTCCCAAAAAAACCAATATTACCCCTAGCTAACTTTATTAAAACTACTTTACTCATAGTTACTCCACTATACTAAAATAATGCCTATTGCCATTTACTTTGCACGGCCTAAGGTCCTCCTTCTACTTATTTCATAAATTAGTACTAATTCTATTTTTTTATATAATTAGCTATTCATTGTAATTTTAAAAATGCAATTTCATGTATGTAAAACTAAATCAGAAAAATACTGTTCCATCAAGACTAATTATATTAACTTGAAATTTGATTATGAAGATAAAGTGTATTTGGACTTGCACAGCTAAAGGGCCATTTTAATCAGGGACACCCAACACGTTTTATTTCAGTGAATACTGAAATTGCCTCAGAAACTCGGAATCTAAAGTTTTCTTCAGCAAAATGTCAACTCAAAATTTCATAACACTGGAAAACTAATTCCCTAAGGTTCGCCTCCTCACAGGAAACCTCAGATTTTTTTCCGAGTATGCCTGTGTCACTTCTGATAAATACATCATTCTCATTAATTCCTTTTGTTTTCAAAGAGATCACATGTCGTTAAAAATGCTAAACAAAGGTCAGCTAGAATTTTTGTAAAACCAACAACGGCTAATAAATTCAGGGAATAAAATTCCATTTCCTAAAACTTTCTGCATCTTAAATTTTCAGCTAGAGCATCGGAAAAGCTCAATCTGCCTTTACTTAACTTACAAATACATGTATGTCTTCAAAAGGGCACAAGACAATATGGGAAATAGGAAAGAACATAGCATTTTAAGTATTTTGTTTAAATCAGTGTTCTTGTTAGGTTGCCCTGTTTCAATGAAAGCACCTTTAGCTGTAGTTTTACTGTTGACAATGACAACTGTTCTTTGTAAATGGTTTTGTAAATGGCTCTCGTAAGCATAAGCTTTGTGGCTTACACATAGCCAAGACAGAGCTTAACTCTTCCTGCCTTGACAGCTAGAGATGTATTACAAATAATTATTAATTCTATTCAACAACCCACTCCAATCCAGGGTAACATCGTTCATCAATCAGGGATATTGCTATGTGGTTATAGGACTAGAAAACTCCAAAGTGAAAACATACACTTGAAATCTAGAGTACCATGGGCTTCATTTATGTGGAATGGTTCAATGTACATGTATTTTACAAGGTCATGTTAAAATTGAAGTCTATGAATAACAATTAATGGTAAAATGTGACTGATCAAATGAGATACATTGTACAGTGCCTTTCTGTGATTGATGTATTATGCTAAAGCCTGTGTATTCTAGATGAAATACCAGAGTGTGGTCACTCCAATGAAAACTACAGTAGTAATAGTACATGTACTTTCCTAAGATTACAATGACTTTGTATGCTTTTTGTCTGCAAGATCCTCATACTAAACTTGTCTGTGGCTGAAATCATTAAAATTAATATGGCTATGTACATTTATTTCTAACCTCAGAATGCATTACATAATAATAAATTCTTGTCACAATGTCAGAGAAAATTAGAGCAAAACGTAGCTTTTGACTGTATCTCACAGTTTTCATCAGCAAAGTGAGCTCCATGTTGATTGTCGTCGCATGATTACATGTTGTCTAGTCACGTGACAACAAGTGGTTAAAAAGGAAAATCAAGGAAGCCATCCACATCAGATGCCAACGTCCCATGTTAAACAGAGATGGGGGCTATGATCTTCCCACCATTTTTAACCACTTGTTGTCACGCGACTAGACAGCGTAATCATGTAACAACATGGAGCTCACTTTGCAGATGAAGATTGTGAGATAAGGTCAAAAGTTATGTTTTGCTCTAATTTCTCAGACCTTGTGACAAGAATTTATTATTATTCATTAAACTTGAGTGTAAGTGTAATCATTCCCATGAAAGCTGTCATTGCAATGTTTGTCAATAACTTTTTTCAAATGAAAACCAAATTCATTGGTTTGCATCATGGTACTCTATGAATAGGAGATGAGGTTTATTATTGTTATTACCCCAGTAGAACCTTTCTTAACCTTTCACGTGGGAAAGCATGATCTCCTTCATCTTCACTGCTACTTGAAGAACAATCTTCCCATCTTTCACCGGCATGGGGCGAGCAAAGAAACTGTTCAAATGGCAAACGATACTTGCCACATAAGTCCACAAATTTAATATGTCTCACACGGGCATCAAAGTACACTCCCTTACAACATGGGTTGACACAACGGCGAGCATTGTTGAGATATTGCAATAAATGAGCTGGAAGATCTTGCGAAGTGTACTTCACACCACTATTCTTGATGCAGCGACCGCTGAGTTCTAACAGAGTTGGTGGATTGAATGTCATGTCTCTGACAAAACGAACAACAAGAGGATTTTCCCGCAGACTTAGCTCCTCTAGATTCCGCAGTTTCATGAGAGCAACAGGCAATGTGGTGAGTCTGTTGTTGTGAAGACTCAAGGATTTTAAATGTGTCAGTTTTACTAATGTCGGTGGGAGAGATTCTATCTTGTTGTCACAGAGATTGAGAGCTTGCAGCCTGCGTAGGGAGCCCAGTTCATTGGGAGCAGATGTCAGCTGATTACCACCAAGGTAGAGAATTTCCAACCTACAGATTCAGATAAGAATATTGCTTTAGGAGTAGAGTTACAACTTCTGGTAGTTAAATGGTTGAATTGAAACTAGACCCAACCTCAATTCAAATACATCTTGAAATGAACTAAAACACAATTACTGTAACTTGACAAGCTTACAATCAACCAACTTGAATTCCATCTCATGAATTCCCCTATCTCCACTGATCTATACACACGTCTCCCAAGCTCCTGGCGCAAGAATCCTTGCTGTGCAATAGTGTAGACTGATTATAAAGGTTTGCATGAAAATTTAATGGCCTTAAACATACTATGCCTTACTTTACCTCTGTGGTTCATTTCTTGGGAATGTATCTTAATTTAAATGTAGGACATTTCAGAGTGATTACAAAAAGTTGCAGTTTCAAATTGCCCTTTCTATTAAGGCTTAAACATTCCCCACTCTTCAATGAATGGAAAACAACTGCCAGTTCACACTGAAACTGCCTATGTGTAATACAGTAATAGCCCGCGTATAGGAACCTGAATTTTTCAATTTAGCCTAAATAGGTTCTTATATAAATGGTACTTAAAGCAAATTTAGGCTACCAAGGTTCTTAAAATAGGTTCTTATATTTTCATATGAATTTCATCTGAATATACTATATATATTAAAAATATCATCTCATAATACAATAATTGGCAAACACGATAGACATACAACATGGTACTTAAGCTTGAAAGAAAAAAAAAGTTATGTCAAGGTACTTTTAAATAGATGATGATCTTCATTCAGCAGTTTCTACCTATACACTTTCACAGCAACCCCACTGATAAGAACCTAACTTACAATCTTAGCCTAAATAGGTTCTTATGTGGAGGGGGCTTAAAATGAAAATTTTAGCCTAACAGGTTCTTAAAACCCAGGTTCTTATACGTGGGCTATTACTGTACATTTATACATAATCATAAGAAATTGAACCATACAGGAGTAGGTACATGTCACGCATTGACTTTCATGTGTGTTTCTACTACTGATAAGTTCAATGAATTCCCAGACAAACCCTCAATAATTTATCGGTACATGCCACTATTCATAACAAAGGCTGTCACACCAGGAGCTTGGGATACCTGTGATCTGCACAGTCTTGTAAAATTTAAAAATAAGATGTATTATTATATGGCAAGGTAGTCTTGAGGTAAATCCGGGCATTCTGATTGGCTCTTTCTTGGTCGGGATTTTAACGTACGGACCGTTTCCATGGAAATGGTCATAAGCCGTGTATTTTAATTTATGACAAGCAGCAAATTTGAAAATTTGCAGCTAAAACTACGAAAAAGAAAACCTGAAAATACTTTCATTGCTCGCAAAGAAACTACCCAAAAGACTGATTCCAACATGGACGAAGAAGAATATCATTTACAAAGCAAATTTTACTATCCCGAAGATCTAGCAACCTCTGAAGCAGGCATCTGCGAAAGCCGACCATTGAGGATTTTATAAACAAACAGAAAAGTGAAAACACAAAAGGAAGAAGTCTACTGATATGAACACTCTACTCCATTTTATCTAGTGAAGCTAATGGCTTGAATAGTCAAACAATTGAAAGCCTACCTTCATCCGAGCTTGTTCACCTTTTGTCAATTTCTTTTTTTTTTTAATGAACGTACGCAAGAAAAATGGTGAATACGAGCCAGCAACATTTTTCAGTTTTCAGCGCAATATACAGTGATACTTCTCTGAGAAGAAATATTCATCCAACATACTCAAGGATAATGAGTTTAAAAATCGAGAAGAGTTCTAGCTGCGAAGCACAAGTCACTAGTTTGCGAGCATGACAGAAGAAATGAGCTGCAAGCCGCTCGGGCAATTGACGAAAACGAAGAAGATGTTCTTTTTGAGGCAGGAGAATTCGGCGACTCCAATCCAGTTGCACTCCAAAGAACTGTGTGGTGGTTTTTATCCCTACACTTGGGTTTCCAAGCCAGAGATGAGAGCGAGGAGGACAATTGACTCAATGCTGCTTCCTTTAAAGTTGAAAATGATTTTCACAGCAACCTTTTGATTCTTGATCCCTACTTTGTGATGCGCTAGTAAATTTTCTGGGATCGAAGAAACCCTTTTGTGAGTTTCAAAAACAAACCGCAGCTGTTAAGATTTTCGTCAAATTCCGCTACAAATCGTTCTTGAAGTCTTTTCTATAAACATGTACACGTTCACTAAATTTGTTTTCATGTTAACCTCGTGGTACCGTAGCTTGTTCAATTCTTTCTGGGTTGCTCGCGTCATCAAAAACACCTCACGACGGAAACCCTTTGAATTCAAGTGACCGGAAGTGCATTTTTTTAAATAAACAAGTTTGCTCCGAGTGCCATATAATAAACTACTTACTAACCTAGCTTGCTCGAGCCGTACTGGGGAATATTGGCCCTCGGTCGTTTTTGTACGGACCTCACGCGTACTGCCACGACCTTGGGCCAATATTCCCCAGTACGGCCCTCGCACTCGGTTAGTAAGAGGTTAGTATCCAGAATACACAGGCACAAGACAAGACAAAATATTCGACCACCTGATCAAAAACAAACCTTTGTCCCTGCATATGACATGTTGAATGCATGTATTTATGTACTTATTGACTGTATGGGAGGGCAAGACAAGAAGATATCTGGCTTAAGGTCTATGTGCCACAACAGAGAGCCAAACATTTTGCTGTCGGACCACACCTACCGTAACTCAGTCAAAACATTGTTTATAGTTAACAAGCTCCAATTAAGACAAATAACCTATGAACGTCTGGAGTAAAATTAGTTCCGATGCCGCTTGCTATCAGTGTACATGCGTGATTTCAAGTCCACATTACAGGAAACAAAACTGTTTCAAATCGTATTGGTAGGACTGTACGGCTTTTATCAGCCCTGCTCCTGTTAATGCATACAGCCCAGGAAGAGCGATTTTCATAATAGCTTTACAACAAAAGTGTGCATGAGACTGTATGGGCCATAATAAATCTTTCTTACCATCTTTCTTTGCTTTTCTGATATCAATCAATCAACCAACCAATCAATCAATCAATCAATCAATCAAAGATTGACATGACATGTTCGTGCAATGTACAAACGTTAGAAAATACAATACAGAAACAGTTTGGAATAAAATTTGGGTATTCGGAATATAACAAGAAAATTGTATTGTTGAAAGCTTACACGTCCAAGAAGACGCTGTGCAACTTTTCGGATAGTGGTTAACTGAGCATTCAGGTGATTGCATGACAAAACGTGGCAACAAATTTAATTCAAAAATTAAGCTCATGCAATCGGACACCGAAGTAAACAACACGCAAAAAATAAAAAATCCTTTTCTTTTTCGATCGGCTTAACGTCTTATAAATCCACCAAGCAATGCTGGATGGAAAGAAATTATGTAACTTGGTGGTAAGTTCATACTCGTTACCTATTTCATTAAAACTGTAAGCTAACTATCTATTGTTTGCGAAAGATATCTGTAGAAGCGAGACCCACCTTTGAAGGTTTTGAATGTCTGGCGGAATAACTTCCACGATGTTGCCTCCAAAAAACAGCGTTTTCAGTGAAACTAGTTCAAACATCTGGGGCAAGAATGACTCAAATCTATTCCCACTTAGATTCAAATTTTCCAAAGCTAGAAGCCGTGCAAACTCTTTCGGCAAGTCTTCTAAGTTGTTGTTCTTTGCCACAAACGATCGAAGCTGCCGTAGATCACCGATTCGTGGAGTGATGTAAGCCAAGCCATTTCCCGATATATCTAATTCTTTAAGATTGAGAAAGTTCCCTATGGAGTCAGGCAGAACAGGAATGCGATTTCCAGCGAGACTGAGTCTTGTAATTTTCAACGCGTCGGGCAAGTTGTTGAGAACGTGAACATCGTTTGGAAGGGAGTCGAGTGAACGATGCGCCAAGTTCAGATCGTGTTCCTCAAATTCTTCTCGTTCTGTTCCGCCACTGTGTCGTTCCTCTTCCATGACTATAAGTCGTTCCAATCAATTGCTTTCATGCCCTTCCACCAACAAAAACTACAACACCTTTCGTACACCGGACAACGTAAATTTCACTGAGTCACGTCGAGGGTCAGAGTCCATATTGGTGTCTCACGTGAACAACAAAGGAAACGATTTGATTGGTTCACATAATCCTATGGGAGATATGCATTATCGTCACGCCAAAAAGCGTAAATAAATGATGCAATATTATCGATTTCTGGTTCTTTTTCTTCCGGAAGAGGTCCGGAAATATATTGAAAAGGCCCTCACCGGTACCCTGCTAGCACAGATTTCTTTCTGACAAATCTTTCAGCATGTACGAAGTCGTTCGCGTCTGTAGTATTTCACGTATTCGAGAAGTATACAAGCCGACAACGCGAAATACAAGAGACGCGAACGACTTCGTACATGCTGTGCAAAAGACTTGCCAGAAAGAAACCTCTGCTAGCAGGGTAGCCCTCACGATTATTAGTGATCTTTTCATACATGTACTACAATAAAGAATAAACGCCGAAGAAAAATCTCATACCAATCTTTTTACTTCCGGAGTTTTTACGACTAATTCAAGTCAAAAATTTGGCAACAGCTTATTCAGTACTATTTTTTGCATTTCAAGTCAAAGATTCAAAGTCTGAACATTAAAGATCACTGAGTTGCCTAAAGCCCAGCCCCAGATTTTCTTCATTTTTAATCTTTCTACTGGCGGTCCACTACGGCAGTATAGAAAATTTCCGTCTCAGTCTTCATTTATTATGATCGACACAAAAAAATTATATCCTCAATGCTTACGCTCTAACTTTTTTTGGCACAGCATATCATTAAAGGACGAGAACTTTTTCTCGCTATTCAAATTAATTGACATTTGTTAGAATTATTGGCCTTTATACTCTATTTTGTGGCGTAATCACAATACATCGATCCTAGTATTGGTAGTGACAGGTTATACAATCAGAGGGTGAGTTAAGATTTTGCGGTCCACTCATTATCTCTCCGCTTAGAATCCTTTGGGTCGATCTGTTTCGCTCAGTCTCATAACAGGCGGGAAGTGAACATGATGAAGTCGGCGGCGCACCTCGCAATGATTACTTCTGAGCCCTTCAAGTTTGTTCACCCATGGATCCATGGTTCACCAGCCCGATTACTTTCCAGCATGATCTAACCAACCAAAGCATTTAAATATTAAGGAAATTTTAATTTACTTCCCAATCTCATCGAAACGTTTCTCAGATCGTGACACCGGAAATGCATTCAATTAACACACAAGGTTCTGAGGTAGTTTCAGTGCGTAGAGTTGCGTTCAGATCTCATAGAGAAAACCGCACAAGCAACGGTCTAGGTTTATAAAACGGTTGAGAAGCGGCGATTTCAGTGCATGTTTAATACGTTATATGTTTAGTATAACTTATCAACCCTAATTTTGTATTCTATTGTTTTTTCCGGCGCGTCTAGGAAAACAGCATCAAACAGCAAAGATTTGCCACGTGCACGATGAAAAAGAAAGGTTAGCCACATATTGTACCACGCCCCCACCCCATCACCCCTATTTCAGTCTCTCGAGTCCGTGACAGATTGCAAATATTCGCTACAAATCAGCTCCTGATAAGTAAACAACAAATGCTACATTCGACTTTTAATTAAGAGTTTGCGAATCTTGCTTCCCTTCAATCGGGATGGTATCCCACAGATATTTCGCTCCTCTGTCGTTTATTTCATTCATTTTTATTTACCCCAATCTTTATACAATCAATAGGTTTTCTATATTATACATATATATGGTTGGCAGGAGATCCCAGCAAGTTTTTGCAAACTTTTCTTTAAGGGGATCCCCCATTACTTGATATTTTCCATTGTTATATAATTTGATAACTGTCAAATATATATACGTACCTAATTAATATTAAGATTAATATTAAGATTATAGTAGTAAAAGATTGTGATGGCGATGTCGGTAATTTAAACTTTATGTACTGATGTCTGAGCAATAGATCTGCTTCACTTTCCGCTTAAATGAAACGTAGGTCAGTTTTAGCATCTCTAACCTCATCAGGGAGATTATTCCATAATTTAGCACCTCTAGCTTTCAGAGAGAATTTTCCATAATTTGTTCTAGTATACCGAATATGTAACTTTGCTGAAGATCTTGTATTATACTGATGAAATTGTTTGTTTTGTACAAAATAGTTTTTAAAAGTATTTGGTAACATGCCTGCTCTTTGTGAGTACATAAAAAGACTAGTTAATAAAGTATTAAGCTGGAATATGTCTGGTAATTTTAGTTGTTTGAACAATGTAGTTGTTGAGTCTTGGTATCTTGAGAAAGTCATGAGACGAATAATTTTTTTCTGTACTTTGTGAAGACTTTTTAGGGTGGATGCATAATTACTATATGCTACCCCATACAATATTACAATAGGTAAAATATGGATATATCATTGTGAGGTAAACATTTTTTAAAGTAATTTTGTTTACATAGTGTCTCAATTTGGCTATAATACCAGATAATTTTGATGTCTCATTACTTATGTAGTTAATGTGATTTTTCCAAGTCATTTTATCATCTATTCTAACACCTAGGAATTTTGTGCATTTTACTTGCTCTATTTCTCGTTGATTAATTTTAACGCCTAAGTGCATATCTAATTTTTTCCCTTTGTCTTAAAAATCATAAAAGTCGTTTTACTGGTATTTAGGGTTAGTTTGTTTGAGCATAACCAATCGGATACTTATACTTATTTCAATCGTTTTATCTTAAAACAATGCTTTGTGACCTTTATCGTTATTCTCTTAATTGTCCTTTACTTTAGGAGCCTTTTGGTTGGCTATCAACATAGTGGCAGCGGCATCCTTAACCTCATTATACGCTTACGCTTATAACACTTCGTCATGGCATCGCTTCTGGTGGTGGAAACCTGGGCAGAGTTGGCCTGCAGGGGCAACCGATGTCTTAAAGCACGCCTATGGAACGTGCAAGCAAGGGAATCCGTACTGCTTCCAACGTCTTCCCTCTTGGGCTGAGGAAGATTCTACAGACCTCCTTGCAATCGACTCTGAAGGAACTGTGTATCTGTGGAAGTTTGACTCAAAGAACCCAACCGCCCACGCCGTGTGGCAAGCTCTTCACGACCACCAGGAAACGTCTCGCGGTCAAATTGTTAACAACAATGCTTGGAATCCGGTAACACTGGAGGGAAAGAAACCCACAGCGTCTCAAGATTCTTTCATGTACCGTAAACAGAATGGCGTCAAGTCATTTCTCCTGGACGATGACAACTGTGACTGCCTGTCTACTTTGAGTATGGGCCACGGAATGTGTCACAATGGACATAATACCAAGTTTAGTAAAGCCAAAGTGTTTGGCGTCGATAAACTGTACGACCCGGGTTGTCGAGGACCATCGGCGGTGTATGGGCTTACGCTGTACTTTCGAACAGCCAAGAAGCTGAGACTGGACGACTTTGGTGGAGGTTGGAGAGCTTTCTGGTGGTATCGGAAAGACATCGCATGGCCAAAGCAAATCACAGACATCCTTGGGAGTCCATACGGGTCTTGCCAGGAGCTTGATATCTATTGTTTTCAGCGTCTCCCTAAATGGCTTAAAGAAAGCGACACAGAGTTGTTGGCTGTAGATTCAAAGGGGACAGTTTACAAATGGGCCTTCAATCCAAAAAATCCAGTTTCACATGCAGCCTGGCTTGCATTTCACGATCATCGCGAAACCCCATATAAAGCTGCTCTCAACTCAAGTCCATGGAACCCTGTTGTATTAAAGGGCAAACTGGCTTCCAGAACTCAGGACTCTTTCATGTACCGTAAGCAAAACGGAGTTAAGTCTCTTCTGCTGGATGACGACAACTGCGACTGCGACTCATCACTCAATCTTGGGCACGGTATGTGCAGAGCTAGCCATTCCACAAGTTATAGCAAAGCAAATGTGTTTGGAGTTGATGCCCTCTACGATAGCGGATGCCATGGTCCTGTTCCCTCCATTGGACTGACACTTTACTATCGCACTCGTCGCCCAGACTTGCACAGCTATGGCGGAAAATGGAGAGCGTTCTGGTGGTGGAATGCTGGTGTTGCTTGGTCCGCCTGTGAATCCCAACAAGCCAAGGATGTACTTGAAAAGCCATATGGAACATGCTTCGGTGGTGATCCATTTTGCTTTCAGCGGCTTCCAACGTGGCTCCTAGAAGATTCTACCACGATCTTAGCAAGAGACTCACAAAACAACGTGTACAGATGGAAGTTTAACGCTTCAAACCCGACAGCGCATGCAGCATGGAACGCGTTTCATGACCATCAAGAGACAGCGGCCGGTGCGGTGTTGAATAAGCAACCATGGAATCCAAAAGTATTGCAAGGAAAATCGCCCGCTGTTAACCAGGATTCCTTCCTTTACCGCAGTACAAACGGGGTTAAATCAGTGCTGCTGGATGATGATAACTGCGATTGCCTCTCGACGATCCAGCTTGGAGCGACTGTCTGCAGTAAAAACCTAGATCGAAACGCGCGTGGAGTCGACATTCTCTACGATCCCATTTGTAATCTTCCAAGGCCTTACAACGGACTGATCCTCTACTTTCAAGTTCCCGAGAAATCGTTAATGTTCGAAGGATATGGATACAGGTGGACAGCCTTTTGGTGGTGGCCAAAGGGTGGACAGTGGCCTAGTAAAGCCACAGACGTGTTAGAGAAATCGTATGGACAATGCAAGGAAACTGATGTATACTGCTTTGGGAGGCTTCCATCAGGCATTAAAGAAGATAGAACCAAGATGCTTGCTATTGACACCGAAGGTGACGTTTACATCTGGAAGTTCTCTTCTGCAAATCCAACCGCACACGCAGCCTGGAAAGCCTTTCACGACCATGCGGAAACAAATTATAAAAAGATACAAAACAACAGAGTTTGGAATCCTAAAGTGTTAAAGGGATCAGCGCCAAAAGCCAATCAAGATTCTTTCATGTACCGATCACAAGCAGGCGTCAAGTCTCTTCTCTTGGACGATGACAACTGTGATTGCTATTCTTCACTTAGTATTGGACACGGCATGTGCGCGGCTGGCTTTTCCACGAGTTATGGACCTAAAAATCGATTTGGTGTTGACGCCCTCTACGATAGCAAGTGCAACACGCCTCGACCAAGCATTGGCCTAACTTTGTACTTTTCGGTTACAGAAGAAGTGTCTCATCAAATGACTTCGTGTAAGCACGGTGGCAACTGGCTTGCATTCTGGTGGTGGAGGGCTGATGAAACCTGGCCTGCTAAAGAGAGTGACGTGTTGGCCTACCCCTACGGTTACTGCAGCTCATATAGCGTGTATTGCTTTGGACGCATCCCATCCTGGGCACGCGAGGACTACACGGAAATGCTCGCCATTGATTCGGCAGGAAACGAATACTTGTGGAAGTTTGACTCCCATAATGACGTCGCACACGCGGCCTGGTTGGCTTTTCATGATCATTTGACCACTCCAGCCGGGAAAGTTGTCAACAAACAAGACGGATGGGATCCAGTGGTTCTGAAGGGTAAAAAACCGAAAGCGAAGCAAGATTCGTTCATGTATCGTGAACAGAACGGTGTTAAGTCCATTTTGATGGATGATGACAACTGCGATTGCCTTACTACGCTGAACATTGGCCACGGTATGTGTAACGCTGGGCACAGCACCAGCTACGGTCCTGCAAATCGCTTTGGAGTAGATGCCCTCTATGACCCAAGATGCAAAGCACCCCGCCCAGACGTTGGTCTAACGCTGTATTTCCGAGTGAAATAAAACCATTCAAGCTCAACGACGGAAGACTACAAGTAAAACAGCACTAGGTTGCAGAAGCCTTTACTCAGTTTATTCAGTTAAGGAACAAGACTAAAACATAAGCTTATAAGGTTTTAAGGTGACATGTAAGGGTTCATGTGCAGCTTTTTTGAGCAGTCTTTTTTTAAGTGGGGGATTAAAATAATCAATAAAACATGATTGCATCGTGGAAACCAGTTGTTTCGATTGTTATACAGAGTTGATTAAGAGATGTGAAACAGCTAAAACTCTGGTATGAAATACAAAGACCATCTAAGAATCAATCTTGAGAGCAAAACCCGCAGTCTTAACAACCGCCTGGCAAAATCATGACCACGAAAAACAAATATCGACTGAATATTTAGTTTCTTTTATCTGTCTGTAAAACTTCAATCGAAAAGAGAGATCACTGAAGAAACTAAGAAATGAAAAAAACGGCTGCATTATTCCCTCCGGGATCTCTGCAGGCAGTGGTATAAACGGAACGAGACTTGACAGCAAAATACAGTGGAACCTCGATTTAACGAACCTGTATTTTACGAAGTCCTCGATATAACGAACGATATTCTATGTCCCGGCCAAAGTTACAGTAAAATGTATGGAAAAAAACCTCGATATAACGAACCTCGTAATAACCGATTCTTGGATATAACGAACATAATCCGGAATCCTAAACGTAAAATCTACCTCGATATAACGAATTACAATGTCGACACTTTTAAATCGCTACTCTGAAACTGTCCTTTTATTGTAAACAAAAGCTGCGCGTCTGCTCAAAAGTGAAAATAATTGCTACTGAAAGCCACCATTGCATCTCAAAACGTAGCACTTCTGGGTGACGAAAATTGCATGGAATTGCGTCAGAGAAGTCACCTGTTTTGCAAATCAATTATTAACTATGACCTCGATATAACGAACATTTTGGTCGTTTCCCCTCAAGTTCGTTATATCGAGGTTTTCGATATAACGAACCCTCGATTTAACGAACAAATTTGGCCGGTCCCCAGCGACTTCGTTAAATCGAGGTTCCACTGTAGTCATTATCCGAAACTTTGGTTCTCTCAAGTGCGCAACCTAGACGTCTCTCGAGAACTTATAGGCAGTCATTTTTGTCTCCCAGCTTAAAGCCCATTGTAAGGAAGAGAAAAACTGGATTTTTATTCGACGGATCACGATTCGTTCCACAAGCTACCCTTTACAGACAAGGGCGTAGTTAGGGGAGTATTCCAGTGGTTTCCCCTTCCTTTCGGGCTATGGCCATATAGTTATTATAAATGAAACACAGGACAGCGACCCCTCCGATTTTCAACGAAGGTTAAAGTCACTTGGGAAACAGTTTTTATAGCTTCTGGAAAATTGTAATATCAGTCAGGAGCCCAGTGAAATTTTCAAAAGTTTCCCTTAGATTTCAATTGCTTAGACAGTTGAGCCACTCATTTGAGATAAAGGTTCCCAATCTTCAAACGTACCCTTAAATACCCCCACACCTCTTCCTACTCGATACTCCTCCCCCCGACGGATCGACCTTCACTTCAATTAGCGGAATAGCTCTTAGACCTCTTTTTTTTTAAATAGATTTGGGAAGACATTTCCGTAAACTTTCGCTGACACACGATAATTTAAGAGCGACTTTAAACTCCATTAACTCCAAAAACCTCTTATGAGGGATTTCTTGTCATCGTTGAATGTATTCCTATTTCGGAATAGGGTCAATCGAATGCACCTTAAGTTCAAAACCCATGACAATAACATAACACATGGCGCTTTAAAAGGTTATAATAAAGGGAGACGTAAATTGGCGGGCGAGAGCTCGAGTCTGAACTTGCTGTAAAGAGCATACATTACAGTGGGAAAATTGACAAATGGTGCAACAATCCAAGTTTTTACAAGGAGGCATCCGCGACACCTCGAGCTCCTTTCTCTAATATCCTAGCTGAGTAAACTGGGGATGAGGATACTTCAGCATTTGATCGAAGGTGTATATTTTCAATATGCATACGCGATGTGGACCAACAACAACACTAAAACAACAATTATTTTGTGAATTTTTAATTACCATTTCTCCTGGAGGCTACGTCCCTGTTTGCAGTGCTTAAACTTTAATTACAGCTTTCTTGAAGTTCATAATATACCAGTGAGAATAAAACAGAATATACAATTTTGCTATTGGTTTTACCATGTGATAAATAATTAAGTTTATCCGTATTTGCATTACAGCCGACATTCAAAAAAGATCGGCAAAAACACTGGAACAACAATTATTCTATGAATTTTTAATTACCATCTCCCCTGGAGTCTAAGCCCCTGTTTGTAGTGATTAAACTTTAATTACAGCTTTCATAATAATATACCAGTGTGAATAAAATAGAATACACAATTTTGCTATTGTTTTTACCATGTAATAAATAATTAAGTTTATCCGTATTTGCACTACAACCGACATCCAAAAGATCAACAAAAAAGAGAATGACCAGGTGAGGTAGATGGCATGCACAAATTAGTTTTTAGTTTGTCGACGAAGATTTCATTAACTGTAAGAAATAATTATGTGCCCTTTGTAATAGAAAAAATTCAACTTCATCTTCTTCCAAGTGGCATATTACAAATGTATATGAAGTTAGCTTTTAACCAAAAACTAAAGCCTGAAAGGAATGACGATTTGGTACCTGCATGCCAACTTCGTCAGGCATCTACCTCCAAACAATCACTGAAATTTGATAGCCATAATTTAAAGTTTGGGGTGCATCTAAAAGAGCGGCACTATTGGACGTGTTATCGAAAATAACTTTTCAGAAAGGTAATCGACACAGACAAAACAGAGAATTCCAGTTCATTCAACGTGACAGACGCATACTTTCATTAACGTAAAATGAATGCCCTTTACAAAAAAAAAAAAAAAAAAAAAAAAAAAAGAATTGCAATATGACTTCTTTATTGAGGAACACGATGTCTGACAATTATTTGCCATATTTAGCTCAGAATAGCTGTTCCCAAACGTTAATAAATCATTCCAAATCCAGAGTCCAGAGTAGACACAGGTGTTCACTGAGTGGCCTCTCAAAGGATCTTTAGTGCAGTAGTCAAGGTCTTGGCTTGCCAGGATGAGAAAACCCACCAATACGTTTTCCCACTGATCGCAGAAGTGGAGGGACATTCGTTAAGTACAACTCCTACTCCAATCCAGTACTTATTCAGGTTTCGTTTCAAAAAGGGATCAAGAAAAAGAAAAAAGCAAGAGTCATGAAATCTTTCAACGCATTAAACTTCAGCAATAACAGCTCATCAAGCCACCACAACGAAGTATCATGCGACATTTATGACGACTCCTTGCCGGTTAAAACTGGAAAAATTCTAGCTTTGTCAATTGTCCTGATGTCTAGTTTTGTTGGAAATATTCTACTAATCATTACTGTGTATAAGCGGGAAGAGTTACAGAAAACGATAAATTACTTTATCGTCAATATGGCAGTCTCTGACATGATATATCCGTTAACAGACATTCCGATAGCCTTGACTAGGCATGCGTCCAGTTCTGACCTCTGGTATATCAGAGGAACAGTAGGATTAATGTTCTGCAAGCTAATAAAATATTTGCAGCATGTCTCTGCGTGTGTTTCTGTTGCGAGCCTTATTTGGATCGCTTTGGATCGGTTTGCGGCGGTAGTATTTCCCATGAAAGTTCATCTTGTCTCGACGAAATTTCGCATCTTTGCTATCGCTTCTACTTGGATCGTTTCGCTGCTACTAAATTCGACAGATTTGTTTACGTATGGGCTAATAGAGGAGACTGGCAAGGGAGCTATCTGCACATATTTAAACAACTCTCCCTTTTCATTTATGCATGGAAAAGTACATCTCTATGTCTTTCACGTAGTACCTTTGATTACGTTGACGATTTTGTATTGTGCAGTTGCACTGACATTACGGAGACATGACAAGGTCCTTCGTTGTGACGCAGTGCATCAGGAAGACCAACGAAAACGGCAAGCAATCAAGATGAGTCTTTGTGTTATAGGTGCATTTTGCCTCTGCACTCTCCCAATTACAATAGAAAATGCCTTGTCGGAATACGAAGTAACAATGTCTTGCCCGTTCTATAAACCTTTTGTGTTTATTTGTGACCTCTTGTTTTTCATATCCACAGCAGCCAACCCAATCATCTGTTTCGCATTTGTTAGTAGTTATCGTCGTGGCTTAACAGAAATGTTCAAACCCAAACCTAACTGGGGTCGGAATAAACGAGCGAGAACAAGAAACATGGAGGAAACGGAAGGACGAGAAGGAATACGTCTTCAAAGTATAAGAGTGGTCTCAGAAAAAAGAGAGAATCTCGCATTTACAAATAGCTAGAGAAATCCAGTTTGATTCAGTGTGAATGTCGAGATGAACAATGGCTCTTCTTCTTCATATGACATCAATAACTTGGCTAAAGAAGTGTAATAGAGGCTTGGTCTACAAGCCAAAGCTGTAGTGAGAGAACAGGATTCCAGCCAAGGGGCTGAACTGATTCTCTGCCATAAAATGCAAGGCAACAGAACCACGTGAAGACTAACGAGTGTCTATGCCGCTGTGCATTAGTAAAGCGCGGCGATGAAAAGAACAGTGCTTGCCGATGAATCAGAACACCAAAGTGCCCAGATGCGACGTGTAGAAGTAGTCATTGTGGACATCATCTTCTCCACTAATTGCCAACCTCTGACCACCACAATCATCAATACTCAGTCTAACCGGCTGCCATTAGCGTTACCGCTCAAAAGGCCACTGAAAACTGTACTGTACAAAGCTGTATTAACGTAATGGTTGTTATATAATAGGAGAGGAAACTGACGCAAATATCAGGCCAGCCTAGATGAACTTCAGTTTACACCGATGCATTGCATTGTGTTTCGTATTGGAGCGACTGATATAGCGGGATAAACTTAAAACAGAGTTAAAGACCAATACTCTCAAAAAAAGGGTGAAGAAGTCATCCGGGAAAACTTTTATTTCAGTACCTTTTTTGCACGTTCTCAAAAGCTTTCTTTCATTTGCCGGACCATTAGCTGAATATCCAGCTGGACTGTTTTTTTTTTTTAATTTTGGGCAGGTTTTAATTAACTTTTTGCTAGGGATGACATTCATTTGTTATTGTTTGAAATTTGGTGACATTGACATACTTCAATATCCAAGGAATTTCAGTAATTAAAATAAGATTAAATTATGACTGCAATACAAAAGCCCAGTATGAACGATCGTTTTGTTTAGAGCGTCGCATCGTGCTAGTAGATTCAGGTTTTGACAACCGGACAATCATTACAGCTTATAAATTCCACCATCTGAGTCATTACAGTTTGGCAGCTAAGAATTGAAGACAAAAAAATCGCATTGACTATATAAGAAGACAACGTTCACCTGCCTTAAAAGGCTTTGACTCCTCAACTTCGTGTCAAGGCTAGTTCCCTTCAGTATTGTCGAACTGCTTCCAGTTTGTGGGTCGACGTTTTTGGGTATCCTTTTCACCCGTTATATATGACTATGAGGAACATTCAAAGTTTTCTAATCTACGTTACATTAAATTCAGGATTTTATTTCAAAGGAAAAAGATTCATGTGAACCGAGAATAATGGCGTCTTTTGGCATCAATAAATCATTCTTGAGCAAGCGGAACATGACTTGTGCGGACAGTATTTTGGACAACACATTGCTCGTTAAAACTGGCATAATTCTTGCCTTATCAGTTATCTTGCTGATCAGTTTTGTTGGAAACATTCTAATCATCATTACTGTGTATAAACGCAAAGAGTTGAGGAAGACGATTAATTACTTCATTGTCAATATGGCGGTTTCTGACTTTGTATATCCATTAACGATCATTCCTCTTAGTTTGATAGAAACAGCATCGAGTTCTAGACAATGGTATATTGGTGGAACTGTAGGCTTATCATTCTGCAAGATAACAAGATATTTGCAGCATGTTTCTGTATCTGTTTCTGTAGAAAGTCTTATTTGGATCGCTTTGGATCGGTTCGTGGCTGTGGTGTTCCCAATGAAAGTCCATTTGATCTCGTTGAAATTTCACGTTTTCGCTATCTCTTCCACTTGGATCATAGCAATGGCAATAAATTCATCAGATCTTTATACGTATGGGCTAGTTGAGATCAAAAAGGAAACTTCTTGTAGATATGTAGAGAACGAACTCTTTTCATTTATGAATGATGGAAAAGTGCACGTCTATGCTCTTCACGTCTTACCGATGATTACTCTGGCAATTTTATATTGTGTCATAGCCGTTACTCTACGCAAACAAGACAAAGTGCTTGGCTCTGCAGAACCGCACCGGCGCAATGAAATGAAACGGCAAGCCATTAAGATGAGTCTCTGCACCATGGCTGCATTTTGTCTCTGCACTCTCCCGATGACACTATTTAATATTGTGGTGGATTACGACATTCAAGTGCCTTGCAAACTATATAAAACTCTTTCGCTTCTTTCTGACCTCATGTTTTACTTATCATCAGGGATCAACCCAGTCATCTGTTTCTCCTTTGTAGGGAGTTACCGACGTGGCTTGAAAGAAATTTTAAATTCCACGCCTAATTCTTGTTTCAACAAACGATCAACAGCAAGAAACATCAAAACGGACGGAAAATATGGAATAACCCTTCAAAGGGTCAGAGCCGGTAACTATGGAAGAGCAGGGAGAGTAACTCCGAAAAATTCAAGAGAATCTCTGAACATAGAGTAAGCCTTGCACGATGTTTCTCATCTCGATGCCATGAATTGTCAACTCGAGAAATGATTTTACATCTTCTTGAAGAAGAAAAAAATACTTGCTGTGTATCACTATCCCTAAAAACTATTACTGTGCAAGAACGGCAGCGTTTGCATCAAAGACAACTCCATGGAAAAAGAAGGAAATAGGAAGACCGATATGGCACAAGCGTTTGAAATCATTGACTTGATTCAGCAACACGGAGTTGTTCCAGAGGACAGCATTTGAACAACGAGAACAGTTAGAAACAAAAAGGGTATTTTGAAGGAACAGGTTTGACATAAAGCAAACAAACAAAGCAGTAGATAAGACCCCAGTTCGCTAAGACTTTACATGCAGTCTATCTTGGTTCAGCCAACAGAGCACCTTCTGAACAACTATCGAACGTGCCAATGGCTGTCTATAGCTACCAAGGGTGGTGTTAGGTGCTACGTTTTAATATTTTTGGTTTGGTGTACAGTGGTAATGGAAAATGCACAGATCTACAGTGAGTTCAACTGTGCGAGGGACGAGATTAGGGAGTGGTACCCTAATGTGAAATTCAGTGGCAGGTGTGAGCGTTGTACATTTTTTCTTTTTCCCGGGAAGGGGAGGGTGGGTTGTGTATTGGTACTCCTTAAGTTCCTATAATCTTAATGATAATCTTAGAGCTATGGCGGTACTTTACAGGGCATTTACCCGAAAAATATGGCAGAAACTTTTTCTCTACCTGTCAACTAGTTTAGTGCCTCTTAGTAATGGCGTATAAGAGAGTCCACCCCCCTCCCAGGAAGCAAGACGTTGGACGTAAGCTTATAAACGCGCTCTTGAGGGGCGGTTACTCCCAAAGCATTCATGATCATGACCTATTAACTCACGCGCCTAATGAAAAATTCCCCTGGAATTGGCTTTGTCTCGTTTAAATATTTAAGTTCGTTTGTATTTATATTACAGTTGATGATTCGGCAAAATGATAAGAGATCAAACGTCTGAATAAAGTAAAAACCTTTATTTAACTTCGAATTGCAGATAGCAAACAATTATGCTAATATCTTCGAAGATATAAAAGATAAAAATAAGACGAAACGATTATGTACAAATGTACCTTTCCGCTCTTCAGGAGACGTTTATTAACTTTTGGCTGACATATGCATTGACATATGCAAAACTTTGTTTGAAAGAAGTCATTTTCTCATTTCCTGACAGAGAAATATTAAAATTTACCTAGGATTTGGCATTTAAATAGGATTTCATTATAACCAAGAGAGGATGATTATGAGCCATTAATAAATGGGTTGCTCAGTGCTTCTAAAAAACGCAAAATCTTTCCGGCTTCCAAAGAGAATCTGATTAGTAGTTTATTACAACCAAAACGTCATTGTGATTTGACAGCTGTGACCCTCGGCGGTGCCGAAAAAAGAGAAACGTTCGACAACAGAGCATTAAAAAAAAAAGAACTAACAAATCATCTACCAAGCTGTTAACAGCAACTCGATTATCTTTGAAAATGCGTGGCTACCCCCAATTTCCTTTTGGATTTCAGTAGCCCTTGCTAAGATCACATTAGTTATAAACCACGCAAAAATTACCTTCTAATTGGTAGGCATCTTCCTTGAGTAATTGGAGGTTCTGGGACCAATCTCGTTCCCAGAGCCCTCATTACCCTTGTCCAGCGGTTAGGACCATCCCAAGATGCGCAGAAAAAATGCGCAGTAACAAAAGGAGGCAGATTGCAAAAAAAAAAAAAAAAAAAAAAACCAGTTCTGTTTGGAAAGAATTCACTTCGTCAAAATTAGTTTCATTTAGAATGCCAACTCACAGCTCACAGTTTGTGTTAACTAAAACGTACTATGCACATTGATTGAACAGTTTCTACCAGCTGATGGTGAGTGCCATATACTTTGAAAAGACCCGGCAAGGACCTCCCTAAGACATTTTCACCTGTTATGTTATGTTCTGCCATGGCTGCACTGTAAATTCAAGTAATCGTAGGCGATGCGTGACACTTGAAAATGTATATTTCTGATTTGATTTATATTAAAAAAACACAGGCATTTCGGGTGTTTAACCCTTCTTCGGTGTGGAAGAAAACCGTTGAAATACGCAATCGCCAGAAAGTGACAAAACGGGAAAGCAATTTCAAAACAGCAATTCTTTGTTTAATCACCTCTCCAACAAGTACATTGTGTCTCACAACGGCATTGCCATGTTTGCTAATTACTTCCTGAATTTATGCCGGCCGGTTCCTTTCTCGAACAGCCTAGCGTATCAAATGCCACACATAAGATAATAGTCACTTCTTAAAGCGCCTTCATACTGAATTCGAAAGACGTTCACACACACCAACTTTCTCGTACGAATCCAAGTTTGAGTTGTCAAAATTTAGTTGACGCAGTGAAGGTGCATTTATATATTGGAACTTAGCTTGTGTAGTTTGCAAATGGGGACAGTTGTAGACAAAAACCAGCTCAATAATCGCAACCATCGAACCATCAAAACACGCAGGAAAAAACTTGCAACCAGTGCCAAACGCTGGAAAAAGAGCGACAGCCAACCAGCCTTGGGCAAGAAACCGCACGTAATCAAAGACGCCACTTCTGTTTGTTTGCTCGTGATTGGCTGATAAAAGAGAGCATATGTGATCTGATTGGTTAGAGTGCATTGCACGTGTTACACAAGTTTATGATTGGTGCAGATCGTTCATGTCTCTTCCGAGTTCACGCTATTACAGTCAATTAATTTTTTGTTTCAATTTTTATCGGTCCCTTTACTTAACTGTGAGCCAAATGTTCTCAGCTGTCTTGCACTGGTTATTTCTCACTTGAATATTGTTTGCTTGTAAAACTGGAGTTCGGTGATGCTTTCTTTGATGTCCTCAAGTGCCCTGTAAATAAAAGCATCTCACTGTAACAAAAGCAAGCGTATTTGTAAAGCAGATTCTTATCTTACTAATGGACTTATATTTGAGACTTGAAGGAGCAGTGTCACCTGTTTGTAGTATTACTTTGAATGGCCAAAAAACGTATTTGTACCACTGGAAACGTTAAAATAATGGCTCAGTTGTGTTAACAATAACCCTGCTAGAACAGAGAAACTTGTTTTAATTATCTTTGGCTGAGGATGTCCAGGATTGAAATGGATTGCAACTTTAAAAAATTGGCTAATTTTTCAAGTTCGTCCCGTGTATTATTGGAGAAAACGCTAAACAACTAATCTTAGTATGTTCTTCCCAGAAAAAAAATCCCTTAATATTTTCTTCTCGGTGCTCTAAGAGAAATTTTATGTTAGAGAAAAGGTATCTAGTCAAAAATTTGAGCAGTCTAGACCAAAACACAGAGAACTCTCCGTAACAGTGCCCCTTTAAGTGTTGCAGATAGCTAGACCTCCATTAATCCTTGAAGTCCAATCTCAGGATCATTCCTTTATAGACATAAAACTTTAAGTCATCGAAGCTAAACAGTTTCCTACTCACTGAACAATCCATTTAGATGACAAATGCAATACCGTGAAATACATGAATATGTCCTTCAGTTGTCTTATCATTGTCCTTTTCAATGTTTATTCAAAATCGGATTGCAAAAATACTCAAAAGAAATGCCGTGTCACGAACGTACCTGTGTTGCTCCTTCTTGTCTGGGACTTGTAAGTATGTTTTGGGATACCACCTCCTGAACAGACCAAAAAATAAACCAGATCTTACTGATACGTTTGCATAGTACGTTTTTTTGAAGTTAAATTATACCTTCATTTAACCACCTCATTTAAAAGCCAATATTCTTAATCTGGTGTTTGTGGCCTGAAAACTTTGATATAGACCTTTATTATTCCTATCAGTTGTACGCGCGGTGTGATTGGTCAATTTTGCGGGCCGTATTTAACTGTACGGCCTCAGTGCTAAAATTCAACTTGTTTTCGTTTCCTTTACTGAGCGCCCGATTAACATGAGAGATATAATAAGTATCTTACTAACCTCGTTTTCTCGGTCTGTACTGTAAGTAACTTACAGTATGGACCTCGAACTTGGTTTGTAAGAGGTATTTATCATGGTAATTAAAATTTTGATGTATGCCTGGTAATGCAAAACCATTGACACCAGTGGAAAGAGCACCTTGAAATTACAACAAAGGCCAAGTTTGGGAGTCTTTTCTTTAAAATAGTAATAGTTCTGTAAATTCAAGAATTTTTGCAGAATTTTGTATGAAGACGGGCAAAACTTGCCTGTTTCCATACACACATCTATAAACGTTCCAGACTTAACGAACATAATATATTTTCACTCTTTGTATCAAACTTTGTCTTTTGATATCAAACGACAATTATTTTCCATTCATCACCTTTACATTAAACTAAGTTGACTTTCTACCTACCGGCAGAGTTCTTTTATCGTACTAACATCCACAATTCTGTAATGAAGGTGATCCATAAACCGAGGCATGTACTTGTCCAGGAAACTTTTATCAGCATGAACACTGTTACCAGCCAGAGGACATTTTTTGTGTGGGGTGTGCTCCTTTATAAACTCCAAAAAAGTTTCTTCTGCTTCTGACAGGCTGATTTTGGAGGCCCTGACTGCAGCCGTTAAACCAGACTACAATGGTAGAGAGGAAAAATACACATGTTTAGTATAGGTAATCACATGAGGCCAAGTACTATTAAGGATTAATTGCACGAGAGTTTTCAAAATTTTCCAAAATTGCCCGAGTCGCGAAGCGACGAGGGCAATTTGAAAAATTTTGAAAACTCAAGTGCAATTAATCCTTAATTGTACGAGGTCTCATGGGATTACTTGCTTATCAATAAAGGGCAAAATTTATACGAAGGAAAATCACGCGCGCAGTCTATTTTTATCTGGGAAGCCTGTTTAGCGCAACGGCAAATCATCAATCAAATTGAACTGACCAATCGATTCAATGAAATTTTATTCTCCAAAACTGTGTCGTGATACACCGCCAAAAGTCTAGAAAACAAAGTTCATTTCAACAGAGCGTTTCTGCCAACAGAAAAACAACAAAGTGCTTTTAACTGAACAAAACACAGTTTAATCTGAGTCCAAATCCTGGAGCATGATTCTCTTGTAAGCCCGCTTGCTCTGGCTAGGACTGGATTGCAAAGAATGGTTTCCTGCGACGTTGAGCGTTACGTTGCAATGGCTGAAATTGTAGACATGGCTGGAAGCTGAGCTGGACTGAGTTTGAACTGATGACAATGGATGGAGAACTTGTCTTGAAGTGGAAGCAGGCTTGGCATTGTCGATGATGTTGGACATGATTTTCTGCTCGTTTTCATCACCGGAGTCGTAGTCATCTAGGCCCTGCTCGGAGTTGTGACCCGTTATGTTTTTGATCTCGCATTTTGGAATACCGGAGCTTTTCAATTTCTTCACAACGGTCTTTCTTGCACTGTGGTTGGCTAGCTTCTTTTCGGGGCAGACATCTTTTAACGGTGAGTCCTCTTTCATTGTTTTCATTATGTTATTGATTATATTCTTGCCCATCGGTGTTTTCTTGTACCACACGGCGCTGGTTTGAGGCTTGTCGATAACAGCCAGGTAAAATGACCCTGTTTTTTTCATTTCTTTTGGACGTTTCTCCAGGTATTGTTTAAACAGAGCAACGGGGCACCTCTTCTCGCCTGTGGCGAACATCTTGGGAGTAGCTAGCCGAGGTTTCACTCGGAGACCACCTTGCCTAGTCTTTGTAGGCCCTTCGGAAAAAGTGATGAACTCGACACCATCGTCATCCTTTTCGATGGAAAAATCTTTGACCATCATGTCGTGGTGCTCTTGTCGACCACGTAAACCAAAATGCATTGTTAGCAGCCACCACATTGTGTTGATCAAAGAACGAGGGGTTTGGTTGCTTAGCTGGCCGTTTTGCCATAGTATCTCCTCCTCTTCAGGACTTCGTCAGGCTTTTTGCTTTGTTGGGTCGTTTTCCCATCCCCTGTTCGCGCAGCTTTCTCGCCTTCCCTTCCAACACTTTCCTCGAAGACAGGAACTCTCTATCCCTCAGGATAGACTTTGGAAAATTTTTGCTTCTTAAATGTCGATCTAAAGCCGCCTGCATCACTTTTAGCGAGTCTGGCTCGTAGTCTTGGCCGTTTTCTTTTCTCAGCTCAGCGTAGAATTGCGAAAGGGCTTCGTTCAATTCTGGGAGGTCGTAGCTTTCTAGCTGTTCCTCCTTTCCCCTAGTTTTCGCCCACTTTTCAAAAATTCCTTTCCAATAGCCTGTGCTTTGTTTTGTGTTTTTGTTTTCACTTTCGCATTTCAAAAGTTCAATTAATTCGTCGTCCGCTTCAATAAAACGACATTCGCAGGTTAGAGTTTTGTCTCCAACTTTCTTAACAGACTGAGGAAACTTCATTCTTTTGTTACCTTGCATAATATGGCCAAACTATCCCAGAACTAATTTAAAAAAAAAATTGGTATCAACGATGTTCAAGTTAAGAAAGAGAATGTAAACTTCACCATCTTGTGCTCATGTTCTCCATAAAACCTGAATTTAGGCATTTTACATGGTTTTTCTGTAAAGGATAGTAAGAAACGACATACTACAAATGTACAAAGTATAACGCACATACAGAGCCATTGCTTTTGTTCATTCGACGTTTTGTTTTGTACAGTTCTTGTTGCCGTTGCCGTTGCCGTCGTCGTTTCTTAAATTCCCTGATGTCATTATAACATACCTCTCCATGTGTTTTAGTGCACCATTCACCCATGGCATCCAATGCAGAATCAGGTTGATGAATTACAAGATCAGGACCCTTAAATCACCAAGACTGTAATTAGTAAAGGTTAAAGTTTGAGTCCAGTCCAGTCTGTAGTTAATACAAGGGATTAACAAAATCATATGATGGCATAGAGGAAGTCCTAACCGAGGGCCGAGATCAGAACGCTCATCGTCGGGATCAAAAGGTCATGTTCATGTGCTGTGATTGGCAGATTTCGATCCACTTTGTGGTTTCTGTATTTTCGTTGTCTGCTGGTTGTCGCTGTAATTATGATTGACAGCAGTAAAACACTCAAATCGTTAGTTGGGGTTGAAGTTCAGAGTCAGTATATTATTGTTAATCATAATTATAACAAAATTTGAGTTTGCAACGAAACTATTGAGAGATTGAACAGACAACAGTTATAATTACAAGATACCGGTATGTGAAAAAAAGCACTTCTTGTTTTGAACTGTCCCATCTGTTCAGTTTTAATATGCACTAGGCACAACAGTCATACAATGTCCAGTTACACTGTCCTATTAATTGCTCAAATCACGGCTTCTAATAGCAACTTGTCTTCAAGAAGTTTGTTATAGATATGATTAATAATAATATATAGTCACCACAACTGCCTGCATTTGGGGAAGAATAATTTAATAATATGATCTGACTATCCAAGTTATTTAAGGAATACGTTAACTATGCATACCTCATCCTACATTCTACGTGGTAATTATATTCTGGACCTTCCCAAAGCAAAAACGACTACTTATGGCCTACACTCCTTTTCATACTTAGCTAGTAAATATGGAACTCTCTCGTGGACACGTACAGGACATCTGATTTTCTTTAATTCAAGCTAAAGATCCTTAATTATGAGGCCTTTCCACAGTGTATATAATGTTGTATGTATATAGTGTATATATAATGATAGAATTGTAATTGTAATATTGTATTTCATTTTATTTTATTTTGCTTATTTACTCTTTCTTTCTAGTATTTATTTTCTCGAAGATATTAGCTATTCAAAGCTACTCTGTAAATTCCAGGATAAATAAAGTATATGTATGTATGTATCATTAAGTGCAGTTATACTTACGGTAAAGTTATTTTCGTGTCACCAATGGGGAAAATGGGCTGGCCAGTTATACTTATAGCCTGCATTTGAGCATTGCCACTGTGCTAACCACATGGCTTGTTTAATCATTGAACTGGACAAACTACTGGTATGTCTCCATTTCACATTATTGTGAAGTGGTTGCTTGAAGAAATTCAACAACAGTTTGAATAAAAAATTATAATAAATACACAAGAGAAACACTTTTTGGTGCCACAGCTTACCTCTGCAATGATGTTCAGGTTTTCATCAGTTATAAGGCAAGCCATTTCTATAATGTGGCATGTTTCAATATCCAGACCTGCAGAAAAGACATCAGTCAATAAGATACTTTTACAAATAAAAAAACCTGAAATTCCTGAACATTTTGTTTACAAGTAAACATGTAAAAGCAAGATGAGACATTCTATGTGAAAGTATAGTTCACTGGTGAGGACTCCTGCATTCAAAACAGACATGATAACTGTTACACCACTATAAGGCAAATCCGCAGTGAAAGTGGGTGAAATAGCACAGCTTATTCTCATTACATCGCTAAGGACTGGCTCAGATGCCGTGCTTCACATGAGCCTAAGCAAATTCAATGAATAAAGTTCACGTGAAGTATGGCAGCCTAATCAATTCAGAATGACCAATCTAATTCGGATCGACTCATCCGTTTTTCTTACCTGGCTCAGCCAGGAATAATGGCTGTGGACCGGCTTTGATTAAGATGCTGTACCTAACATGAGCTGAATCAAATGCACAAATTATTCCAAATCTGCAATTTTCTCCAGTCAAAATATGCTTCAGTATATTAGTTTTCGCTGAATTAAATTTGGCATCTGAATCAATTCAGCCAGGATTAATAATTCGGGTCTGTCTAAATTTGAATTTGATTTGGCTCATGTGAAGTACGGCATCTGATCTGGGCCTAAGACCTGAATATTCAAAATAATATGTAACATGTAAGAGACACCAAGGAATATTCATACACATGGGATCACTGTACATAATGATCTGTTATTTGAAAGTAGCTTACCTGTCATCTGGCAATCCATAAGGAGTTAACACATGACACAAAAAAGTAACATGAAACATAAAAAGAGCATGTTAATGTGGTCTGGGCAGAGCAACACATAACTACAGTGTACTGATTGTGTGGTTCCAGAAAATACCCATACCTCTACCATAGAGGGAATTTCACATAAGACCCAAACCTAGTCTGAAAATGGGTAAGCATTTTAGAGCAATGGGAATGGATTCTAGAGACCAGGTCTGAAAATGGATGTGAATTTTAAAGCCTACAATGCAGGTCAAAAGTGTTGGGACACTTAGCGAGATACTACTGAAATAATCTCCCCCCACCCCCTCCCCCCCAAGCAATGTTGAGATTTGACACTACAACACAGATTTCAACAAAAATACTGTTTATCTGCATCTTCCAACATTGTTTGGGGGGGAGGGGGGTGGTACGCTCCAATTGTGACCCCAAAAAGCCAACTTTACTTGGAATACATGATTATTGGACAGGTGTCCCAACTACTTTTGACCTGCATTGTCTGAAAACGACTAGTTGGGAAAAAGTGCTGTTAACGTGGTCAAGGTATCATATCTAGAAATATCACAAGGGAGTCGTTTGAGGAATTTCAAGCTAGAGTTTTAAGAGCTTTTGATTGTATTTGTACTGAAACTATAGATAACACAGTTGCCAGTTTGAACAAAAGGATAGAAGCTATCCTTGCCTCTAAAGGCGGTAGAACCAAATATTAATCACGCAATGCGGAACTGTGAAAACTGAACATGCTTTATTATTTACACTTCAGTATATTCTGTGAATTTCTAAAGCGTGTAAAGTGTAACTTCATTTTCATGCTATCTGAGGAAAATGCTTGTGTAAATTGTAATTGTCACTTTGTAAAACTCGTGACAACGAGAAGTTTATCACATGCGTGACATTTGCATTTTGTTGATGTAAAGAGCTGAACATTACTCACTACAATACTCACTTTAAATAGTGGAGATTTATGCAAATTGAAAACATATTTGACATTAAATGAACACAAATTTAGAAAGTATGTATGTTTTCTTTAGTTTGAAGAAACTATTTCTTTCATTATATGAGTTATTGCGTATTTTCAACTCAGTACTCAGTAAAAGCACAAGAAAAGAAAGCTATTAATTAGCTCTTTATATAAAACATTCAATTTACTGAGTAATGTTGTAAACTCTATTCAGACACGTTCCTTTGGAGCGCATTATACAACAATTGTTTTTTTATACTCAACAAGAGTAGCCGGCCATAGTTTATTTTTAAACACTGTTCTTCATTGATGCGAAATGAATGCAAACGTTACTGAGTATTGTCGCGAGCATCATGTCGCCGTCAGTCAGCAATGTAAACATTGCTAGAATTCTCTAGAATGAATCGTGCAAAACAATGTCCACAGGGCGCGATTTCTCGCTGTTCACTCTGTGAAATGGGCTGTTAGAAGCGATTGCATTTTCCGTTCGAGGACAAGTAGTTAAGTCTGGATGACCCACAGAATGAACCGCTTCGAGGTCTGATTTCGTGACATACTTGTAGGCGCTGTAATATGTATTGTGGCGGTCACTGAAATGAACTTCGATGTGGAATTTTTGGCTCAAGTATCTCTTTACTTGTAGCCATCTACCTCTCTTCTTCAGTTTTACCGCCATGTGAAAATGGTACTTGTTGAGATCGCCATCGGCATCGGTAGTGGCATGACCCTCCATGCTTACCACCCAGTGAGAGATTTCAATGTTAAAGCTATTCCATGCCTCTATTATCGCTTCACCAAATGTCTCTCTACGGAACTTTTCAGTGTATGCGCGACTGTACGTTATAATGTAAACAACTCTCTGGCTTTCTGAAGCCTCCATTTTCTCATTGAGGACAACACTCTAAAGAGCTTTCAGAGCCGCGCGCTCACAGTATAACACGATTTCTATGTAAACAACAGACCTTGTGGGCAGCGGATGGCATATCCGATTTAATAAACAAAACACCACGTTTTGAACTCTTTGAAAGTGAAATAAAGCTCATCGTTTCTTAAGCGTTACAACAGTGTGAACATGCAAGTTGTTATTTTTTACCCCGACTCACTGATCTGCATGGTATTCATTTGTCTATCTTTTTCCTGATATACACCTGTTGCGCCTTTCCCGTATCCATACTCTAATATGACAATACGAAAAGTGCGGCAATTGAAATTCCTTGTATATTGTTCACAAATATGTTCTTCTTGCTTACCAAACAAGAGTTCTCATAAGAAGCCCCGCTTTTCATCGACCAATAGGCCACAAACCTGATCTCTTTCAAATACTCACTTTCAGACAATGCAGGTCAAAAGTGTTGGGACACTTAGCGAGATACTACTGAAATAATCTCCCCCCACCCCCTCCCCCCCAAGCAATGTTGAGATTTGACACTACAACACAGATTTCAACAAAAATACTGTTTATCTGCATCTTCCAACATTGTTTGGGAGGGAGGGGGGTGGTACGCTCCAATTGTGACCCCAAAAAGCCAACTTTACTTGGAATACATGATTATTGGACAGGTGTCCCAACTACTTTTGACCTGCATTGTAGGTTTAAAAAGTGTACAACCAACCCCCCCCCCCCCCCCCACCCCAGGAGTCAAATGGTCTTTGCATTTAGACACAGCCTTGAGGCTTTGTATTTAAAATGTATAATGAAAAACAAATTAAAGCTTTTGTTTCGTTGTCCAAATTGAACCAAATTTGCATCTTAATTGGCTATGAAACTATTAGTTTGGATTATGAGTCAGGCATCAGAAATGATGGGCTGTGGGCATCGATCAATGGGTCCACATCTTGGATCACAGGTCACCAAAGCATAATATTCAAATTCTATTTCAAGTTTTCCAACCTTGTCACAAACATAATACAGTGATGCACGTGCACCAGCCGGTGAGAGATAAACTGCTCAAAACGGCGTTTGGAAGCTCTGAGAAGCCATGAAAACACCGCAAAACACAACGGGTGAGCTTTTCAACTTTATCGTAACTTTTGTGCGTTTTCGAGGAAATATTGTTGCCAATTTTCGATCGAATTTTACCGCCATACAAACTCTTATATTCAGTTATATTACGCTTTGGTGACCTGCGGTTGGATCAATGTTCGGAACTAAATCGGAAGTCGACAATATTAAACCCAGCGTTGAGCTTACCTCTAAATCAACCCAAACTAGCCTCTTATGTGCCATTGTCCAAACAGTGTGATCAGTATGTAAGAAGCGCCTGATTAGTCTGCGATTTCTCGTTGTGAAACCCCGACAGAAGAGGCGGGTAACCGAAAGTGGAAAAATCATGGATAAATCACACTTTCTACCAGGCGTTACTCTTACTCGTTCAACCTGGGTCTAGTCTAGGTCCAGTCTCTATTCCCAAAACCAAACATCGCCAGGCTGCGAAGCAAGTGTAAAAATTCCAGGAATGTTTTCACAAGTGCAAAATTCTGCTAGAACTAAATACACCGATATTGCGGCCGTAAAACCATTGTTTTTTACATTGCTGGCGTCCTACAGATGCCGAGTACTTATCCTTGTGAACATAATTTAAATGTCACTTGAAGTGATTGTTCAGAGGCCGAGTTCTTCGTCTTCGAAAGAGCATCAGTATTCAAGCGAGCGAGAGAGAGACCAAGAAACATCCTCGAGACTCACAGCTCGTTTGGAACGATCGGTTAACAAGCGATCGAGAGGCGTGAATTATCATGATTCTGCTGGTCGGAGCCGCAGAAAGGAAAGACATCGTGAATACAGCGAGAACGTTAGCATGCAGGAAGGAAATCGCCGAGAACACCACGAAAATGGGTAAGTATTTGTAACGTTTTATATATATTCGGATCAGACTCAATCATTACTTCGATCCACATCAAAGAAATAAATCTCAAATTTCATTCCACAAAATAAGCAGTAATCAATACCACAATAAAGCTTTAATAGCTTTCATTTTCATGGTCATATTAGAGTTTTTCATCCACAGGATCTAGGATCTTAAAATCTATCTTGCTACAATTAATATACCTCGTGCCATGATGTTGATATAACATGTTGATAAACTACCCGTGACCAATTAAGCTTCTTACGAAATTAGCTTAAATATTTTTATTTCTCGCAACAGTCTCTGCCTTAATCCAACCGCTTCAACATTATTTCTTAACATTTCTTTGGTTCACCGTCTCAACAATATCATTTTCGTGACTTTTCAAGTTTTAGGTACGACTTAGTTGAAATTTAAACTCGTGGGGTCAGTCCACTTATTCTTAACCTTCTTACAGCTCGATTGCCTTCTCTTGACAATAGTTTGGTAGAAACAACTCGTCTTTGCTTGTTTGTAAATCCTGGTGTTATTTTTCCATTATTCAGCTGTTATCTGATTGTACATGTATTTCCCAAGAGTATTAACATCACGACTAAAGACTCTTGATGTCTGGTTTACGGGTTTCATAACATTCCACGTTTGTATAATCACTTCCTGTGTGAACAATGAACAATGCTATATTGTCTGTTCAACGAAAACGTGCCTAAACATGCTTAAGTATAGTAAATTATTCCATTTACATGGATATTTAAGGTCTTTATATATTGCTCACAGTATCAATAATTTCTCATTCAACAATTCAACCATCCAACGATAATTTTCACTTACTAACCTTTTAAATAATTTCTGGCACTTGTTTCTCAGAACTCCTGACGATTTGTCTGGACCAGAAAGTATTTTTCAGATAAATTTTTAATCACGGGATAGTAAATTGAATGTTCGAAAACCGAACTCGATCGAACTAAATGGAACTCAATCCGTCGATTGAGTTTGATTGAGTTCGGCAATCAAACGAAATCAAACACCAAATTTTCAGTGAGTTCGATTTTCGAACAAATCGAATTCAATCGAACAAATCGAACTCAATCGAACTAAATCCATCTGATTGTGTTCGATTGAGTTCGGAAACCGAACTCTATCGAACACAATTTAATTGATTGAGTTCAATTGGCTCTGGTAAACCTATACAAAGCAAGCCCATCAAAGCAGGTTTTTCTTTTTGCTTTGTTACATTTTATTCAATAACAGAAACCCCATTTATAAACTGTCTGCGGCAGTTAAGAAAACAGAACAGAACAGAAGAAAGCTATCATTATTCCCACAGGCGTATTCCGAAATTGTCGTACCCTTTCCTGTTTTGTAGCTAACTTACAATTGCTGAATGACAAATCGAAGGGTTACTGTTATGCAAAAATACAAGGAAATTACTAAAAAACTTCGCCATCCTTGAAGTCAACGCGGCATTCCTGGTAGCCTTTTTACTACGCAAGCTTACAATCCACAGCGCATCTGAAGCCATTTCTGCGTAATTTCTTCGTTTATGAAAAACACGTGTGCTACACTCCGAACTGAAGTAACTCGAGCTTCCAAGATTGTTAGGGAATTTCAATGTTTTCCTGTTTTACACAAATCACGAATTCGAAAATCGAACATTCGATTTGGTTAGATTGATTTTTTTTCTTTTCGGTGAGTTTGATTTTGTTCTATTGCCGAACTCAATCCACGGATTGAGTTTGATTGAGTTCAATTGAGTTTGATTAAAATTTAGTTCGATTGGGTTCGATTTACTATGCCAGGTTTTAATCAATCGGTAGTAGTTTTCATGCAAACTAGTCCAGTTTGTTCAGTTTCAATGTTTTAATTAGCTTTTGAAATTATAAACATTCAAATTTTGGGTAAGGAATATTATTTGTGCATTGAAAATAGTTTTTCATGCCTGAAGCGTTCTTGGAACTTTGAGAAAAATAAATTATGCATGCATAGAGTCAATTCTTGTATCTTGCAAAATCAATCTGAGTCTGTACTCACATTGTACAAATAGGAATGATTAAGAAAAAATTCATTTAAGGGCATTTGCATTTAATCTGCTCTCACTGATAAATATTTTCAAACTATAGTTTAAATGTGTAGTTCTTGTAAAAAGTAATATTATACCAGTATAGTTAGTACTTTTCTTACTGTTGTTATTTTAATCTGAATGAATTGGACATGCTCACTGAAATTTTTCACTGCGCCTTGATTTTATAATTTGTTTGATTAAATTATATACTACTTTAAATACCTTGTAAATATAGAACAGTGACGACAATTAGCAGTGAAATTAAACACCCCGACACTTAAATAAAGTATTCATTCATTCACTCACTCACTCACTCACTCACCTAATCCTGGGTTAACATGAACTTTGATTCGCATATATTTACTGATACGTAAGGATTCTTCCAAAAGATTTTTGTCCCTCAGTTTTGCCTTAGACTTAATTTCTTGCTATTAGATTAGAATGAGCCTTTAAATAAATCTTAAATGAGCGAGTTGAAAACCTCGGTTAACTTTTAATTGTGGATTAACGTTAATCGACTTTCGAACAACCCGGCCCTGGTAGAAAATGTTGCATTACACTATAAAACTCAGACTTCATAAATATTTCTCTTCCATGTTTTTCTTTTTCTTTCTCAGCTCATTGAGTGGCTGTCCTGGCAGCTGCTCACGAAACAATCCCCCTCAAGGCACCTTAAGGATGATGTGTTTGGGTGTTTTTTGTTGGGGAAGGTGGCTAATTATTTGAGGGAATTTTCCAGACTGTCTATAAAAAACAGCTTGAAACACTAAGCTAACGGCTCATTGAACCTTTAATAATTTATCACATTTAGTTTGTTGGATATTTTAATATTTTCTGACTAATTTTAAATTCTAAATTTCAATTTCAATTTTAAGTTCGATGTAAATAAGTTTTTTTAATTAGTTACTGCACATTTATTTAATTTTAAATCGTGGAGCACCTGGAGACTAGCGAATAGTTAGGTGTGTTTTTCCACATTAAATAAAGTATATATGTAACCCCTAATATCAAAGAACAAATTCTTCTCCTATCTTGTCCCATACTTTTGTTATAAGGGTGCTGGATAGAATTTCTAAAAATATCAAGAAATGTCACTTTGGGAGATCATGTCCCTAATTCTCATGTCCTCAGGGGTTGAATAAGCATTGATATTACAATGAGAACTTTGATGCTGATCACTGTTAGGGCTTCCTCTTTAAAGGGTTAAGATGGTTCATGGGATTACATTTGGGGATGACTGGGTGGGGGGCGATTATGATACAAATGATTGACACACCTGAGATGTAGGGTCTTCTTTCATGGGGGGAGGGGGTCATATTCTGGATTATATTTGAAATTTTACGGCAAATCCATTGTACTGTATTGGCCAGTCACACTCAGCTACTCGCACAGTAATGATCTTCCTTGTAGTGTGAATTTTCTGTAAGACTGGTTTTAATTGCAATTAAGTACATGTACTAGCATGTCAAAACGAAAGGTGATGAGTCCTCTACGTCAAATTAAAAAACTCATACACTTTATCAGTAACTTAAGGACGGTGCCTACTTTTGTTACTAAGCATACGTTCTGCGACATCTCAAGATACAAGGGTTTCCTATGGGTGGTGCCTACTAATACAGGGATATTTCTGCGCACTTTAAAACTATGTGGAGAAGACAGAACTTAAGTATTGGTATTTAAAAAGAAAATTGGGGATCACCATGCATTTTTCAGAGATAATAAAACTTCAATTTGAAGGGGAAAAAAAGCCATAAATTGCTTTGTATTTCATTGCTTAATTACGGACTGGTCAAAAAGTGTAGGGTGGGGTGCGCCAGAGCAGAGAGGGGGTGGTTTGTCAGTTTTTGAGCCCTTGGCAGGAGGTGGGTCGTGCAATTTTCAGCTACCCATGGGGGTGGGTCATTCTACTTATTAAGTGCGTGTCCACGATAGGACCAGGCAGGAGGTGATAATACTCAAATCACCGATTTGGCTCAAACTTAGCAGAAAGATTAAGTGTCATGAACTTATTCATGTGTTAAAACATCAAGTCAAAATATTTCATTTTACCAGAGTTATGGGTAAAACCTGAAAAATGGCCATTTTGGCGCAAATTTATGCATATTAATTAGTCAAACTCAATTGAGTGGTTAGACAAATATAATTGTGATCTGGGAAGAAAACCCACTGAATTGTCTTCCCCATTGACCAGGCTTGTAGCACAGTGCGTAATTTCAATCGATACCTTCGATGTCATTATTTGCCTGAACCTGAAGTAAGAGGCTGTTTAAGTCATTTTCACGAGAACCTCAAATTCGGCTTTTTTGTACCCAAATATCTCCAATGGCCAACAACCTAACTACGTAACTTAACCATAAGATTGAAGAGGCATATCATAACCTTCAAAATACGGAATAAAATTTTTGGGCAAATGAATAGTTTGTTTGTATGAAGCAAATATGTATTACCACCTGAACGATCAGTTGTCGATTTCATCAAAATTCATGTTGCAAAAAAAAAATATTTCAATCTTCTAACTGAACATGAAAAGACACGGAATGTTCAATGAAGTAGTTTCTGACAATAACAGTGACAAAATTGGCGATATAAGTGGGTAAGGATTAGTTTGACCGAGCTATTAACAGCTAGGTTTCCCCTCTTTTCATACAAATATTTGCCTCCAAGAAAGCTTATTTAAAGAGGTAATCTCTTTCAAATAATCGCACATTTAGCATAGTAAGAGCTAAGATTGGTAACGGCTGATACATACATGTCTTCTCAGTGCTTCAGGCTCCATCCTAGCAAGCGTTTTATCTCACAGCCACCGTACGGTAGAATCGAATTAGCCGGCTTGATCGTATCGTCCGCCTGCCTCGATTATTTCAACAAGCCACCCGTTATTGTCATCAACTGATGAAAAATGTGAATATACCGATTTTGTGTCCAAAAATGTGCCAGGAAGTAAGGTAAATAAGCTCTCATAAATCCATTTAGAATATAATTGACATCAAAATCTGGCAAGAATATGTTTTCTTTTGACTTCCCCATTTTGGAGTAGCGTTTGTGAGCCTGCGTGCTGTCTGCGGTTGTCAAACACCTGTTATGTTTTGTCTTCGCGTGTTCGCGCATCTTTCGCACGAGTTTAGATTGGATTCGAATTAAACAAGCGCGTTAAAATTTCGAACATGCCACCTCGAACACCGAGGCCTCTCAAATGCTCTATAGGCAGAGGAGAATCCACACACTGTGGATTGTCACCAAAATATCCCCTTCTCAAAGAATACATCCCCATTGCTTCATGCAAGAGAGATATCAAACTCCATCTTAAAAATCTGAAAGTATCTGGAAAATCCGTTTCGTCAGAAAGTGAACTGATACTCCTGAGAACAGGGCACTTTAATGAACAAGGGGAAGGTATGACAGTTTGCCCAAAGCATCGAGACCTCCTTGGACTGAACTGGCGCCCTTCTCGCTTTTGTTTGCACCCATTGCATGGATCAAGAAAAGGAAAATGCGACAGGGGCGTATCAAAGAAGATTTCTGAGGAAATAATGAAGAGGTGGAAGAAACTCGTTCCAGTAGGATCAGGTAAAGAATAAAGTTAATCTCCTTATCACAATTATATAGGTTCAGGACTGTGCAAACAACGTAACAATAGCAAACTTTGCGGCACTCGTTCGACGCAATTTTGCGATGGCTCGGAAATTCTCACACACATTAGCTAAAAACAGTAGCTCGAAAATATCATCAACATTTTTATGTTAGTGGAGAATTATCGTTCGGATTTTCGTAGTAGTAGTGAAATTCAGTGTGCAAAGAAAGTCGAGTCCGATGATTTTTTTAATTTCCAGGTAGATTTATGTGGACCGAGAGCCGTTTTTCAAGCTGATCTCACAAAGGGAAATGTTTTGAAAAAAAAGTATCGCATTATATTTCAGGCCCGAAATGTTTCCTTTGTAGTCTAGTCCACCCAATCTTCAAGTAAAAATAATTTGAAATATGACTTAATCTTGCTTATACGAATTATTTCAAAGAAAGTTAGTTGTCTGTGTTATGCTTTATTATTCAATGAACGTACCAAAAAGGTTTTGATTGTCCGGTGAGAAAGCTATTCAGTTGCGTTTGTGGTGTTTGCGTTGTCACGTGCATTTCAATAAATTCTACAATGTATTAAACAGTTAATGAAAATTTATCGATCAGGTCCTTTTGCTTTCTCATAAATTATCAGATGAAAATTGCGAAAATGAAACAATTTTTTGTCTTTGAAACCTTATCAAAGCTGACAAGATCTAAAGATGTTCATTTCACCAGAAATTTGCATATGGCACTTTCCGCTTTCGCGTGAAAACAGACAGCCAAACATTTTTTTTTAGAAGACCAATCTTCTTGTTGTAATACTTTTGTATGGGAAGCAAAAATATGATGAAAGATGTCAAGTTTTCATGTATGCAAAAAGTTATGATTAGAAGTGAACGTTTCAGTTAATAAAAGCGCTCCTTTCAGCTGAAGACATTTTCGGGCGGGAAATAATTTTTTGGCGGCAAAATGAACGATCAAGTTCTGACTGCGCTGTTGCCGGCAGCTTTCCTCGTTGTTGTGTTAGCCTGTCTATTGGGAATTTGTTTAGTTTCAAACTAGTTTTTCTCAGAAGACGTGCGTAGATTACAATTAATTCCAAATTGCGAGACGCATGTTAGTCATCCACGTGTTGCACGTGTTGAGATTCATACATTTACATCACTTGTTTCTTCATGAGACCTTACTCTTAGTATATTATATCTGGTTCAAGTACGTTCTAATGATTACAATATGCGTTCGATGTGCGACGCTTGTACTCACGAATCTACGCTCGACGCGATTCATGCCTTCCGCCGTACCGTGTGATTTGAAGAGAAGAAAGCTAAATCTTGTATTGTTTTGTTTATTATAAGTCAATTGATTGTTTGTTTTATCCTTCGCATAATTCGTTAGGACTTTGTAGACGTTGCCGTCAGCATCACATGGATATATTCAAAGCGGACACACCCAGGGAAGAAAACGATTATGGTAGCACTCCCAAATTAGTAAGTCTGACAAGGAGATCCATTGAATGAATGACTAATGAACGAACGAACAAATGAATGATAAATGATCGGTTAGTCAGTCGGTCGGTCGGTCGGTCAGTCTGCCACTCTGTCTGACCGACTGATCGAACGAACGACAAAACGACCAAACAGGCAGACGATAGGCTGGTCGAATAGACGAACGATAAGGTGGATGGATGGATGGATGGATGGATGGATACAATACAATATTTTTTACAATACAATATTTATTTTGCCATATACAACAATTACAGATGGAAAAAAAATGACGAAAATTGACGAAAGAAAAGAAATGGCGAGAAAACCTGAAAGAAACCACGAGGCTAATAAAGTCAGGCTTCCTCACTTTTAAAAAATAGCTATTTAACAATTAGATTATGAGCTCGAGATTTCTATCGCGTGATAGCTGATGAGGGCGCAGCCCGAATCAGCTATCATGCATAGAAATCGAGAGCGAATAATCTAATTGTTTTAGTATAAATCTACTTGTCGTTCAAAACTAAACAAGTAAATTATCTATATCCTCATCGCAGACACTTTAAAAACTCGAGGAAGCGGCCGCCATTTTGTTGAAAACCGCTACTCACTATCTATCACAGAATAGATAGCGAGTAGCGTAGCCAATCAGAGAACGGCATTTGTGATAGAACACTGGTAGATTTATACTAACTTATATTAGAATTACAATATGGACTTATGATAATTAACTTTGACCGCGCACACGTACACACACACACGCACACACATATTAAGTAAATTAGTTGAGAAATACAGCCTTACAGAAGTTAATACCTAGAGAGAAGAAAATCTTTAAGCTTTCTTTTAAAAGAAGCGGAGGAGGGAGAACTAGTTATGTCAGAATTTAGCGAATTATAAAAGTTTGGACCTTGAAAGTAAATTGAAAAATTCCTGATGTTCGTTCTGCACAGTGGCAAGCGGAAGGACTGAGCATTCCTAGTATTATAATTATGGATTTGACTATTCAGTAAAAAAAAGTTATTGAATTTGGAAGGGAGTGTAGAGTTCTTGAATGAAAACATAAAAGTACCTAATTGAAACGAATGGATATCATGAAATTTTAAGAGTTTAAGTTCCTTAAAAATAGGGCCAGTGGATGAACGAATGAACTTCCTTACCTAGTTTTTTTTTTTACCTTTATAGGAAAAAAAATGCATACGTTGCAGTTTTTATCTGTAAAATCATGAATTGACCAAGTCGCACTTACGTAGCACCATATTTTCTATTTATTAATGACATCCGAAGTGGCCTCTCTTATAAGACTGGTGGTTTCTTGAGGTCTCCTCGCCGTTACCTTAACTTGTAAATTGAATGATTTTTTATTTTTAGTAAGGGAAGTAAATGATGATGATGATAATGATGAAGTCTTCATTTTACCATAGGAATCGACTGGCTTTCATCAGGATTTTCCGAATGCATTGCCAAAAAATGAAAGTCCACAGCAAGGAAACGACAGCAAGGAAAAAGTAATTTAGTTACATTTTCATTCAGAAATACGCTATAGGCATTGTAGAACTTTGCAAACTTGTATGACTGTCTAAGTTTACTTAACGTATCCTAAATATATTTTGCCATTCTACGTCGATATTTGATATTTGCAAAACTGAACAAAAACTTGCAAACTAACTTCTTATATGCCTGCTTTCAGATTTTGGGGATCGTTTTAACACCATCAGAGGAAAATATCCCTTGCCAAGAGAGTCTTATCAAACAGTTTGAGAACCTGGAACTGGAGAATGATCCTTGCCAGACAGGTCAAAACTCTGTGAATGAAGCAATGGAAGTCTCGGCATGTTACAGTCCTGATATTTCCAGTGATCATGATGAAGAATGGATACCCACTCCGCAGATAAAGACTAACTTGTCTTCATTAAACGGGTTCATAAGAAGCATCAGCGAACGTGATGTTAGCCCCGTCAGGGGACAGTTACATTTGCCTGTAAGTAAGGTGTCCTCAAGTACCTCTCGATACTACAAGAGAAAATCACAGGAAATCTGTCGAGCAGTCTTGGATTGCATAGCCCCAGGTCAGTCACAAGCCTTATTTGAACTTATGACGAGCGAAAAGGTTCAAGATATAGGCATACCGAAACCTATTGAAGGTAGCTTGGTGCAACGGCTAATAATACTCTATGAGGAGACAAACTCTTTGATTACGAAACAGGAGATTTTGTCAATATTTGTTCAGGATTACTCCAAGTCTCAGCTAAAGGAAATGATACCAGGCTTGACCAAATGGCGCATTGACGAGGCACGAAAACACGCTGCACTTGCTGGGCCGGGACGACGAAAAGAAATACCAGAAGTCCACCGAACACGTTTGGATCCTGTCAAAGTTGATCATTTTGTTGATTTTATCGCAAGTCCATATTACTTGCAAGACGTGGCATACGGCACTAAGATCCTAAAGTTGTCAGACAAGCAGACATTGGAAATTCCCAATGTGGTACGAACAGTTACTGCCTCGAGGCTTGTTGATTTGTACACCTCATTTTGTAAAGAAGAGGAGTTCCAGCCTTTAGGAAGGTCAACACTGTTTACCATACTGAAGGTAGGTGTTATGAACGAGAAGACTGGGTGGGGGGGGGGGGGGGATTGTGTGAAAAGGTAGACGCATTGAATCAATTTTGACCTAACTATGGGTTTGGCGGCACCAAACCTTAACATGCTGCTGCTGCTGATGTCATTCCGTGTTGTGATTGCATTGATGCAGTGTAGTGTTTGTGTAAGTAATTCGTTGGCCACCGAGGCAGATGCGAGGGCGGGGGGGGGGGGGGGATGGGGTTGGTTAACGCATTCTCTATGAACGTTCAATTTCTTTATTTTACTTTGTTGTTTTACAAAGGTACCTACAGATAAAGTGCACAGGCAAAGCTCGCTGGACTGTGTACCGCGGAAATTTCCCCACCCATTGTAAAAACCGCTGACTCGCAGATCCCTTTACAAGTTACAAGGGCAACATTTCTTGACTCTAGGCCTTTTTTCTTCCCCCTGTTCAACATCTTGGCATTAGTATCAAGTATTTACATTGCTTCCTAAAGGTTTGCGCGGCATCTGAAAAGAAATGTCTCGCTGGTTTAGACAACACCGCCACAGAAGGAATGACGGCAATTCAAACCTTGCACGATGTTACTGAGAGATTATCTAAAGCAGGTAATAAAACTGTTTTTGCCTACGAATTTCGCCCCCCTCCCCCTCCGCCCCCTGTGATACCCGTCATGCAATTACCATCCTTAAGTAATGCGTCACCAACTAAGGGAATTTGAAAACCCGTCTTGCTACCTTTGTCCTCATCGTGTATCCTTCTCAAAATGTGCTGAATAGCGTACATTTTTTTAAATAGCAGTGAAATAGAATAGAAGCTGTAAGCAATATGGTGTTCATTTTCATTTATCAGATTAAATCTTATTGTCGCATTGTTTTTATCCTAACAAGGGATGCCAAAGACGTGGGCTATTGACTTGCAAGGAAAGCTGAAAGCTAGTAAAAACTACCTTAAGACAGATTTTAAAGTCCACATTACTGATGAAAGCCGCAGTACTGATCACTGCAGAGCTCATGCTTTATCTGACAGTATGCCAGAGTTCCAACAGAAGTGATTTCACGAACATAATGAAATTTGTGATCGCTGCGAGGCACTGGAAAGTTCACTTACAGAAATCGAAGTGATTGTCTCCTCTGAACAAGTACAACTGAGGTACACTTTTAATCGATTAAGAACCAAGTTATCAGGCGCGTAGCTAAGGTTTCGATAGGGGTGTTCGTTGAGGGGGGGGGGGGGGGGGGTCCGAGGGCATGCTCCCCCGGAAATTTTTGAAAATCTGGGTTCCCAGAAACCACATTTCCTGCATTTTGAGACCCATTTTAGGAAAATCAAAACTTTGTTTTACAGCTTTTTAAGCTATATACATCATTTCGACGGCATAATTGTTTCAACTTAAACATGTACATTCCGCGCCCTGTCAAATTCTGATAGCTATTCGATCTGCTGATAGTCATACATTAAGCTGGTAAACTGGATCATTATCGGGTGTAGGCCTTCGAACAAATTGACTATCTCGTCAAGATTGAAAGGCATATCATATTTGATATGCATTAGAGCCAGGGCGGACAGCCTACTCTCTCCCATGGTACACCTCATGTAGTTGTTCAAACTCCTCATTGTGCTTATGGAACGTTAACATTCACAAGTGGTGACTGGAAGGGTGGCAGCAATTTTCAGGAGCGTGTACAGGTTGGGGAAGTCGTCGAGGTCAAAACCGTAAAAAGGCCTATTGTACTTAAAGCAGGCGGATGATTTAAAAACTGAACTGATGCGTTTCAATTTTGTTACACTGACAACGGACATCAGTTCAACGGTGTGACAAAGCCACGAGGTTAAGGAAAGACACGATCATGTATACAAGACGAAAGTCCACTAGGCTATTATTTGAATATTGAAAATAAACAAAAACGTGTATCGTTGACTTACCGCTTTTGTGGTGGGAATTCTCAGACGAACTTGCACGTAATTGCGCGTGAAACTCAACAAGGCTTGAACTATTAAGTTTGATGTGAATCTCCTTTCAGAACAATGCCGCATTCAGAGAACAAAACTTATCGCAAAGCATGCTTTTCTATGGCTTTTTCGGGCGGATGCAGTTTTACCGCAAAAATGAAACGTTATTAAAATTTTGAATCTGTAAGGGTTCTTGACAATTTTAATTTTTACTGAGGATAAGACATAAGGCCTAAAAAACGGGTTTATATCTCTATTTTTCTTTGGTTGATGTATTTCGACCACAGGAACTTTATTTAAAAGTTTTTCTTCCGTCATTATTGATCTTCAAAGGGGGTTCGTTCGAACCCCTCGAACCCCCCCTCCTACGCGCCTAGTTATCCTATTAAGCGCGTTTATCTGGTGTTGCGGAGACCGCTGTTGTTTACTTTTAGCTATTATTATTTGGTGTGAGTATCAATAACGATTTAACTGCGGAAAATGTGATTCTTTGGAGAAATAGCCGCTTTTGAGATGTGTTCACATGAGAAAACAAGACAATTATTTATTCATTTCCTAGGACAGAAGAAAAAGAGGAAATTGCTCATGACGTTGAGTATGCTGTCAAAAAAATCCAAGATTGGAAAGCACATATAATGAGAACTGCACACCAAGAAGCTGCCAAGACCAACATCTTGAATCAAATGAAACCTACACAAGTGCTAGTTATCATGGATTGGGCCATGAAGTACTTGCCAGTGCGTTTTAGAGAGACCCAGGCAGAATGGTACGGCAAAAAGGGGCGGCCCTGGCACGTGTCCGCGGCAATTACGAAAAATGACGAAAACGAGATTGAGGTAACAAAAATTATTTTAACAATATCAATGTCGATAAAAGAATATCAACACATTTTATTAATTCAGAATATGCGATGCGCGCTGTGATTGCTTTCAGGGTGGAATGCAAATGATTGAGTAGTTCCAAGGGTGGACACGTTGAAACTTTGCTGTTCACAAATGGCTCGGATACTCGGTGCAACATTGCAAGCAACATACTTGCAATGCGTGTCCATCTCTGACGCTACTTGGCTATCATTCCATTTCGGAAATGTTTTGCGTAATCATTTGTGGAGTGGACACCCAATGAAACGAATGTTTGGAGTTGCGCCACATTTCAAAAAGAATTTATTTCATAAAAAGGAAAGAAAGTAAGCAAGCAAGCTTGCTCGACCAACGCAACGAGCGATGGGAATCTTTGATTAAATCGCTGTCATTCATCAATTATGCCTTCAAAAATCTGATAAATACAGTCGAACCTCTTAAATACGGAAATTTAAGGGGCGGGGCTATTTGTATCTACCATGGAGAAAAAAAAAAGGATACCAAGCCAAATCTTAGACACGGTCTGCCCTCAGAGCATCCCACGTAAAAAGCCATCATTTTATGCCATCGGTGTTCCCGAACTCCTACAGGTAATCAGCCATTCAATTTAAAGTTAATGCTACATCGACCCAAGCATCCCACGTAACGCTCTTAAAGGCGTCTTGTTATTCAGCAAATTAGGCTAGTTTCTTTTTTCCTTTATTTTTAGGTAAAGACATTTGTCCACGTCTTTGACAATTGTATCCAAAACTGGTTTTCTGTTGCTTCAATTATTGAAGATGTCCTAAACCAACTGAAGCAAACACATCCCAGAATTAACGAGGCATTCTTGAGGTCAGACAATGCTGGGTGTTATCACTGCGGGCCACTGATGCTAACAATTCCAGGGATTTCAAAGAGGGTGGGAATCGCATAGCGACCATGAAAAGCCACATGCGCAGATACTTGAACGAAGGAAACAATATCATCTCAGCATCTGACATGAAGAGGGCCCTAGATTCCTATGGTGGCGTGAAGGGCTGTCGTGTGTCTGTTGTTAGTGTAGATACAAGCAAGCAAGAAATAACACGGCACAAGTGGACAGGAATCCAGTCTTTCTATAATTTCGAATTTCAAAGGTTGGGAATCAGGGTATGGAAGGCCTACGGGATTGGCAAGGGAAAGCTAATGCGTACGCAAGATTTAAAAACAATGTCGAATCCACAAAAGGAAACTGGACTGATTGTGCATGAAAATTTTACCAATCCGGTGGTTAATACAGGGGAATTCAAGAGGCTTAAGAACATGGCAAAACATGACACGCGCGATGAAACATCGAAGGGAAATGTCACTAATGATCATTATGACGACCAAGACCTACAAAGAGGATTTGCATGTCCTGAGGTGGGATGCGTTAAAGTGTTTGTCTTGAGCAAAAACTTGGAACGGCACCTTGATTCAGGAGAGCACTTTTATCGCATCCATAAGGAGGGTGTGTACGATACCATCAAGCGAAAGTGGCAATCTAAATGTATAACAGTTGGGTCTGTTCAAGTTTCTACAAGTGAAAGGTGTCAAGAACTGGCTAATGATCGTGAGAAGGAGAAAGAGTTGTCTCCTCAAAACCGTGTGAAGGGATGGGCCTTAAAAAAACCTAAAGGTGGTGTGCGATTTACTCAATCTGTGAGGGACTTCTTAAATCAGACATTCCTAAAAGGCGAAGAAACTGGACACAAAGCAAATCCAGTAGAAGTGTCATCTCGACTTAGGAACTTGAAAACCACTAATGGGAAGAAGAAAATGTTTCAAAGATCCGAATGGTTAACCGCCCAGCAAATCGCAAACTATTTCTCGCGACTAAGTGTCCTTCATAGGAGTGGTCGACGCGTGGAGAATGAGGAAGAAGAAGCTGAAGACGCCACTATGGTCGGCGAAGTCTTAAATCGACAGCGATTAGCAGAGGAAATAATCATCAACTTAGAGGCATGAATACGCAGTCAAGTGATTTTAGCTTCAGCCCTGGGAAGTTCGTGGTTATGATTTCTATGCACTTGTTAACATCCACAGATTTCCCTCTCTTAGTTACGAGACTAAGAATGTGATTGTCTTAAAGGATGACTACTCCAGGCCTGAGCAGACAGTTCAGTCATAAGGCCTCTTCTACCAGATTCATTCTCTTGAAGGGTTTAAGTCCCTAAATTATAAATACAGAAACAAAAGTAAGGCATTTTTTATGTAAGGTCGAAAACCACTAAACATAAACATCCTCTATTTCGGGGGAAGAACAGCAAGTGGATACTTCCAATATTGAATTTGAGACTGTCTGAAATACGTAGAAAAACACATACCTTACCTCACAAGTCAAAATAAGTTACTTTTAACTACCATTGAGCACTTTCAAATAACCGATAAGCTTACATGTAAGTACACAAGTAATGCAGGAATAATGATAAAAGTACAGTGTCTTACCTTCCTGCTTCAGAGAGTATCAAGGAGAATCTCAGTCTTTAGGTCTATAAGCCTGTCTCTGAAACGCATCTCTTTCATCCTCTCTCTCAGAGGGCTCAGAACAAGAATCACTGGGTTAAGATTGCAGCCTCATTTTCTTGCTGGAAGCACAGATGGGATCTTCGATTACAGACTCGGAGTCAGAGCTCGGATGAACGATTTTTAAGTCGTTTACGTCCACCTTTTCGCTTGTTTCTGTTCTTTAGAGAATGCCTTTTCTTTCCTTTTCTATCTGTATAAATGTTTTCCCATAGTTTCGACCGTTTTCGACGGTATTTGCTGTAACAACGAGTTTCCTATGTTTGTCTGCAATCGAGCGTGAGTTAAATTCTATCCCATAACGCAAAATCCAATTTTTTGTTTATGTAGACGGTCACAGAGTTTCCCTCAACCTTTGCAGGAATAAAAAGACGCCAAAACAGCCAAAATGACAGTTGCGTTGCCATGGAAACACCTTTTTTTTTTATTTTTACCGCGAGGCAATAAATAGCTCGCAGCGGCACAAAAATCACAAACTAGATTTTGAAACACCTGTCTAAAGGATACTCAACGAAAAAAGGTAAAGATGGCTCCAGGAAAAAAAATCGCCCTTTTTGACCAAATTTCATGTTTACCCCCACCTTAAGTGAGACAGTCTTGATAACAGAGGCCGCTATTCTTTAGGATCTCCTTTGAAGGTCTCTCAGGGGAAGTCCTTGTTCGCTTGTTCCCTTCAAAAATATGCTTGTGTTCTCTTCGCCCAACAGTTTTTCCACTCTTGGTCCCAACTTTTCTAATCTGCTCCCCCCTAACCCATCCCCCCACCCCGGCTTGGACAGTTGTTTATACTTTACTGTTATAACATCTCTCATGCTGACTGATAAATACTTTTTTTACGAGTTGTACTTGGCTTAGGCGATTAGCGACTCTTAATGCTCCACTTATCCGTGAAATAAACTCGCATAAATTCTTGTCACGTACACCACCGATTCCAATTTCACTAATAACCAACGAATTGCTGCTTTCCCCTCCCCGTTATGATAAATCTCCGAAGTAACACGACCATTTTTGGGCGGAACCAGGTTTGCGATAAGGTCGATCAGGCCAAGGCCAAAGGCAGAAGCCTCAAGGCCTCATGGGGGCATGGTTCTCCCCCACTCCCCTCGGCAGATTTTGAAAATTAGGTCCTCCGAAATGAAATTTCTAGCAATTTCTAGCTTCTTATTAAACTGCTGTTGGCTTCAATGCGAGCTAAGCGAACCGAGAAAAAAAGCAAGGCAATTTCATTTTAAACAAGGGACGAACTGTCAAAATAATGTTAGAGAGAGACAGGGGCATATAATTTTTACTGACTGAATATATCGAAGTTTGTGATTTCAGTTTAGGGGGCTCGACCGAACTACTCCTCCATCCGCCTCAGATTTCCTTTGCGCCATAATTAGTACAGTAGGTGGTCACTGCGTTTCATTCACACCACGACTATGAAAATTTTACTCATCACCCAGTTTATATTTCATACTCAAACCCTAGTTCAATGGCCACTGCAATTCCAAACAAAAAAAAATTTGAAAAAAAAAAAAAAAAAAGAAAATGTCACAAGATAAGCGCCTTTTATGTCCCACCTATCGGAGCCTTTTGTCCCCATTACACCGAAAGCTTTTCATTGTTCCCTAAGATATTCTGTCTTTGTTCCCCTGTTCCTCAGTTGAAATTGGCCATGTTCCTTTTTCCCTTAAACCCTTTTGGGAGACACTCTCCTTAAGGTCAGAGCTTTTCGTCTCAGCTAAATTAAAACTAGCGCGGGCTTTGGGAACGACATTGATTGAGCTAAACCATGTCAAAAAGTCCGCGCATTGTGTACATCTATCACTGATGCAAGCTAAGGGCACTTGTCAGGCAAACAAATTTTTCTCCCAGTGCAAAAGATTTGCTCCAGATTTGCTGGAAGATTAAATGTGGTTAAATACCGTATTTGTACCATTGTTTTGGTGTTTTGCAATAGTAGGACAACGTTGCCGTCTCGGACGTACAGTTTGGCAACCGGAAGTCTTATTTCCTGTTAATTGGCGCAATTTTACTCCTCACCGCGGATATGAAAACGTTCATTTTGACGTCTGTAGGTTGAACTGGTGATGTCGTAGCGTCAAAAGGGAAACATAAAACTTCCGGTTACCATTGTGACGTCCGGGGCGTCAATGTTTCTGTTGCTTAAGGGATGGCCTATTTATTGTCTTCTGTCTTTGCCTCTGGTTCAAGACCAGCAACGTTGCGAGCACAAACAAGGCAACTTACTGCTAAAGTCATGATCTCCGTGGTTTCATTTTTTCATAATCCTTTTTCTTGTTAGTCTTGAGCACTTCGGTTATGAATGGTTTGAAACTGATGGCCTATTAGGGCGTAGGTACATAACTCTAGTGTGTTGGGCCACCTTTTATGTTGAATATCAACAAGCTAAAATAGCTTTCAGTTTTCTTGATACGTCTCTCTAACCCTTCTAGGCTTATCCTGTTTTCGTTAAGCGGAGAAAATGTGATAAAGTTTGTTATAAATTCTATTAAAAAGACAATGCTTTAGCTCCTGGCGCAACAGCGACAAACTTGTGTCCATAGCCGCTGACCGCGAAGCAGGCCCATAATTTGGCAACCAAGATGGCGGATATAAACAGCGAATCCTCTCATGTCAAGCTTAGATGTCAGTTATGTTCTAAATGGATTTATATGTAGTTATTTACTTTAATTTCTGTTCATTTTTGGAAACAAAAATGGTATATTCTGATAATTTTAATCAGTTGATGGTAATGGCGGATCCGTGTTGAAAAAATCGAGGCAGATAGACGATACGATCGAGCCGGCTAATTGGATTCGACGATGGCTGTGATACAAAATGGTAGCTAGGATGAAGTCTGATGCACTGAGAAGACATGTATGTATCAGCCATTGCCATTTTTAGTTCTTACTATGCGCTAGTGTGCGACTGTTTGAAAGAGACTACCTCTTTAGATAAGCTTTCTTGGAGGCAAATATTTGTATGAAAAGAGGGGAAACCTAGCTGTTAATAGCTCGGTCAAACTAATCCTTACCCACTCATATCGCCAATTTTGTCACTGTTATTGTCAGAAAATACTTCATTGAACATTACGTGTCTCTTCGTGTTCAGTCAGTAGATTGAAATATTTTTTTTTTGCAACATGAATTTTGATGAAATCGACAACTGATCGTTCAGGTGGTAATACATATTTGCTTCATACAAACAAACTATTCATTTGCCCAAAAATTTTATTCCGTATTTTGAAGGTTATGATATGCCTCTTCAATCTTATGGTTAAGTTACGTAGTTAGGTTGTTGGCCATTGGAGATATTTGGGTACAAAAAAGCCGAATTTGAGGTTCTCGTGAAAATGACTTAAACAGCCTCTTACTTCAGGTTCAGGCAAATAACGACATTGAAGGTATCGATTGAAATTACGCACTGTGCTACAAGCCTGGTCAATGGGGAAGACAATTCAGTGGGTTTTCTTCCCAGATCACAATTATATTTGTCTAACCACTCAATTGAGTTTGACTAATTAATATGCATAAATTTGCGCCAAAATGGCCATTTTTCAGGTTTTACCCATAACTCTGGTAAAATGAAATATTTTGACTTGATGTTTTAACACATGAATATGTTTATGACACTTAATCTTTCTGCCAAGTTTGAGCCAAATCGGTGATTTGAGTATTATCACCTCCTGCCTGGTCCTGCCTGGTTGTATCATGGACAGACACTTAAAGGGACAGTATCATGCTATTTTTAGTAACACATTGAAAATCGGAAAGACGCTTTTCGGTTTATAGCAGCCAAGATATAATGACAAAATTCCATTAAAAGACTATCAGAATGCACAGAAACTATCCATGGATATTCTCGCCGGCAGATGACCAAGATGGAGAGGGGTTCAAATTTGAAAATGTCTGGCGGACGTTTTCAAATTTCGCTGTTGTAACGCACTAAAATCGCCGGTTGTACTATATTTTGGTTCAACCTTTCGTCTTAGAATCACTATTAATATTTCTTTAAATTTGCGATTGAGAAATTAATTAACACAGTGTTCAAAGTTTAAATGTAGTGAATTTTGGCCAAAAATCGTGATATCTCCCATCCATCTCCCATGATACTGCCCCTTTAAGAGGAATAGGCACACATTTATTAACCTACAAGTTAAATTTCACTAGAAAAAGAAAGCAACATTCAAGCTTTCTCTGAGAAGCATGCAGTAGATCAAGACCTTGGAGTGAACTACATGCATCATCTTGCATACCGTAAGATGATGAAACAAAAGAGAGAAAGAGAAAAAAGGGAGAAAGCAGAAAGGGACGGTAACTTGACCTATGAGGATGTGGAGTGGGTGAAACTTGCTGAGAAAGCAAAGAGTTACGTCCTTAAACAGTCTGCTAATAATAATTATTCTGATCATTTACTTTTCTACACAGCATGCCTGCAAGACAACCAGCTCCATTTTACAACGACAGGGAGGACAGCCCTCAATTTTACCGAAAGTCCGATGACAAAGAAAGCAGAAAACATGTCCGACCACAGAGCTGGTTTGGAGCCCAATCGCCAGGGAGAAAATCCAAAGAGAGGCCACAAAGCATCCATGAAATTTCCCTGGATAGGGGGAAACAGAAAAACGTCTTTAATCCTGGAAATGAATATCCCAGAGTGCCTTACGAGCAGACACACCAAAAGGGCAATACCGCTGGCTTTAGAGACCGAAGGAACAGGCAGTTTGCGTCATCAAGGTCTTTGTCATCGAGTTACAGCTCACAAGTTGGATCGTCAGCGGATGAAGGGGATGATCACCACGGGGTATACTCCGCTTATGACATGACCGGAAGGTCTCCTTATGGCTCTCTAGTGCTAAGGCGTTACAGCCAATCAAGTTTAAGCTCCTCCAGTGCATCCTGGCAACAGTCCACCAACTCGCTTAGCCACCACGCCGTGAGGGGCCAGTTGGGATCTGGGTCCTTAGGTTCCAGTTCACATGATAAGTTCCACGGCCACGCTGCACACAAGGCAGTTTTTTTGAAGAGTCCTCCAAAGATTTCTGAGGACACCACGAACGGAAATGTAACGTTCATTTCCACGACACAAGCGAATGAGAGTTCCCGTCAAAGAATTCGCGTCAACGCCCAACCTCATCGGTCACAAAATCATGTCTACGCTCAGGCAACGCCGTATTCTTCTGGTCACCGTGTCACGTCATCTGTTCAGAATCGAACCTATAATCACAGTGTCACGAATTCCTCTGATGGTGTGACGCAAGTGTTCCAGAATGTCACGCAAGTCTCGTCTATGCATACACAATCGACTCGAAGTCCAGGTATACATGAACATGAGGACGAACAGAGAAGTCCTTCAGTGAAAGATTTAGCCAAACGTTTTAGCGGTGAGAGTCAGGGCTTCTTCTCGGAATCGTTTGATGAACTTTACGAAATGAACGATAGAGATCGCAGAAGGGTGAAAGCTCAAACGTGGCCGAAGTTTGCGTACGTTCATTCTCCCACTGAGCGCACTGTCAGGGTGGAGCACGTGGAAGGATTTGATGTAGCTCCTCCCAAACCACCCTACCCTCAAAGCATCGTAGAAGGTTTAGCTGTTGTAGAAACGAAAGTGGAAGCAAGGGTTACCAGAAGTGATGCTGATGTTCAACTGAGGTCCTCGGACATGAGATACAACATAAGTGCGCAGGAACATTGGAACGCTGTTGATGGCTCTCCAAACGCTGATGTGCTTGCATCTCATCGGTTAAGTCTTCAGGAACTTATTAAGATACACGAGAATGAAATCGCGAAGCAAGCCAAGAGCGCTAAAGCAACTGCGCACGCTCAGATCTACCTTAAGCGCCCTCAGTGCGAAGTTAAAGCTAGAAATGCGCAGAGTCCGCAGACTTCGCCTCGCGAGATGCAGAAGGATGCAGGGTGGGGAGGGTCGACTCATGCTGGTCACAAACAGTCTGGAGCGGCGAGCAGAGTAGTTGAGAGTCGCGGGCCTGTTGTAGCACAGTATGAGCTAACAGATTTAAAATCCGTCAAGAGGGCGCCTATAAAAGTAGTTGAAGTCACCGAAAAAGGCAGTACAACGTCAGTGAACTCAGAATTGCGCGAACGGCCCCCGGTCAAAGCCAAGAGGCATCGTACTATTGGTGTCGTCGGCTTCCGACAGCAAATCGATCGTGTCTCCGAAGGGAAAGCCGAGCAGAAACCGAAGCGTCACACGGCAATCGGTATTGTAAGTGTTAAGGCTGTGGCGACACCTGCTCGCCAGATAGTAAAGGAGGAAACTGTAGTTGTGAGTCATCAGGGTTACAGTTTGGCTGCGGAAAAGGGAGTGGATGGACTGGACAGTGAACCGAGGGAGAATGTGGACATGCTAAATCATCGTAAGGAGTACGACTTTCACGCGGACATAGTCACGAGAAACGACTTTCAAGAAGGTAATGCTCATGATGAAGTGTTCGAATGCGGGGAGAGTTCCTTGCCATTCGTGCGTTCGGAAGGAATCTTACAACCTCGGTCGGAATCCGATCATGACCGAGAGCGCAAGTCAGTACGAAATGACGAACCCTCAAAGAGCGAAGGATTAACCAGGACTGCTGTTACATCCCCGGATAGGCCGGGTCAGTCTGTTGAACAGACTAGCACCCAACTGGCAAACTCACATTTTCATAAATCGGATGTTAGGACGTGGAGTGTTCCAGTATCGAGCCGAGCGTATAAATCACCTAAACCTTACACCAAATCAAAAGCAGTACCAGTAGCTCAAGTGTCCCCCGTTAGCCCAGCACCAGATGAATCTTCGAGAACCACCCTCGGTAAAGACAATTTCACCGACGCTTCACCGCTGTCAAGGTCTCAGTCTGCGAGGGAAATGTATGAAACGAGGCTTGCTTTATGGAATTTATACCCTCCAGACGCTTCCCCCGAAATCAACTCAAGTGATACTTCTGGTAACACCTCTATACAGCAAAAAATGGTTGTCGAACCCCAACGAAATCGTGCAGGTTCGGGAAAGGCATTAGATGCGTCCGAGCAAACGATGATTCACGAAGTGGACACGAAGATTGAACTGAGAGGTGTCACTCGGCAGAACCTGGAGGAGTACTATATAAAATTAATCGAGAAATTGAAAAACGAGAATAAAGAGTTGAGTACAAAATACGAAGCCGAGAAAAGAGAGTTAAAACAGAAGTACGAAGAGCAAAGGAAAGTCGCAAATGCTTATCAGAAGCTGGAGGACAGGTATCGGCGAAGAGTACATGAGTTGCAGGAAGCTTTGTCTGGCTGCACGTGCCAAAGCCCTTTTGTCAATCAAAATCACGTGAATATCTCAAAGAGTTTGAGCAATCGGTAAGTCGATTTCATTTGCTTTCAAAAAAAGATAACCTCGCAGTCATGGACAACACGTTCGTCAACGGGTTTGCCAGTTTTGTTGTTGTTTTTGTTTTGTTTTGTTTTTCCTTTTCAACATGCCCCCTCCCACTCTACTTCCCCCAACCTACCTAAAAAAAAAAATGGTTCCTATTCTTACAAATCGTGGGTTCGTCGCAAAGAAATTCAACTGAATATCCTATTTCATGAGCCTCCTTGCAAGCTGATTTCGAAATTTTGGTGGAAGCGCGTCCTTTCGTACTATGCGTTCAAATGATGTCTCGCCACACAAACGTTCATATCTGACAGTAAAACATAGAACAGGATTTGTTTTGAACACTTGCTAGAGACAAACCTCTGGGTAAGTTGGCAACTAGTGAAGGTACAATTGAATATGAATATATGAAACATATATTGAACTGCGTGTGAAAGATTAAAGGGGCAGTGTCTCTTATTTTTAGGGTCATTATAAAGAGCCAAAGAAACGTAATTGTTTCAATGGAATCGTTGAAATGATGGTTTAGTTTTGTTAACAATAACCGTGGAAGTGCACAGAAACTAATATTGATTATGTTTGGCTGCAGATGGCTAGGATGGAAGTGGATTGCAACTTGAAAGAATTGGCCAATTTTTTTTAAGTTCCTCCTGTGTATTTTAGAGAAGTCGCTAAAAATGACTATGGTTTCGTCTTCCTTAATAGAAAAACCTTAATATTTTCTTATTTTCTTCCCGGTGTTGTAAGAGCAATTTCATGTAACAAAACAGGTTCTTTGTCAAAAATTTGAGCAGTTTTAACCAAAAGACAGCAACATCGCCGTGACAGTGCCCCTTTATACAGAAGTAAGATCATCGCAGCTATTTACGCAAGTTAAGCTGTTGCGAAAAGAAAAGCCTACGAACTAACAATATGACCAGCTCCCAATTGGCTTGATAGCTCAGTTGGTAGCTCTTCACCGGCATCGCAGGTCATGGGTTCGAATCCCGTTCAAGTCTGAATTTGTTTCAGGCATCCTTTTGCAAATGCTTAAGTTGCGTAAATAACTGCAAGGGTCTTTCTTCAATTTAACAAAGGTATAATGTTTTGAAGCCGCACAAAAATAAACGGTTTGTTTCTTTTGGTTCTTTTTCAGAAGCGACAAAGAAGGCGACAGATCAACAACGTCAAGCATCAATGGAATTAAAACACTTGATGACCTCGACGATTGGTTTGGCGAACATTCTAAAGAGAGAAATGCTAAAAAGAACGATACAAGTAGGAATAGTTTAATAAGCACTGGTACCTCTTCTGAAATGACGGGAAGCGCGTCCGCCTGGGACGAGCTTTACGATCGGCTGCGCGCGACTGGGGAGATTGATGTCGAGAATGGCACGCATGTGTGACTTCACAGCGCATGTGACTACGTAGTCTTGTTCCCAGACTCTGCAATTGTTTGGCCACTACCAGGGGAGATTAGGGACCTTAAGCAGCGACGACGACGACTCGAGCGAGAACATCAGAAACTAGTAGTTTTAATAGACCATTTCCGAGTCGCTTTGAACCTCATTATAAAGGCGAGGCCAACTGTAGTTTTTGTCATGAAAATTAGTTTTCATTCATATGCAAACAAAACTAAGTTTTGCACTTTGCCTCGCTTTCATAGGGAGGTTCACAGCAACTCGGAAATGGTCTATTGGCAAAACACTGGCTCTGCACATGCGCTATTAACTTTGGTACAATTTCTTTGTCGTCCTCTGCAAAACAACGACGTGAAATGACCGCATTCAAGGTATTATGGAGAACGTGAACGCATGATGATTTATTTTCCTTTCTGTTTCTCAAATTTAAAGCCGCACTTACGACGTTTGATTCTAGATAGGTCGGCCACGTTACACAAACTAAATAAGCAGAAATCATCGCGAATTTATTCAGAAAACGTGAATGAAATTTTTAAGTTCCGTTTTCGTTGGTGTCATCGTCGTCTCTCCTTAAGGTCCTTACTACCTAGGGTGTTTGGTCACCGCTGCCGAAAACTGTGCTTACTATTGGTAGGATATTTTAAAAATTTTGCTATCGTACCGTTACGTTCGTACCCAAAGACTACGTTTCTGTTGAACAGTGGTCGATTCAAAACTACGGCTATGGCGGCATTTAATTCGCATTAACGAAAATCAAACTAACGCTCTGGCCAACACAACAGACGCAAACAACTCAGTGAACCAATTAGAACGCAAGGAGTCAAGCGCGGGAAAAGGCGTGCGACACTGAAGATTTACTTATTCACAATTGGTAGAGAAACTGGTGTGAAACTGAGCCAATCATAGACCGTAATAAAACGATCCAAAAGCAATCGTGAACTACCTTTGACACTCCATTGCAAATTGTTGTTAGTGGATGGTCCCGGTTCCCATTAATTTGCGGTTTTCAAAGCAGTTCTATTTGACAAATGGTCTTGAGCTGTTTCATTGTGCAGCTTTTAGTGCGATCCATTGTAAGTTTTGATTTCCAGCTCCCTCTAACCTCAGACTTAAACACCCTTTGTGTTGTTCCTAGTCTCCCTCGCAGCCGTTTTTAGTGTCGTCACGCAACGCTCCTCCCCACTAACGGCCGTTAGTGGGGAGGAGCGTTGCGTGACGACACTAAAAACGGCTGCGAGGGAGACTATGTTGTTCCTGACTGTGACTTCTTACATTTAGCTAGGACAGGTTGCTCACGAGCAAGTTTTCCTGAATGCCTTCTTTTTGACAGTTTTTTAGTCAACAAGTTTTCCGCAATATTAAACTTCCTTGGTATGTTTTAACTGGTAACTAATAAGACATCTTTTTTCCTTCTTCAGCAACTGTATTTCCAGTCTAAAACAGAGACTTACGAAGAAAAAAAAGTTTTTTTTTGTTCACACGAGAACAAAAACGTGTCAAGTAAAATTGGCCCACGAGAAAGCAGTTTAATTTGATAAGTATTTTATAAGCTTTTAGGAAAATAGATGTTTATTAGCTGTATAATTGCCATACACTTTATAAATGTATATAGATATTTACGCAAATTAAATTGTGAATAAGACATTATCACAAAGGCATAATACCGATTTTTTAAAATGTTGAAACAAGTTTTATTGGAAGAGTAAAAGCTAAAGTAATGTTGACTATGAATCGTGGCCATTCCTTTCAGTTACCGATACGTCCTTCACTCATTCACGTCAACTTTAACCATTTTTTATGTAATATATCACACACGAGAAAGCTTGTTTCATCGGTCGCAGCAGTAATTGTCTTTGTTTTCTCTTGATGAATTATTAATGGATTTGAGAATAATAATAATTTCTTATAGACACCGGAAGAGCGTTCCACTCTTTATCACTTGATAAGTCAGTCTCTGTTGTCCCCACTGCACCGAGATTTGGGCATTCTAACGTTGTCCTTGTGCCTAGTGTTATAAGGGTGGATTTCCCTTAAGTGCGTAAAATTAAAATTCCAGGCAATCAGCCCATGTATGCATTTAAATACAAAAGAAAGACGGTGTTGCCGTCGCCTTTCTGACAAAACTAGCCAATCAAGCTCGTTGAGAAGAAGTAAACACGCTTTACGGAACTGAAACACATAGAAAACTGAAACCATTTTATTATCCCCCAAGCCAATAAAATAATGTGACTTTTCATCGATTTCATTTTGTCCCTCACCCACGTTGGTGAGAGATAGTCAATCGCTAGGGTACATCCCTTCTCGCTATGCATTTTTATGTTTCCAAGGATCCCGACAGGTTGTCGATCTCCCGTCGCCGACAAAAAAGGTGAGGTGCGACTAGAGCTTTCCAGCAATCCAATTTAACATGTTTTCTAGGGATGGGTCGGAGAGGGGAAAGGGGTTGTTTCCTTCAGTCAACTGATAACGCGAATGACATAACATTTAGCAACGTTTTAATGGTCTTTTTATGAGGTTACACTAGTGATGTTAACATTAAAGGGCTGATTCTAGTCTATGTCATCACATCCTTGCTCTAGCTACTTGAATGATAGCTGTGAAATTTATGGCCTTTTATTGCTCAGCTTTAATGAAACTATTTCACCCGGAAGTACAGGGTTAGTCCAATTTCCGGTCGAGGAACGTTGCAGTGTGGGTCGTAGAGAGCGTCCACTCCAAACTGGTTTGCTGGACCGTACCTGGTGCTGTGCCCAGCGTTACACATCCCATGGCCAATGTTTAGCGTGGTGAGGCAATCGCAGTTGTCATCATCCATCAAAATGGACTTGACACCGTTCTGTTCACGATACATGAACGAGTCTTGCTTTGCTTTCGGTTGTGTTCCCTTCAGAACCACTGGATCCCATCCGTCTGGACTGTTGAAGACCTCGCCAGCCAGAGTGGTCACGTGATCATGAAAGGCCAACCACGCTGCATGTGCAACGGCATTGTGAGAGTCAAACCTCCACAAGTACTCGTTTCCTTCAGAGTCGATAGCGAGCATTTCGGTGGAGTCTTCACGTGCCCAGGATGGGATGCGTCCAAAGCAATAAACGCTATAAGAGTTGCAGGTACCGTAGGGGTAGGCTAGCACGTCACTTTCCTGAGAAGGCCAGGTTGCATCAGCCGTCCACCACCAGAATGCGAGCCAGTTTCCACCGTGCTTACAAGTGGTCACGTGATGCACCACCTAAATAAGAATGGTTGACCTGTTAGAGGTGTTAGCCGTCATCATGCGAAGAGCATGTAGACATTTTGAAACAAGCTTGTCTCTGCTTTGTTGTATTTAAATCATAGGATCTTGGGGTACCCTCATTGTAATAATAATAATAATAATAATAATAATAATAATAATAATAATAATAATAATAATAATAATAATAATAATAATAATAATAATAACCTTTATTTACCCTCGGCAGTGTTTATAGCACAAGTGCTAGTGGGGCCGAGCATTAAACTTCACAAACAAATAATTTAAATTGAAAATAACCTATATTGTCATCAGCAATATATCTGTGGATCGAGCTACTTTTGATCCACATGTAGAATTCGAACTTTGTAAGAACCTAAACTTTTTATCGTTTCCTCCAAAGAGTTTATGTAATATATCAAACACGAGAAGGTGTGTTTCATCAGATATCCAAACACTGCAAAGTAGGTTGAAAAAACGAGGCGCAACCGAGTTTTTTTAAGCGACTTCGAGGTGTGTGGATATTTGATGAAACACACTTTCGAGTGTTTGATATGGCTTCTCAAATGATCAATAATTCTTGGAGAAATTCAAGGCTAAAGTTGGCAAAATGTTGTGGTAATTAGGAACACATATCCAAACTACGGTCACAGTAGAGATTTTCTTTGTTTTCTCTTGATGAATTATTAATGAGTTTGACAAGTATTTTTTTTCAAAGTTTGTCGAAGCCACAACAGGACCAGTTTATAACATATGCGCTTTGCTCCCTTGACCCCCTTCGTTGCAAGACTCGCACCACCAGTCTCGCTAATGTGGTTCAGTTTTAAACTTGAAACCTCGTACAGTGAAAGCTATCAACAGTTCCCTGTGTGGTGCTGTTTGCCTTCCAGATTCTCCTTACTAACACTGATGGTGCACCTATCAATCTTAAACCCCAGCAGTGGAAGGGAATCCAAGGCAGATGTGAGGTTCTTGACTTTTTTTCCCTCCTCATCTTCGGACATTCGACTGTCAAATTTGCCAGGAACATGGATCCAAGTAGAAGCGAAATTAATCACCCAAAAGGAAAATGAGCTTAAAACACAACTGCCAACTAGTAAGTGAACTGTAATCTTTTCGTTTTACACCTTTTCATTAGCCGCCTTGTTTGCCTTGTATCGCTTTAATAGCTTAGTTTATAGAAATCATGACCTGTAAATCTCCAAACGGGGAAGCCTAAAATTGTAGGCCTTATGATTTCTCTTTAGGAATTCCCTCGCTCCTTTCCTATGTTGTGTGTACCCCGTTTGCTATCTTGAGCGGTGGGATTGACTGACTATTTTTGTGAGACATAATTTTTATCGAAAATTCTTCAGAAACGTCCAATTTTTCCCCTTCCCTTCCCTCTCTCGAGCTTAACATTGTTTAGTGCATAAGGTAGCAGTTAAGCACTTCAAGGTGGATCAGGAGTGAAATAGAAAACTTATCTCGTCTGAGCAGAAAAGAGGACACGCCCCGCACTCCCTACTGGTCATTGATTAGTGTACACTAAAGTGTATTTACTACTAGCTGTAGTACCTCTTCTTCTGTGGAATAATACAAAGTCAGGCCAACGCTCGGACGCGGGGTGTTGCAGTGAGTATCGTACAAGGCGTCGACACCAAATCGGTTCGCAGGACCATAACTGGTGGAAAATCCAGCTGAACACATACCATGACCAAAGCTAAGTGAAGACAGGCAATCACAGTTGTCGTCGTCCAATAGAAGGGACTTGACCCCGGCTTGTGATCGATACATGAAAGAATCTTGGTCAGCTTTCGGTGCCGTTCCCTTTAGAACCTTAGGATTCCACGCTTTGTTGTTTTTCACTCTGCTGAAAGGTGTCTCTGTGTGGTTGTGGAAGGCCATCCAGGCTGCATGTGCGGTTGGATTTCCAGAAGAGAACTTCCAGAGGTAGACATTTCCTTCAGTGTCAATGGCAAGAAGCTTGGTTCCATCTTCTTTTGCATTTGAAGGAAGCCTCCCAAAACAGTAGACATCCGTTTCTTTGCACTGTCCAAACGATTTCTCTAACACGTCTGTCACGTTACTCGGCCACTGTCCATCTTTTGGCCACCACCAAAAGGCTGTCCACTTGTATCCGTATCCGTCAAATGTTAACGGTTTCTCGGGAACTTGAAAGTACAGGGCAAGTCCGTTGTTGGGGTTTGGAAGATTGCAAACAGGATCGTATAGAATGTCTACTCCACGAGCGTTTGGGTCAAAGTTGCTACTGCAGACAGTTGCTCCAAGCTGGATGGTTGAGAGGCAGTCACAGTTGTCATCATCCAGTAGCACCGATTTTACACCATTTGTGTCACGATAAGTGAAGGAGTCCTGGTCAACAACGGGCGATTTGCCTTGCAATACTTTGGGATTCCACGATTGCTGATTCAACACTACACCGGCCGCTGTTTCTTCATGATCATGGAAAGCGCTCCATACTGCCTTGGCTGTTGGATTAGACGAGTTAAACCACCATTTGTAAACGTTCATATGAGAGTCTCTCGCCAAAATCATCGTGGAGTCCTCCTCAAGCCATGCTGGAAGCCGCTGAAAACAAAACGGATCACCACCAAAGCATGTTCCATATGGTTTTTCAAGTACATCCTTGGCTTGTTGGGATTCACAGGCGGACCAAGCAACGCCAGCATTCCACCACCAAAACGCTCTCCATTTTCCGCCATAGCTGTGCAAGTCTGGGAGACGAGCGCGATAGTAAAGTGTCAGTCCAATGGTGGGAACAGGACCATGGCATCCACTATCGTAAAGGGCGTCAACTCCAAACACATTCTCTTTGCTGTGACTTGTGGAATGGCCAGCGAGACACATGCCGTGACCAAGATTGAGTGATGACAAACAGTCACAGTTGTCATCATCGAGTAAAAGAGATTTGACTCCATTTTGTTCACGGTACATGAAAGAGTCTTGGGGCCTGGAAGGCGCACTTCCTTTCAGTGCAGCTGGATTCCAGGGGTTCGAGTTGAGGACACTATTGTATGGCGTTTCTTTGTGATCGTGGAATGCCACCCAGACTGCGTGAGAAACAGGATTCTTGGGATTAAAGGTCCATTTGTAAACTGTCCCCAGCGAGTCTACAGCCAACAACTCTGTGCCGTTTTCTTTGAGCCAGCTGGGAAGACGCTGGAAGCAGTGGACGTCAAACCCATTGCAAGAACCGTACGGACTTCCCAGTACATCTGAGACTTTCCTTGGCCAGGTGGTATCTCTCTCATACCACCAGAACGCTCTCCAGCCTCCACCAAAGTCATCGAGGGTCAGCTTCTTTGCGTTTCGAAAGTAAAGTGACAGACCATAGTCTGGAGACGGCCCTCGACAAGCCGGGTCGTACAGTTTATCGACACCAAACACATTGGCTTTGCTGTATCGGGTTTGATGACCAGCAAGGCACATTCCGTGACCCATACTCAAGGTAGATAGGCAGTCACAGTTGTCATCGTCCAGGAGAAAGGACTTAACCCCATTCTGATCGCGATACATGAAAGAGTCTTGCTTCGCTTTAGGTTTGTTTCCTTCCAATGTCACGGGATCCCAGGCTTTGTTGTTTACAATCTTGCCATTGGAAGTTTCCTGGTGGTCGTGAAGAGCTTGCCACACGGCGTGAGCGGTTGGGTTCTTCGAGTCAAACTTCCACTGATACACAGTCCCTTCAGAGTCGATTGCAAGGAGTTCGGTGGAATCTTCCTCAGCCCAAGAGGGAAGCCTCTGAAAGCAGTACAGATCCTCTTTCTCACACGTTCCATAGGCGTCCTTTAACACATCGGTTACATTTGCAGGCCACAACTGCCCTCGAGTCCACCACCAGAAGCGTTGCCATGACGACGTGTCATAAGCGGATGACAAAGCAACGGCAAACACCGCGGCATAGATCCAAACAGCTCCTGTAGTAAAGAATTCTGTCAGTAAATTGTCGCTTATACATTACTTCAGCACAAGTTTGTCAAAATCGATATTCTACGGTGACATTTAGTCAGTTCGATATAGTAGAGTGCCAACAACTGAAAGCTACTCTGTTTAAATGTCAGCGAATTCTGAAAGAGCCGCTCTAGAGGCCAGCGCTACCTCAGTTAAATTACGATTCAAATTTCCTTAATCCCCCAAGCAAGGTAAAATAAGGTCCTTAATTCATCAGCTAGTCTCACTTTTAAAATTTCTTCGTCCAGCATTTTTGGACATGTCGAGTCGTGTTATCATATGACATGGAAGGATTCTTAAAGTTTTTTGTGGCCATGAAAGGTCACATAACATTTGAAAGTCAAAAAAACGTGATGCAAATTCCTATATTTGTCAAAAAGTTGCCTAGTTGCAGAAGGTCGTTCTGGAGTTAAACTCCTTGATTCACATTGCAACATTGGACAGCGTGGTCTATAAAAACAAACGGTAGACTTGGGCAACGTTCAAGTTAAACAGTCTCCGTGATAATAATAATAATAATAATAATAATAATAATAATAATAATAATAATAATAATAATTTTATTTTGCCACTCATATAATTTTACATACATCACTTGAATCTACAAGTTATCTAGTAGCTGGAAGATCTCTGCAAGCTCGTTAGAGCTTTTCTAAGGAGACCTCCCTTTTATACGCACAAACTTTACAATCGTTTGCTAATTATGGTGGCGTAATTACATTAAATTGTAGCAAGATTTCTATGAAATATTTTTATTAATGAAACAGCTCATACTTGTCCGTTTTGTCGTGCGCGAAGAGTCATATTGTTTCTGAACAAATAGTTTTACTTCTTTCTTAAAATTGTATATTGACTTAATATTCTTTAATGTTGTTGGCAAACTATTCCATATTTCTGCTCCTCTATATTCTACTGAAAATTTTAATAACCCTAAGCGCTCTAATGGATGATAGAGCCATGTAGCCCATAAGTAGTAACGTTTTTCCGTGTCTAATGATCAAGCTGTATCTTTTAAGCCCCACTGGTTCATCAGCAGCTAATTTCTCGTTTTGTAAGCATTACCAAAGACAATTCCTTCATTTCACACATTTTCTCCCAACTACTTCTATAAGAACAACAGGAAGATCAATTAGGAGAATTTGTAAGGTGATGTTGGGTTTAAAGGGTTATAAAAGACCTTTACACCTTTGAATAAGTGTTGGATACGTACATGTACACAGTGCCTCCTTTCGAATGAAAAGAAAAGATAGTAGACTGAGAACATCTTCGGCCCGTCATTATAATGGAAGAAATTTCCACGGCTGATCTCATAGCCCTCGGCCTGCTTAGTCATGACTCATTCGCTTGGGCGTCGTTATAGCTAATCCATGCCGTGAGCTCAAAATTAATCGCGCTGTGATCAAACATTTTTCTTCATTTTTGACATCCCACTATCCTTTCTAGGACTTTATGTTCAGGGGGATTTTTTAAGCATTTTCACGGCCCTTCACAGCGCTCACAACTTCACACTCTACACAATTTAATTACGCTTTCTACGAGTACCACGCGGCCTATACGAGTGTGTGACAGTTCGCTGATTTTAAAGATCCTTACCTGTCATCGTAAGACCGTTCTGAGATCAGGGTCTTTCTCTTGGTCGTGATTGAAAAGCAACTGAGCTCTTCGACCAGATGATTTGAGAATAGGAAACTGACTATGACTATAATGTGATTCCAACTTTCCTTTTATAACAGTGACATTCAGCATAACGTACGTGATAGGTGGCCTGTTAAATGACAATCTAGTGTTTCCTCGTTTGAAGTGCGTAGCGGAAATATTATTAGTTACGTATATATATAAGTGGTGCCTTGACGTAAGTTGAAGAATGGATGGAAACTACTGTCACTGAATTTCACCCTCATGTGCCTATTTTCTAGCCCTTTTTCTCAGAAAGATTGATACCGGCAGTGCATGTTTTAAACTTGTCAAAACTTGTCACAGTTTACTTGCAGAATGAGCATCAACAGCCCAGGAAAAAAAGAACACTGATTTGGTCAGTCTTTTCAGTGAATATTCATACGAAGCTCAAAAATACCAATTATTAGTCGGAGTATGAGTTAGTTCCTTGTCACTTGTTGGGAAAGAGTGAGATACAAAATGCTAAAGCAAATTAAAATTTTATTGCTCGTCAGAGGGCTTGATTTTTAGCTTGGACACGTTATTGATACACCAATGTTATATTATACATGCTTAAAAATCGTTCGGCGTGATTCAGCACATCCAAGCGGAGGAATGAAATCAAAAAAAAAAAAAAAAAAAAACTCAAACACTTTAAAAAAGGATTCAGCGAATAAAGTTGACGGAATGCAACCGGATACAACATTTCAGTCTCACATTTTCCCTGCAGAGCATTATTCGGAAAATTTTATAGCCACAAAGTATATCATGTACAAATACACCGTTCAGAGAAATAAACTGAGTCATCTCAGATAGCTGTTAGATTCTGAAGACATTGAATAACTCCTTTGTCCAGTAACCTGCTTTCTGTATTTCATTATTTATAATTAGTATAATGATATTTGAGACGGTTCAAACTGGCTCTGAGGACGCACAATTAGAACGTCCGGCTAGAATTGCGTGTCAGCGCGTTTGTGCCCATTCAGTCTTTACTTCCTCTCGTTAAACATTACGTGACTGGAGCTGTTTGAACCCGAACTTGGATCTTCGACCGCCAGGCAAAAGAACCCGAGAGCATTAGAAGTATTTGAATACAGGGATCAGTCAAGGTTTATTACAAAAAATTTCTTGAGATGAGTGGGAATAATAAAATATTGTGTAGTGAAACGTGCATGTTTCCAGCCTGTAAGGTCGTGACTGTTCACTTGACTGAATACTAAGCAATCTATACCTCGTTGTGTTCTAGGAAAACTGACTCTCCAGACCATCATCAATGGCTGTGTATGAAATTAAGGTGGCTCGCTCCTATTTATTGGCGCCTTGGTAACTTATTTTATTCGAGTTTTTTGGTGGGAAAGATTCGAGGGATTTCTTGAGTTTTTGCACATTCATATTAATAAGAAGATTTTTATTAATTTTGTTATGGTAGTTTAAATTTTTGAAAAATCGGCCTTTTTGAAAACCTTATTGTTTACCAAAAATGCCTATATTTGTGCTTCAGCTTAAACAATGTATTAGCAAAGCATTTTCAGCCATAACTATAAACAGCATTCTGTGTAGCGAGTTGTCTCGCCTTGATTCCTATGGAACTTGCAGGTATAAAACTTGACTGAGCTCTGAGTCTTATTCGAAGAAGTAAGGAAAAAATCTGTTGTTGGATTTCAAAGTTATAAGCATTTTTTGAAAAATAGGGGTTTAAAAATATAATGATATCTCAATCGTTTTTAGAGCGACAACAAAATAAATAATATTTTCTTAACGTTAAAATATTTTTCATTTAGGGTGCCAAAACTAAAAAAAAAATTGGTAAAATCCAGTTCCTGCCAAAAAGGGCGATTCAAAAATGTCACCAAGTAAACAGGAGCGGGCCACCATAAAATCCTTAAATTTCTCCATTTAAAATCAAATTTCCTTTGACTGCTCAGACTTGAGCACTTTGTGATTCTTATGTGTGAAAAGTAGAAACTACTCCATCCGGCAAATCAGCTGAACCAACATAACCTCATCATCATAGACAAACCAATATGCAACAGCGTTGTAAGATGTCGTAGGTTTCTGCAAAAACTATGTCAACTGATTGAAAAACTGTCATTATGACAATTGGAGTTTTATTTTTATCTTTATATTACACGTGTGCGAACTGGGTCAATTCCCACATAAATGTTTATAATCACTAAGAAGTTTAAAAAAGTGGAGAAAATACTCTATTTTAATTTACCTCGCAAAATATTGACAAACCGAATTGACTTAGTATTAAATAGTTTTTACTGAACAAACTCCATGCAGAATTCTTGCAACAACAGCAAAAGAATTTGTTTTTCTTTCTCCGGCTGTCTTTTCTCTTATTTTCCTTTTTAAACAATCGAGGGAAAAAACTAAATTTCTTATTTCTCTGATTTCTTGGCTAAACGTTTGGAAGCCTTTTCTATCTCAGCCCTGTAATGATCACGGTTAACAACCAGTATCATCACGCCTCGTTTTCCTTTCCCATCGATCTCTTTGATAACTGGCGTTTTTACAGTACTATGTTCATTGTTCTCCGTGATAATTCTGACTTAGGTCCTATTAGAGAACTAGCTTCCAAGCGTTCAGATTCTCAATTCTCCATAATGGGTGTCACTCGCTTTACTTACTGTTACTTGGGAGAATAAGGTGGCAGGTTTAGCCAAAATGAGAGCTCGGGCTGTTAATTGATGGTTTCTCTGGAGAATCTTCGCACCTGTTTGACATTTTGTTGTCAACGAAAAGAAGGGTCGTTCTCGGAAAATATAAATTTCTCATCGGATTGGAAACAGCTAAATTAAACAAGATAATGAACATTGCTGTTTCTGTGATTATTGGCAGGTATTCCACTTCAGTCGGCTCTGGTATCGATCGGAAGAATCGTTTTTTACCACTTTGTATTTTGATATCAATTCCACTAAACTTTCAATATCAGACAAGAACGTAAAATGATATTGAAAAAACCGAACACAGTAAATAAAAATTAAATACACCACAGAACGAAATGACTTTTTTTAACCAACTATCAACCTAAGGGTACTTGCCTATACAAAGTTAATTTCAGGTCATCATTAACTCGGAGGCTTTCGACCAAGATAGCTCAACGTTTGTGTATAAGTTTATTGTAAGAGCCAATGCATATGTCGAACACAACGGAGGAAAAGTCTCTATTTGTATTTTAATGCTTTTTGTTTGTTTTCTGACATTTCGTTGGTTTTTGTGTCCCTCAGTAAAACTTAGTTAACCATTGAAGTCTGGGTGCTTACCATTTACACGGAAAATCTGGAAATTCCAGTTGGAAAATCAAATGGTACGCATCATTCCATTTGGAGCACTTCTGAAATTTTGGGCTTCTGGTCAAAGTGATGCATTTTTATTACCCATTATGGGATTTACAGCTGATGTTCATACATCTTGCATGTTATCCATCTTCTGTTAAGACAAGCTAAATCATTTCGTATTTATGCCGAAAATTTCCATCCGGGTGGTTTGCATAAATGGTAACGATGGTCTTGAAGTCAGTATAACACAAGTAGAACGTTCTTCCCCGCTTTTGTCCTAAGAGCGTTCTTGCCCATACCCTTCAGTGATTTTCACGCCAAATTCGTTCATTGCCATATGGACACCCCTCTCTCCCCTCCCTCCCTTTTCCTCATGGCCATTCTACACCCTAAGATGAAACGTGATCGATTGTCACGGTGTTGGATGCGACCAAGGCTGCAAATTTGCTTTGAAGGTCGGTCACTCCCAATGAAACTGAACAAACAAACAAACAAACAACTGGTATTGCTCGCATTTTGCAAAACATTAAAAACAAAGCTATACAGGAAAAAAATGATCAAACTGTTAAGTATCATTTGAATGGTGTCGTTTAACGGTTTACCCACTGTTTCAAAAGTAGCAACCATGCTGTCATACAACATGGCTGAAGCGAGCTTTGATGTGACTGTCAGTTGCACTGAAAGGGATATATCATTTTAAGCAACGACGACGCCATGGCCAACAGCAACGCGAACGCTGCAAAACAATAGGGGTAATGGGGTAAAACAATCACTCTACACGTGCTATACACGGTTTGGTGCAGAACTTGAGCCATGACGTGGATTTTATCATAGCCTTTCTTAACTCGAACGCTGTTCCAGTCAATTTAGTTTCTGCATAGTTCGGCCATGATACTCGGCATGGTACTTCAAATATAAACGTCCCAAGTTATCTTCAAACGCTGAAACTGTATTGTTCAACATACCTCTGTTCATCCTTGGCCTAGAAATCTTCAACTGAAATTATCGTCTTGTGCAATTTTGTCGAGTTGCTTTATAAGGTGAAACCTCTGCTTGCCAGGTGACGAGAAATGGCGCACGAGCCGTGCGTGCAGTACTATTTATTAAAGGTCGCGCCTTCCTGTCAATCATTATGTATGCCGCTTATTTGAACAGTATGCACAAATCGTAACGAATGATTTCGACAACACGCGTATATTCGTGACAAGATTTTTTTGCGGTCTGTTTCAGTGTGTTTGTAATTAGGCGTGTGATACAAATTTTGAGGTGCAAAACAGGTCATCTCCGAGTTGCTTTGAACCCCATTACCCATTACGAAAGTGATGTCAAGTGCAAACCTTTTCATATGAAAATTAGTTTTGTTTGCACATGATTGGAAACGACGATGCACGGCCTCGCTTTCATAATGAGGTTCAAAGCAACTAGGAAATTGCCTATAAAGAACTTTGTGTGCAACTCAAAAACTTATAAAATTTACGTTTGGGAGTTCGTAAAAACATCACGGTAATGAGCGATCCGCCAGAAAAGCGACAATCATGATATAATTCCATCATCTGCCAATATCGATCCCTACAAATTGTCAGCGCAATTCAACTTCAGCAATTCAGAGATGTGAACTAATATATCAAACACTAGGAAGAGTGTTTCAACAGATATCCAAACACTGAGAAGTAGGTTGAAAAAACGAGGCGCAGCCGAGTTTGTTTAAACGACTTCGAGGTGGTGGATATCTGATGAAACACACTTTCGAGTGTTTGATATGGCTTCTCAAATGATCAATAATTCCTGGAGAAATTCAAGGCTAAAGTTGGCAAAATTTTATGGTAATTAGGATCACATATCCAAACCACGGTCACGGTAGTGATTTTCTTTGTTTTCTCTTGATGAATTATTAATGAGTTTGAGAAGGTTCAGAGGCGACCTGTACCGTTTGCAACGTCTTACATGGTTGGTCGAGAGGACGAACGAACGAACAACAGAACAATGCTTCCAACCCTAAAAATAATGCAGCTGCAGGTTATTAGGGTCCAGTGAAAATACGGCTTTTAAAAGGTGCAGGTCTCCTAACACAGAAATTGGCCTTTGAATTCATTGATGGGAAAGGATCACCGGTGTTCTAATGTTGAAGCTGGAATAAACGACTAGTAATTAGTATTGAAACACTGTAATTAACACTTGACAACTCTTAACAAGCAAGTCAGGGAGAACTGAGGAGAAATATCCTCCTTTGACCAAATCCGTGAAATAATCACCTCACCCTCCCCCGCCGGTAAGCGCCCCCTCTCTTCCCCCCTATTTTTTGTTTTTTTAACTGGTTGAAAACTGCGACAACAAAGGTATCAGTGTTATCACTCATCATTTTGTATCACCATTTGATGAGCGAGGAATTTAGCAATTAAAGTCAGGGGGGTTGAATTGCTTTTAACCTCATTGCAAGACGCATACGAAATATGCCGTTATTAGAACCACACTTTGTAGATTGATATGCAAGCTGTGTTGATCGCGCACAAATGTTATTATTACAAAGCGAAATGACCATCTCAAGCAGTTGCTGTCGAAGGTTATTAAACGTCAAGGCTCGGGCTCCTTTTTTGGACAATAAGAGTAGGGAACAGATCACAAAATTCAAAAAAGATTTTGGAATGTCTCTTATTTCCTATAGGTGGTTTGCATTGCCGCCATGTTGGTGGACGAAACAAAAGAAAATTTGTTCACAAAGTTTGCATGAAAATCAGTGGAAGTGAACTCCCAGAGGAGAAAAATCTTATTGTTCCTGTCCACCAACATGGCCGCCATGACGTCACATGCAAACTATCAATAGAATTAACTATATACCTAGGAAGTTAGAACAGAGTTATTTCTTCATGAATAAAAAGCAATAAGATTATTGATATATTTTATTGTTCCTTGCAAGGCTAGTTTTAAGTGTTCATAATAAACTTATTGTGTTTCTTCTCTCGGTATTTGCTCTTTTGTTTTTTTTACTTTTCTTCAATGTTCTTAACCCTTTAACCCCTGATATCAAAAAATAAATTCTCCTATCTTGTCCCTAAACTTTTCTTATAAAAGTACTGGAGAGAAGTTATTAAAATATCCAGAAGATTCATATCCTTAATTCTCATGACCTTAAGGGATAAGCATTGATATTACAAGGATTTTTTATGTTGATCACTGTCAGGACTTAAAACGTTGCAAGCTAATCCTATAAACTCTGGTCTTTACTGGCATGCCAGTAACTGTCATTGTCTCAATATATGCTTTCTTTCAGTCTCTACCTTAATTGAAATTTTATTTTGTTAGCCTTTCCTATCCCAACAGCTGACTACAACAAAATCACTTTATTCTCAATTCTGACTCAGCTAACAATGTCACATGGAACTGGCAGCTCTCTCCATGAATTTTGCCAGCTTGACATCTTTGGCTGACAGCCCCCCACAGTCATGTGTGGTCAGCGTGACCTGGACCCTACTGTAAACATTAAACCATTCAGGATGATGGTCCATCTTCTCAGAGGTGAGAGCCACACGTGTCATAAAACCAAAAGCCTGGTTGAAATTCTTGAATTTGAACTCCTTGTAAATTGCATCGCGGCCCTCTACTTCGGTCCAACCTGAGGACTTCAGAGGCTCGAGTTCAGTCTCCCTTTCTTCAGCAGTGAGTTTGGGGATTTTGGGTGAAGACTGCAAAAAATGCAAAATTTGTCATTTTGAACTTTCGTGAATAGCATGGAGTTACCAAAAAGACAAACAGTACAAAATAGAATTAGCTCTTAGTCAATGGCTTTCATTTGAATGGTCACAATTTACCATTGGTCTTTGATAAGCTTTCATTTGGTGTTACAAGTGGTGGGGTGGGAGGAAGCTGAGTACTTTTTGAGTATTTTATTTATTTCCTCCACTAAGCATATAATTACATTATATTAATATTATTTTTGTAAATGATGAATATATTACTAAAGAGGAGGGGGAGGGGCGCACACTAATATTGTGTTCCTTACTACAATTATTGCTATTATGGTGAAATAGAATACAGTCGAACCTCCCTTTGCGACCACCTCTCGTAAGCGACCACCTCTCATTAGCGACCACTTTTCCAAAATACCAAAAGTTTTCAAGTCAAATCACTATAGATGGAACCTCTCGTAGGCGACCGCCTCTCGTAAGCGACCACCTCCCGTAAGCGACCACTTTTAGAGATGATTGTATAAAGTTTTTAATTGTTTTTAACCTCCCGTAGGTGACCACTTGACACACAATCCGCTGTATCTCTCATGGGGGAAATTGCAAAATGTGTTGCTGTAACATATTAGATATAATGCCCACATCATTACAGCAGATGCCGTATTAAAATCTCACAGCCGAACCTACCGGAAGTGTCTCCCGAAATAGCTTAGCATTGAAACAATTGATAACATACACAAGCACTATAGTGCACACTGAAATAAACTTTAATCAGGTTGAATCTATTGTAGGAAAAAAACTCTCTTATCTTGTAAATAGCATGCATGTACATGCATGACCGGTGATGACTTTCTCAATCTTGTATTACTCAACAGAAAAATTGTGGCAATAAAGAACGTCAACTGAATTATGTAACAAACAAACAAACGCGAAAGTTTCAGATGCTTTACGCTTGAAATGTAACATTGCAAAAATGCCATTTACTGTTTGCTCCTAAATCAGGCAGTCTAAAGAAAAGTTATTACATTGGGTTTTGATAAGCACTGGCAAAAGAGTTTGGTCTCCGCAATTACCATATGTAAATTACCCGAAATTTAGACCCCCTGTGGCCTGGCCTCTGGTAAGCGACCACCTCCCGTAAGCGACCACATATCCTTGACATTATGGGTGGTTGCTTACGGGAGGTCCCACCGTAGTTAATTTTTATACATATCCATAAGGAATGAGATACACCAGTATAAATCGCATAAAGTTCATTTGAGAGCAGAACAGATATTTGTACAATTTATAACATTATATGAGCATTAGTACTGAGCAGCATGATAAAGTTTCAGTGCTCTTTTAAATACTTGTCTTGAAGATTTCTGATGGATAGATAAAGGAATATTGTTCCAAAAAGTTCACCACTAACATTTGAACAAACTCTCCCAAGGTTTGTATGGAAAGATTCTCCAACTAATTGATCAGATAATGAACTTCGCGTGAAGAAAGCCAGTATGTTGCTCAAAACGGAAAGTCAGAGAAAAACTATAATTTTTATCATTGTGTGGGAAGCTGGGAACACTAAAGATGTATTAAGGGGTATATTGTGCCTATTTTCTTTTGTCTTGTTCCTGAAATTATACATACCCCTTTCCAATAAGTGGTTCTACGTGTTGGGCCCTCAAGCTTCGGGAAATTCCAATTAGCCTCAGTTTATATAGTCTGAAATGTCAGCCGTCTCCTCTCCCTAACCCACAGGGGGCGCAGGTTAGGGGGAGGAGACGGCTGACATTTCAGACTACAGTTTATACTTTCCTTCCAAAACTTTGGATTTTGAGAAGATCATTTCTGGTTGTTGTTAATTTTGGAACAGGCCACAGTTTATGGAAAGCTGATTAAACTATCCTCCAAGTGGCAGTTAATCCATGATGAAATTTCTTGTCATAGGATTATTAAAAAGGGGTTCCCAAAGGCAGATATTTTATCCCTCAATTAACCTTGGAATAATAAATTATAATTGTAATAATAATTTTTTTTAAGTGTTGAAGTATTTAGCACTGCAGTGCTAATTAGGGATACTTTATATTAAACACAAACTAAATACATTTATATTTTAAAAGGTTTGATTTGCACTTGTTAAAAAGAAGGGAAAGGATTTTGTTCCTGTGGGCATAAACCGAGAAGTGAATTAGGACACATGGTCTATGTGCTAACTTATGCTTTAATATGTCCTGTTAAGCACTTACCATAGCTGGAAACGTTCTCAAAAACCTGAGACAGATCTTTACACGTGAAGAATTGTGCAGCAATAACTTGCTCATTTCACATTACAGTGGACCGCGTGACCAGGGGAATGGCACTAGAAGCACTTTACCGCTGCCCAGAAGAGTAAAACGTAGTAGGGGCTCGTAAAAATGGAGGATGGAAGTTCGAAGGAACTTCGGAGCGGCGGAGACGATGACGAATTAGACGAACTTCTTGACAGTAAGTTGCTTATCTACGTTCATGTAACTTCCAGCAGATGATTCCCAAGCTCACCAAACTGACGGAAATTGATGGTGATAAGTATATCACTTTACCTCGATGTAACTAACAATCACGATCAGAAACGTTGCACAATCATGTCGATATCAGGCGCACGCAAGTACAAAATCAGCTGTTTAAAGTTACTCTTGATATGACTAAATTACAGAATACATGGCCACTTATTTACATCTGATTGTATAAGAATAGCATCTATTGTGTTATGCCTCGTTCTTCAAAACGTACCGACAAACATGTAAATAAGGTGGACCAATATTTCCCTGAATCTATAGTTGCTCTTGACTACCTTTCCAGAGCTTTGAATTTGTCAAATTTCATCTGATTTTTTTCTTTTGGGGATCGAGATTATAGTTCTCATTCTCAACAACCTTTGATCACATACCATACCGGCCAACACCCAGAGTACAAAAATCTGGAGACGTCTAGCCAGCAGAACCGCGTCAGCAACAGTGAAGAGCCTCCGAGGGCTGTGGCATCAAGGCTATATTTAGGGCTTCAGTGGGGAGAGGGGGGGGGGGGCCTTCACCCTACCACCCTAATTTCAACCTTTCATTAGGTTCAACGGAAAAAAGAAAGGCACAATCCGCGTTGGATCTTATCTAGTGGGAGTCAGTGACACAAAAAGACAAGGAGGAAGTCTGTTTTACTTTTTACTAAGTAATCAATATTTATAGTGGATGTAAAAAACGGGAGATTTATGTACCAAAGTGGGAGAGCGGGAGACGAGGCAAAAAAGCGTAAGTCTCCCACCAAAAGCGGGAGAGTTGGCATCACTGACATACATGTACGTCTATACTATAATTATTACTTGAATGGTGCCATGAGCTCTTGAAAGAAGTTTAGGCAAGATTTCTGCACAGCCCCTATCCTTTTAGGGGAGGAAAAAAAACCGGACTCGAGAGAGCGGCGGAAATTGAGCCTACTATCCTGCAAGCAGAGAATCCCTTGGATCTTCCAAGAATCCCATTTTTCTGTGGAGATCGAAGGGATCTCTGCACGCAGGGTATGCATATGCATCCCCATACATTTTGACTGTATACATTTTGCAACTCCCACTCCATTCACACTTTCCCTTTTTTTGGAAGAGGGTTAGTTTGACAGTAAATAAATGTAGTATGAGGCAGTGCGGAAAAGATGACTGTCACCATACATGTACATGTATGTGGGTTGATTTTGTAGTTAGTTCTCATCCTTGCTCAAAGGGTTTTTCTCTGGGTTCAACTTTTGTGGAAGTGTAATGAGAAAACATTATCCAACAGTAATTATTCTGTTATTCAAAAAGCAGCATTTTTTGATTTACAGGAAGTTGTACTGGATAACTTTTACCAGTTAACTTGTCCATTATAAATGGTATACTGAATGTTGCAGGCATGCAAAATATTAAGGCAGATCACTGTGTAAAATTTTGAGTTGAAAGAAAATGTTTCCTGCATGCTTAATGAATTTGGTTCACATAAGTTTAAACTTTACCTCTGGTACCAGCGTGTGTGACATGTATACAGGAATTTTGATTTGTTCAGATGATGTGTGTATCTTAACTATACTTAGATGGAATGTGTGGGTTTCTGTATGCATGCACACAGCTAAACAGACTTTTGAGCCTCTGTGCACTGCTTTATTCATGAAATAAATATGTATCCCTTGATCTTAGGTGCACTTGAAGATTTTGAGACAGATGCTCCATCAACAACAAAACAGTCCTCCGTGGGAGATTGTCAAAATGAAGCTAAACCATCTTGCTCTACAGAAAGCAAAGTTGGAGAAGATAGCAGTGATACAACACTGAAGTCTCCTGAAAGCAGCAGTGCATCATCTTCCTCTCAAGATGATTCAAACACTCAATTTGAAGCCCAATTTGCTAAAATGGCAGAAGATGTAGAAAATACCATGAAAACAATGCTGGGAGATAAACCTGAATTAGTGGCTCAGCTGGATCAGTTTGCTCAAGCTGCAGCTAATGCTGAACATGGTAAGGCCCTTAAACAAGAAGTTCTACTATAAAAGGGTAAGCCCCTCCTTTATTTCACACCTTTGTGGATGTGATATATGCAAATTTAGGCACTGTTTGAGTCGGGGCAACTTATCGTCTGAAGCGTCCTGAAAAAATATACCTTAAAGTGCTACTATGATCAAATTTTTACCTCTTACTTTTTGAATTTTAAGGTTTATCACATAGAATTCTAGAAAAGATTAAAAACTCTGTTTACCGTTTCTAAATATCTGCATTGGTTCCGGAGATATTCACGTTTGAAAAATGTGTAAAATATGTAAATGAGAGGACTGATGACGTCATATTCTCAACTCAATATAACATCAAGTATATAAATAGAGCTAACTCAGTCAATTTAAAGCAGAGACCATTGAAACCTGGCAGGCTAATAGTTCTAAAGGCAATACACCTACGGCTATAAATTTGGTTCCCATGGCAACTCACTCTTTTCCATTCCCCTCCGACCTGATTTTAATATTTAGTGATTTTCAGCTTGAAAAACATTTAACAAGGCCACAAACTCGACTGAACATATTTATACGCTTGCTGGATCATGCAGATGAGGCACCATTGGCAAATATCAAAATAGAATGCCAAAGGTGACCAGCAAAGGCTTAAGTATTAGGGAGGGCTGGAACCCAGAAACAAAACTGATAAGCTCATATTATGGAGTGCACCTAGAACAATGTCACTGCAAAGAATCAAGCATTTCTGATACAAATTGGCTGAGATATCTTTTTTTTACAATATTTGACCAAAATTTGGTTGAGTTTGTGATGTCATCACTTGGCTAATTTGCATATTTTAAAAGCTTGAATATCTCTGGAACAAAAAGAGATATTTGAAAACAGTAAACAACATTCTTCTTCACGTACAGACTACTTGTTTATATTTTAAAATAGCTCAGATTAGAAAGACACAAATTTCATCATAGTAGCACTTTAAAATTTCATAATATCACCGCAGCAATATAAGATATCAAGGTCTAATTTGAGTACCGGTAACAGGGTTTATTCTGAAAATAAGCCAATTTTACTAGTATTAAGTAAGGGCCCTAGAAAAAGTCAACCTATGTTATTTGTCAGTTTTTGACGCTCTGATGGTTGATTGACAACTGAAGGTGAGAATGGCTAGGCCAGGCCCCTTTTATACCAGAACTTCCTGTCTAAACCCCAATATAAAGATGCGTAGTCTCCTCACTACTTTCATACATTTCTTGTGGTACTAGTTGAGAGAATTTGTATAATCGTTAAGACATTTAACCATTGTTGATGATTTCCTTTATTCTCATCACCTTATGTTTGATCATGTAGTGATTTTGTAAGGAGAAATTATATGCTGGTCAAAAGGGGCAAAATTAATTAGTTACTGGTTTGTGGTAGCACAACATCAAGAGTGTGACCATGTTTCATTAATTTGCTTGCATCCTTGGAGATTCATTATCTATTTAAAACTTGAAGACAGCTGGAGGAGTCCAGCTAAATCTTGTGGCCTTCAGTTGGTTTCCTGTCTTGGTCAGTGACTCAGTGAATCCTTCCTAAACAGTCAGTCAGTCTGGCCCCAGTTGTTCAAGGGCCGGATAACTTTATCCGCTGGATAAGGCGCTAAGCAGGGTCTAAAATATACTTCACGTTAAACGTTGTCCAAGGTTTTCTTACACTCCCAAACTTAGCTCTGGTTAGAGGGTGCATATTTGCTTGTACTAGAGAAAATACTGAAATCTTTGCACAGATTGAAACTGTTGGATAGTGACTTATCCACGGGATAAAGTTATCCGGCCTTTGAACAGCTGGCCCCTGATGGTCTTTTAGCCAGTCTGTTATACATGTACACTGTATAGTGAGCAAGTTAGTCTGACTAAAATCATTATTAAAGGGCCCTAGACAGCCACACCTTTGTTTTTGTTTTCATGCGAGAGTTTGGCTATTATATTTTATTCCGCGCATGTCGAAATGAACGAAATCACTTTGAAACTACTAAGGATAAGGAAACATATTTTCAGGAACACAACTTACAGTAAAGCAATAAGATTTCATTTCACCATGCTATATCAATAATTTAGATGGCACCGAAAATGGCGGAGGCTGACTAGGGTCCTTTAAGCCATAATTATAAGTAAGTTAGTAAGTCAAATCAGTAGGTTAGTCAGTAAGTTGGTCATTCAGGTGGTCTTTCAGGCAGCGATATTTTAGGGATACTTGGGGTTCGTTCCTTTGAGATGGTGCAGATCAGGATCAATGATCCAAGGTCACTCAGATCATGTTGCATCAAAGCAACCAAGGAATCCACTCTGGGCAAGGATTCCTCAGTTCCTTTGATGCACCATGATCCAAGTGATCTTGGATCATTGATCCTGATCTGGATCATTCCAAAGGAATGCACCCTTAGTGTTAAATATCTTATGAAGACAGGAACATCATTTGGGCTGAGTCATTCTACATGTATAAGTGGCATAAAGGAGTCAGTCACTTGGCAGCTACCCAGTAGCCAGCCTACCAAATAGCCTATAGGTAGTCAGTTGTTTAATTCAAGGCAAGAAGCTAGTCAGACAGCAAGCCAGCTTAAAAGCCAGTCAGTCAGTCAGTCATGAGTTAATCAGCCAGTCAGATGTGTGTAAATTAACTTTGCATTTGGTTGAAAATTTTTTAATTAAAACCAATTTTTTTTAAATTTTTTATTTCTTTTAAACAAAGGAGAATAAAAATCAAACTTGTTTAAAAAAATGCAGAACAAAAATAAATTTAAACCACAACATGTGGTTCATCGCTTTTAGTGTGCACTTTCAGGCAGCCAGAGACTGCACTGCTCAACTTTACAATGACAGAAGCTAGTGGCCACCTAGCTACAAGTGTATTAAGATGATGATGGCAGTTGCAATAAGTTGTGTACACAGTGTAGTTGTGGTGATGTCCAAATTGAAGCATTTCTCTCTACCAGGTAGCCCATCAGCAATGACTGATCTTGAAGCAAATCTGGCAAGAACCATGAGTCACTTGGCTCAAAACACAAGAGATTTGGAGGTAATCCAATTATCTACTGAAGCCATAATTTAACTACTCCAAAAATGCAAGTACAGTCCTCCCCATTATCTTGAAAAGCAAAGGGAAACAAAATTTGTGTGGACAGGTGTCAATGGTTGACTGCAATAAACAATATCCTACTGTAACAAGTTTCATTGAGTAAGGGTTCCAGCGAGCCAGTGTTTGCAATAGCAAGATGTGCTGTATGTACGGCCAGCCTTTTCCACCAAAGCAATAAATTTTAATCATCATCTCTGGGTTCAAATTTCATTAATATTACAAGACCAACATTTCTAAATCCAAATGCCATCTGGAAATACCACATAAGAGTCACCCTCAGTAAATGTCTCACCTCAAATCTGAATAAAAAAAAATTTATAACTATGTAATTGTCCTCAATTAAACAATTCTTTTACGTTTTGAAACATTGCAATTTTTGTTTCTGGACAGAACTGCTCTGCTGAAGCATTTAATGAGGAACTCTTCAAGGCTATGGCAGATATGAATCTTGAAGGTGGTGAAGGAGAGCTGGACTTTCTTCCTTTAATGCAGGGCATGATGCAGAACCTTCTCTCCAAGGATGTTCTCTATCCTGCTTTGAAAGACTTACAAGAAAAGGTACATAATTCTTAGCATACAAAAACCCTGGAAATGCTCATAAAAAATGCACAAAAGTTAAAACATAGCATATACAATGTTGTTAGCACAGGGACAAATTTCGCAACAAATATGGCTTTCAATGTGCGTATCGACTGCGTTACATTTGCAAGGAATTGTCAGTGGTAAAATGTATGTAGCCTTTCTCCGTACCCTAGATTGGCATTCACCCCAAACTTGAAGTTCAAATCCAAACATTATTTTTCAAATTTCAGGTTCAATATGGGTCGTGACCAGGGCCTTGTTGTTTGAATGCTGATTAATGCTAATCCCCAATTAAAAATTAACCAACTTGAAGGTTTTCATCTCACTCGTTGAAAATGTTTATAAAAGCTGATTTTGAGCTAGTGGTCAAGAAAAGTCTAAGTCATAACTATTAGGGACAAAAATCTTTTTGAAGAATTTTTATTGATTAGTAATTATTAAATAAATTAAAGTTGATTCAAAGTTCACTTTAACTCAGGATTAACTTAATCGGGCCAATGAACTACTGGACCCAGGGCTGTGGAGAAATCAGCTCTCCAAGGAAGGTGGCCAACTGCAAATGAATGGTACACATACTGTATTCCTCCTCACTTAGTCTGACATTCATTTTTAAACTTGTGCACTGATTACACCCCATAGATCATCAAATCAAATCAAATCAAATCAAATCAAAACTTTATTTAGACATGATACATGATAAGGATTAAAGCTAGGGAACTTGTGGGATCGTGTATAAACAAAACTAGCTGATTAAAAAAAAAAGATATGTAAAATTTTACACACGTTTCGACCAAGGTACAGTAAGGTAAAAACGCTTAAGATCTACATGTACTAGTAGACTAAAACATTCTCAATAGAATGATCAAAGCGTATACAAATTCTTACTGTACAAGTTACTAATTAAATTATCATTAATATCTTCAATTATATCCAATTCATGAATCCTTTTTATAAACTCTCTAGGGATATTGCCTTGCAGCACTCTCCCGGTAGAAGGTTCCATAGTATTGCCCCACTGTAATAAAGCTATTGGAAATTTCATGATGTTTGTTTTAAAAGATGGGGTGACTCGTAGGTGGTTTTTTCTAAGATTGTACGATGACTGATGATGACTACATCACCAGGCTAATTTTGGCAATTATGTAGTATTTTTTTTTTTTTAATGTTCTCTAGTATCCTGCATGGTTAGAAGAGAAAAAGTCTTCACTGCCTGCAGAGGAACTTAACCGCTACAAAAGACAGTTCGGTCTAGTGTCGGAAGTTTGTTCAGAATATGAGAAACAGAGTGTAAATGACTCTGATGATGTCAAGAAAAAACAATTTGAGAAACTTCTGGGGCTCATGCAACAGGTCAGTAAAAGTATTATGGTTCAATGTTATGTGGTGAAGGTGGTTCCCAGGGGAGGGAGGGAAAGTTACTCAGACTTAAAAGAGACTGTGGGTTTTGACTCCAAAAGCAACAATCCATGAGCCGAAACTACCCCCCCCCCCCCCTCTCAACCATCACCCCCATCCTCCATAAAGGGAGAAAATTCCCAAGAGATTTGAGAGCTCTGTAAGAAAATTATCTTCTAAGTTGGTAGAGTGCTGGACTACTGTGCGGGAGGTTGTGGGTTCAAAGCCAGGCCGGACCACCACTCAGGGTCTTTAAATAACTGAGGAGAAAGAGCTGCCTTTGTAATGATATCTGCAAATGGTTAGACTTTCTAGTCTTCCCAGATAAGGACCATAAACCATAGGTCCCATCTCACAACCCTTGTTCGTAATCTGTGGGAAGTTAAAGAACCCACTCACTGTTTGTAAAGAGTAGGAGACGTTGTTCCCGGTGTTGTGGTCTGGTCTTTGTGTGTATTGGTCTGGGGAGGGTGGGGTGGGATCACATATGGACTGAGGCGGCAGCCAGAGGCGCCTTGTATATGCTGACGTCCGATCTCACCCTCTGAATGTGATTGAATTGATTGATTGTAATTGAATGTGATTGATTGTAAAGTCACACGTATGTTGTGACTGATTTAATAAAGACTTCTATTCTTTGTAAGCAACTCAAGTGAATAGCCCTTGTGTTGTGTTGTTGTTGGAAAATATAGATCTAGAACTCCGTGATGGGTTGGGTGTTGGGTTTGGACCCAACTCTATTTAAATAATTTAGCTTCAGAGAGACTCCAGCTTCCCATTCCAAAGTTCCAAAAAGTTGCAAGGTTCATATCAGATGTGCATGGGTAGGGCACCAGTTCTTTATATTTTAAAATTTTTGTGGTTTCAAGGAGCTCAATTTCAGTGGGTTTTTTTTTATTGAAGGGCTTGCTATCCTGTCCAGTGGAACCCCGATTTTACGATTGTCAATCTAACGATATTCCCGATTCATCGATCAACATTTTGTCCCAGCAAAAGTAATTTGAAGGGGTGGGTGGAATAAGGCCCCAAGTGACTTATGATGTAAGATCAAATTCTCCTTTTGTTCCACAAGTGAATACAAGGCAGTTTGGAACGAGGATCTAGCACCTGATCAGGAGTCACTTCGGGCTTTTTTCCAGGCACCCCTTCATTTATAAATCAGGAGTTCTTTACAATGATATCCCCATTTAACAATATGATTTTGCTGTCCCCTTGCCATATCGTAAAATCAAGTTCCAATGTACTAAGTTTTAAAATAAATTAAAAAATATTCTTTATTTCTGATTCAGATGCAAGAATGTGGACAACCACCCTCGGAGCTTGTGGGAGAAATGGTATGATATAATGTAAAAGTTGCTTTTAATTAATTTAAACGTATCTGAAAATCATTCTTTATTTTTATTATATTTATTTTACGACAGTTCTATGTTGAGATAGTTTTTTTTTTCTTTTTATATAGCAATGTTATAGCTAATAAAATACAAGATCTTTTCATCAATTTGGCTTATGAAGTTGGCAATGTTTTTCCATTCAAACAAAATTAACCAGGCTTTGTGGTAAATTATGAGGCCTTATTTATTTTTACTTTCTCGCTCTCTTGTTGCCTTTATGTCCATGATCTGTATAAAGTCTGGCTCTTTACCTGTGCATAGCTTTTGTTGTTGTGTTTGTGTCTAACAATTGTCTTTGAAATGATTAAAGGGAAGTGTTCACATTTCAGTGCATGTGCATGAATCTAAATGCTTTTTTCTCTTTCTTGTCAACTTTATGGCCTTAAAAATCCCAATCTTATGTACTTCAGTAATCACATTCTATAGTTTGTCTAAGCAAATTGACTGATGACCAAAATTCAGAGAAAATGCTAGTGTAAATTGTACTCATGTTGTCGATATTGAATTTAGCGTTGACCCGTACCATTTATTCCATGGTTGATGTGATTAGTTATTTGCATGCGAAATAACGCTTGATCAGATGAAAAAATTACCATCCGAGTTACCTATTCTCTTCCGAATAGTTCATAAACAACTAATTAAATTAAACAGGCTTGGATCAAAGCAAGCAAAGGCAAAAAAGTATTTTCAATTGACTCATGGACATGCGCAGAACCGTGAACCCCTCCCTTAAACATAAAGAAATGACAGAATTTAGCACGAACCCGGGACCTCAGGTTTACAAGTCCAGCTAAGCCATGCCATAATTTGATTGGTTTCCCGATTTATTTATTTATTTCAGCCTCCAGGTTTTGCTGGACCCTTTCCTGAGATGCCAGATCCACCTGAAATACCTGATGAACTTAAAAATGAATGCAAGGTGACATGACCTTGAGCAACAGATTGAGTTTAAAATTAATGTTTCAAATGGAAAACAACAGACTGTAAATCAAGTTGCAAGGCCATCTTCATCAGGAATTGACAACAAGACAAGGCAATTTTTTCTATGCTTGTTTGCTTCTTCTCCATCATCACTGAAATGATGTACACAGGGCTCAAGACAGCTACAGGACATCAACTCGATGTTTTCATGTGTCACATTTTTCTAAGCATAGCCAACATTGGGCTCAATTTTCAGTCATTTTGTTTACCCGAGTTCCTCTCATGGAGAAGGATGAAAACCATTCCCTCAAGACAGCTGTAAATCAACCCTAAGCCAAGACAACGATCTAAAAGTGCATTTAAAACTAGACAAGGACAATGATATTAATATGATGAAAAGTCTGTAATTATTTTAATTTTGGCAGTGTAAAAGGGAGCTGAAAGAAAATAACATTAAATGGTCCCCATAGTGGCTAAGTTCTAATTTCTCCACTTAATCAAACATGTAAGTCAATAATAAAGGAACTGATCACCAAGGATTAACTGTCTTCAGTTGATGTTCAAATAAATACCGAATCTCCCAACTACTAGCCTTAATTAAGGAATATTCGGAGGAAAGGGAATACACACGTTGATATCGAGGGTTTTAATGAGTTAAACTGTTTCATGCGCTGGGATCTGTGTTGCGGTAATTTTCAACACTTGAGCCAACAATAGGAGCATCATAATTATCTAGCCTAGACTGAGGTCTAGTGCATATTTCTTTGGAATTTCTTTCACTTCACTGAGAAAAAACTTCATAATTAATGTGTAATGACTTGCACTTGGTGCCTATTTACTAAAAACCAATTATTTGTTTAATTGCCAGTCACTTTTCCTGGTCCATCACAATAGGCCTTTTCCGAGTTGCTGTGAACATTACTATGAAAGTAAGGCCAAGTGCAAAGCTTTTCATATGAAAATTACTTTTGTTTGCATGTGAATGAAAACTAATTTTCATAACAAAAGCTTTGCCCTTGGACCTTGCTTTCACCACGAGCTTCAACCCAACTCAGAAAAGACCTATCAAGAGCTTTCCCTCAAAATAGGCAATCGCTTGTTTGGCCAAATAGCTAAAAAAAAAAAAAAAGAAAAACCACTCAAATTGTCCAGTCTTAGCATGCACGTATGTAGTTTATATGCTACATCCAGACTTTAGGAGAGCAAAATAATATAGCTCCACATTTGGCACATGAACTCCATAGTGCATGCAGGGACTGGACAAGTTTAGTGCACTTTTTCCGACTTTTGGGGCCAAGAAAGGTGATACAACACCCCTTTTGCTGGAAAACCTGTTAATGGCTCAGTGCATTATCAACGGACCTGCATTGTATTTAGCTTCTTTTCTTGGGTTGGCTCAGATTTGCTAGATTTTTTGCATGCAGGCTTTCCTTTTCTTCAAGAAATACTACCCAAGGTTTTTTCTCCTCATTTTGGGATGAGGCCATAACAATGGGTTTTTACTCCAAATGAAATGCAAAAATAAAAAAAACCCCTAGGATATACCATTTCTTGAACACACGAGTAATAAAACTTCCTTCCATGAAGCAGGAGGCTCGAGTAAACACAGTGCACAAACATGATCTTTTAACCTAATTGAGCCAAATGTTTTTGTTTTCTTAGAGGTCCGATCCACTGCAGTGATTATTGGCAGTGAAAAGTGCAATGGTTGGTTGAATCTTGAACTTCAGAGTCTGCATGTTATTGAAAGGCGCAGTATTGTAAGATAGCGGTGTCTGCTGGAAGTGCATTGTCTCTTTGCCATCACACAGGCATTGGGATGGGATGTAATGGTTAGGTTTTGATAGATCCAAAACAATGTACAAGAAACACAGCAACAGTTTCATTGAGACACAACCGTCCTTTATTGTTCAACCTCTGACAAACACATGGGCAAAAATAATATCAACAGTCAAAATCCAGTTTTAGGGGTTACAATATTTTAACCTCTCATTTTTGAAGACCAAACTAAAAATCACACTTTAAAAAAAAAAAAAGGTATCAGAGGATTAAAAGAGCACAGCCCATCAGGTTGAAGAGGACGTCTGACCAGTGGTCTCTACTCATTCAGGGTCAGCTTGTCAAACTGGTATTCACCCAGTCCGGGGCCAACACGCTTCAGGTTAGTGACATAATCAGAGAACAGCTTGATTGACTCCACCTGCTCTTCAAGGAAATTTTCTTCCAAGAAGTCCATCATCTACCCAAAAAATAACACATATAGGACGGTTCAAAAAGGGTTAACATTTCACCATTTGGAGTGCGAGTTCCCCAGATATAGGAGTTGCCGTTTTGTGTTTCAAATTCATTGAATACAAATGCAATTAACCAGTATATTTCAGATCCTTAAGAAATACATCTACGTCTAGGACAATGTATTTACAAGTACATGTGCTGCACCACCTCAACTTATATTTACCATGATGATTATCCTTCCCACCCTCCCCACAACCTCTTATCCCTTCCATAATAAAGCTTTACCAATGCACAACACCTCCTCTTCAGACAGCGAAAGCTCTCAAGCGGCAGACCCAGCAATACAGGCTAAAGCAAGAGTTTAGAATTCACAAAAGCGAAATAAAATGGACTCCTTTTAGTTTCCGACACATCCAGTTTATTTGTAGCATTCAACAGACTAAAACAGCAATTTTTACAAGGATGTTACGCGGCTTTATATGCCTGGTTCTTTCTCAAACATGAAAAAAGGCAACTTCAATTCTGAAATAAACACTCATTTGATTGTTTTACGCAACAGGCAGTTTCTTGTAACAGATATGACCATTAAATAACAATGTATATATTCCCCTGTAGCATTGTTTCCTGTAATTGACAAATTGTTAACAAACTTTTCCCTAACAATATTTATAACATTCCAATAAAAGGAAAGCTTGTTCCAGGTGAGCTTTATGAAATATTGAAACCTAGCAATAAGTATTCTTAGAAAAAACTACTGGCTGTCAACAAAACAAAGATTACAATGCATTTTTCTATTGCAAGGTAAGTTTGTCAAATGTGTATTCTCCAAGTCCAGTCCCAACGCGTTTCAGGTTCGTCACAAGATCCGATATCTCCTTGATGGATTCAACCTGCTCATTCAGTAAGTCTTCTATTGTATCGCACATCTACAATGAAGGAAGGTAGCCACGATTCTTCTTGTTAATTTGGCAAGAAAAGTAACATTCAACAAGTGAACATTACCAGCAACAAATCTGTTCTGATCTATCTACAGTGCAGCTTATATAAACAAGTAAGGGTGTACAGTAAGCAAGCTTGACACTTGCTACTTCTCCACCCCCAACATTTTCTTGGGTTTCCTGAAAAACTGGTTGGCACCAATGATTTGGAAGTTGAGTGAAAGAATGTTGAGAACTCTCTTGATAAAGTACACAACATAAACATGTACACAACAGGTTGAAGCACTGAACTTTCTTATGCAACATATGCGTGTAAGGAATTACGATGATAAATAACCATCCAAACACTAACCAGTGTATGTTAAAAAAAAAAATTGGAAAACAATTGCTGTAATTTTAAGAAATGAGGATAGATTTCTTCTTTTTTCATTAATATTAATTCGCATAAGCTGTACAGCTGCAGCAGAGAATAGCCTTTTGCATGACAGAAAATCAGGGAAGTGCCCTCAGACTTTCCTAGTTTCACCAGCTCAGCTCCAAAGAGAAAGCCACAAACTCTGCCAATATTTACCATCTGCTGCCGCTAAATGTCAACCCTTTAATCCCCAATACTGTCCAATATACAATTATTGCTCATGATATACTCTCTGCTCAATCAAGCAGTAAGATCAAAGTTTGCTCTAGCCAACCAATCAAATCCAAAACCACTGAAGATCAAGTCGGCGACATTAACTCTGCCTCCCGCACCTGTCATATTTTGGCTCGCAAATCGAAATACCCTGGGCTTAGATGCAACGGTTTTAGTAGGGGGTGTAAACTGGGGGGGGTATCAAACAAGCAGTTCAAAACAACTCATACCTGAGGATCTCCATTCTCATCAGCAACCTTGTGCAAATCAAGCAAGGCTTGATTGACAAGCTTCTCCAAATCCAAAGCGGCAGTGCATGCTTCAAGTCCAGATTCCCACGCCTCCTTTTCTGGCTTCTGTTAAAACAAAAGGTACCAGATATTTACCAAACTAATAAAATTCTAAAACGTTGTTTACTTAACACACCGCAATGCACAGGCTGTATGACAGAATTAATCCAAACTGACAATTATTCTTTTGCTTGTAGCAACAGGCAGGCAAAACATTATTTTAACACCAAAGTGAAGTGCAGATATCGGTGACGTCACCTACTGAATTTAATGCGCCAACTGGAGACCTATTGAAGGCTGAAACAAAAAGTTCTCCTGAATAAATGGTACATTAAAATAACAACAATGTCTGTAGACTGACATCATCCCTGAAGATAACTAATTGGTGGTATGATGTAAGCCTAAATAATCATTGCACATTGCATGTGGCATTCCATGATTATTTATTTAAGCTTATATACTAAGCGACAGAAAAATCTGGAAGCCGTTATAAATTATCTTGGTGCTGAGACTTGTCAAAACAGGTTACACGTTCAACAATTTATTCTCTCTTGACAATAATTGTATTTCTAACAATTAAAGGGGCAGTATCATGGGAGAACGATGGGAGATATCATGATTTTCGGCCAAAATTCACTAACTTTAAACTTTGAACACTGTGTTACTTAATTTCTCAATCGCTAATGTAAAGAAATATTAATAGTGATTCTAAGACGAAAGGTTGAACCAAAATATAGTACAACCGGCGATTTTTAGTGCTTTACGACAGCGAAATTTAAAAACGTCTGCCAGACGTTTTCAAATTTGAATCCCTCTCTATCTTGGTCATCTGCCGGCAAAAATATTCGTCGATAGTTTCTTTGCATTCTGATAGCCTTTTAATGGAATTTTGTCATTACATCTTGGCTGCTATCAACCGAATAGCGTCTTTCCGATTTTCAATGTGTTACTAAAAATAGCGCGATACTGTCCCTTCAAGCAATAGACAAGACTTGTAACCGTTCACGTATATTTAGCTTTGTGAAAAATTGTATAATGATCAAGTAAGCTTTAAGTTACATGTATTTGCGTGCGCAACGCCACTAATTCTAGTCCTTACGCACGAAAAGTTGAAGGATAGTATAGTAGGATCCACCTTTATTAATTGTTCACGACGGGAAGCGTTCCGCAGTTGAAAATATTTGATAAAAATTAGACATTGCGTAATCATGCAATTCATTTCACACAGAACCACCGATGAACACATTGCAAGGTTGTGCAAGCATTCACGGTTCAAAATAGCCCGCGATGAGTAGACCTTTAAACTCGCCAGATTAACCAAGAAGTCGAAAATGTGTTTTAACACAAAGTTCGTTTACGCATTTACCTTGATATCTTGCAATACAATTCGCCCTCCACGCTGATTCTGGTACTTCATGAGCTAAAATTTCAAGCGATCAAGATTGCCGATCAGTGAAGGATAACAGCAAAAATTATTGCATAAGACAAGCCTAACCAAGGCGAACGAACAAACGAACTACCTTTTGAGCGTGCTCGCGTTCCTCATCCGACTGTTTCAGCATAAACTTGTGAAAACCTGGCAAGGCCACATCATCGCGATCAAAGTGATAGGCCTGCAAAGAATGACCCAGGATTAAATAAGGGTAAATTTAGCGAAGAAACAAAAAAAATTCACTGAAAAAACTTAAAAAACGCAATCGTACCATCGACATGTACACGTAGCTAGCATACAACTCCAGGTTGATTTGCTTGTTAATGCCAGCTTCACACAGTTCGTGGTAGTTCTGACGGGCTTGAGAACACATTTTGACCTCTTAAAATCGTCGAAATCGGGGAAAAAATAACGTACGAAAATGTCAAATCTTCGAAAGAAACTGCCTCGTTCAATCACTGTTGAAGCGAAACAATCCAAAATGGCGTTCCTCCGAAGAATAGATGGTCTTAAAGGCATAGTCACGTGCTTCAGTAATCGTAATGTCAAACGCTGATTGGTCAACGTTTCCTTTTTTGGCAACAGCGTCATCATTCATGTGACGAGCAAAAATTGCTGAGTCACACTGACAAATAATCTCGTACCCAGATCTCCCACGGTCAGGCGGCATTCCCGAACCGACTGAGATCAGGGTACGAGATTAGCTGACAAGTTCCATCCCAAATGGGTGCCCTGGGAGGGGAGAGGAACAAGGGGTGTAGGGAGCACGGAAAGTGAGTTTACGATGTTGAGGAGCACGGGAAACTCAAATTTGGTCCATTCCTCGAATTTCTTACCCTGAACTTGAATTCTTCCGGTTGTGCTAAAGACTGTTAGAGCGACCAATTGGTCTTCACCAGTGGATGTAAGTCCGACTAAATGGATAATGAGTTTGTCGCACTTTGATGCTGAACTAGGGCTGTCTTGTTCCTCCCATATGACCTTGTAGTCTGCTGCATTTCCGGTGAGCTCGTAGTAGCGATACTGGAACGCTGTTATCCACAGTTATTTTTTAACGATCTTCTGAGGTTGAAAAGGCAACACATTTTGCTGAGGGCCTGTATATGGTAAGGTCGATGGATTCAAAAGGGGCATTCTTCGATTTAGCGGCCGGTAGATGAAAATTGTCGACAATGTATCTGTTCAAATCCTGGCTTGGTTGCGTAATTCGCATTTGGGGTGATTTGATATCGCTTTTTCCACTAGTCACCAGTGTGGTTTCTTCTTCAAATTCGTGATTCTGTTTACCTTGTGCCATTAGCTAAATATATAGCGGTAGCACATTTACCAGGATACCAGAGAAAAGCCAAAAAAGTTATTTTTTGCCTTCCATGACGAAAAACACGTGCGTTCACAATCCCTGAGGGAAGAATCAGAAGCTCGGTTGGAACAGGCCAGAGGCAGCCCAGTCGTTAGTATTAGACTGTATATATGTGAGACAAGGTTAGAGAACTTTTGAATGCAAAGGTCCACACAACGCAGGAATTAAACTTGCTGGTAATTTTGCCGGATCTCTCTTGTGAAAGACCTCGTGTCAGGCGTCACTTGAACGTGAAAATACAAAACTGAATGCAAGGCTGGCACTACGGCAATGGGCAGATTTATTAGTGGCCAATATTTCGACTAATAGAATTAGTCTTCCTCAGGGCCAGAGCTATACTGAAGGAAAACTGATAATAACGGCTCCTTAAATTAAAGTTTGAAAAATACATGGAAAAACATGATTGGCTAATACATGATATGATGACAGCGTACTTGTAAATATGAGATAACAAAAATATAGTAACGGCTCCTAAAATTAAAATTTGAAAAAATACATGCAAAAAAATGATTGGCTTATACATGACATGAAGACAGCGTACTTGTAAATATGAGATAACAAAAATATAGAAGTGTATAATCAAGGTTCAGCGTTCGTTTTTCCTGTTAATGCCTTCTGGAGATAACGTTTCCCTCTATAAAATTAGAAAAGCCTCGCGTGCCTTACGGCGGGAGGCATTGATGGTGGGTTGTAGTTCGAGAGGGATAAGTCGCATGTCCGCAGTATATAGGGGAAACCAAACGCACGATCCGTGAAAGGTTCACAGAGCACAGACAAGCGACAAACAACCCACATCACGCCAACTCCACAGCAGCAGTCCCTACACACTGCAACTTACCAGGTCACTCTTCTGCGGACATGCGACTTATCCCTCTCGAACTGCAACCCACCATCAATGCCTCCCGCCGTATGGCACGCGAGGCTTTTCTAATTTATAGAGGGAAAACGTTATCTCCAGAAGGCATTAACAGGAAAAACGAACGCTGAACCTTGATTATACACTTCTATATTTTTGTTATCTCATATTTACAAGTACGCTGTCTTCATGTCATGTATTAGCCAATCATTTTTTGCATGTATTTTTTCAAATTTTAATTTTAGGAGCCGTTACTATATTTTTGTTATCTCATATTTACAAGTACGCTGTCATCATATCATGTATTAGCCAATCATGTTTTTCCATGTATTTTTCAAACTTTAATTTAAGGCCGTTATTAAAGCCGTTATTAAAGCCGTTATTATATTTGTCTTCAGTATAGCTCTGGCCCTGAGGAAGACTAATTCTATTAGTCGAAATATTGGCCACTAATAAATCTGCCCTTTGCCGTAGTGCCAGCCTTGCATTCAGTTTTGTATTGAGACAAGGTTATTTACAGATTTTAAGCCGGCCTGCCATTTTGTCGACGTGTAAGGACTCACGTTTCTTTAGAGAGAAGTAACGAAATACCGTGAAACTCCCGTTAAGAGTCAACAACATGAAAGGGAGGTCGGTATTAGAAAGACGAGGGGAGGAGCATGTCTTTTAAACAAAACTTAAACTGGCTCCTCCAAACTTTTACCACACATCCGGAAAGCCATGACACTTGTAAGGTCTTGTAAGAAAAGGATTTCACTGAACGTGAACTTCCTAGTTGCATAACTCAAGAAATAGTGTTTTCGCTGCGGATGCCTTGACAAGGTTTGATTGACACTCTCAACGGTAATACGTGCCTGATGAGTTCCAGTTGTTTGGTCTTTCGGGGTTTTTCAGTCTGTTATATAGTTCTCACTTGTACCCCCACCCCCCCCCCCCCCCGGCGGGGTACTTCCTTATATGGGCTATAAATCTCAAAATCTCAAATCTTTATTTTAACACGGTAAAAATCCATCAGGTTTTGGTACAATTTAAAATACAACTACATAACAATATTGAGAAACAATAATTATTTTTAGAAGAAGCTAATTCTTCATCATGATGTTTACGGCAACCCCCCTGGGGGATTGGGTACTCCCCTATATGGGCTTTACGGGGACGTGCCGCTGGATATAGGTTATAGTTTTTGGCCCTTCTGCCCTGAACAGGGTATATAATTTCAAGCGAGTCTGTCCTGGACCCGTCCTAGACAGGGTGTGGTTGCAAGACTGTCGTCGTAGCATTTGGCAATCTGAAATCAGAGACGTTTGTCGGTACGTGTTTATTTTAGTAAACAATTCTTCACGTCTATTAAGTTTCCACCTAAGGTTCAACCCCGGACTCCCATATGAAACAGACGGGGATGCTGGTCGTCTCGCTTAGGGGTGTAAATTTTGGATTTTGGTCTCGCTTAGGGTGTTCCGGGCAAAGTGTCAATATTTTAAGCCGCCAAGGTCTCGTTTAGGGTTCCGTAAAGAAACACAGAATTACGCGAAGAGACAGAAGTCAAATTTTCTTTTTAACTTGTTTTCTTTACCGCATTAGGAGTCAAAATTTGCTTAAGCCACGCCCAGATTGGTCTCCTTTGTAGGTCACAAAAAGCTTGAGCCACGCCCAGATGGTCTCCTTTAGGGGTTAAATTCAAAATTTCCGACAAGCATCCCCGTCTGTTCCATATGGGAGTCCCCCCGGGGGTTCACCGCTGTTAATGCGAAATTTTAGGATTTTCGCCATCACTTCTAGGTAATGATTGCTGCTCGCGTTTCAATGCGTGTAACATCACGTCCGGTAAGTGACAGTGGGCCTTTAAATGGAATTACTTTTGCCAATAAACACTTGTGTAAAACAAGGAGTTAGCTGTTGTCCTTTGTCCTAAATAGGGTCTTAAAATAGAGAGCGTTGTCCTACACCGGGTTGGGAATTTGGGGTTATGTTTGTCCTAAACAGGGTCAGGGTTTCAAACCCCCGGCGACACCCCTTTGCCCAAACACGGGTAAGGGAAGGCAACTGTGTACGTGCCGCAACGGCTTGTCACGAGCTCTGGCCACGCGCCGGGCTCCAGGGGTTTTTGAACTGAAGTTGACCAGTCACTATAAACTGAAGCAGCCAGTTAATAATCTGAAGAAATACAGTGACTCAGTGAGGTCAGGTCATAAATAGGGTATCAAATTTTTGGTCAGGTCATAAATAGGGTAGGGAAAATCGCAGATTTTATTCACAAATAGGTAAATGGGGTAAGGGTTTTGGGAAGCAGGCGGCACACCCCTAACCAATTTTTTTGGGGAATACCCCCAGGCTTGTACCAGGATTTCGTCGTCATTAAACGGAGTATCTCAGGATTTCGGTCTCAGATTTTTATCTAGAAAGGATTTAACCAGCCGGCTTAACTCACTCGCACAGCACTCACATGCACATGGATTGTTTCAGTAGCACAATGAGACTTCTGACACTTAAGACCAGGGCCCATGCAGTTGCTCAATGCCCTGTTAAGCTAATCCCGGGTTAATATAAACTTTGATTCAAGTTTAATGACAAGTCAATAAAGATTCTTCGAAAAGATTTTTATCCTTTAGTTTTGACTTAGAGTTTTCTTTACCGTTAGCTTAAAATAAGCTCTTGAAAACATTTAAATTTAAACATTTTTTTTAGATTAGCGTTAATCGGCTTTCGAACAACCGGGCCCAGGTTTGCCCAGATTTCAATTGAGTGTTGCAAATTCAAAACCAGTCAGAACCAGTAATTACTCTGACCAATCACAACAAACGTAAGCAGCGCAATGAACCAATCAGAACTCAAAGCAAATACACGTAAGCAGCGCCAAGCGCGGGAAAACGAGTGCGAGCAAGTCACAATTTCGAATTTTTTTTTTTCGGTTTTGGTTTTGTTTCTCATTGGCTGAGAAAGTGTCGCGAGGTTTGTTAACCAATCACAGAATAACTGAGTTCTGACAGGAGCTTATGGTCATAAGCTCCTGGTTCTGAAGAATTTGTTTCATTTGTGAATTCTAATATGGGGTGTAACAGAGAAGGGGTACTCATTAAATAATATGACTCCAGCTGGCGGGATTATTGGAGATGGGCTGGGATTCAAAAGTGAGCTCTGCAAACTTTTACGTTAACGCTACTTTACGCACCCTTATTAGTTCCTTATGTGAACTTACACAACTCTATACTGAATGTGTAAAAGCTAAATGAGGGATATTATTTGAATCATTTCGTAAAGTGTGCTATGAAAAACCTAAAAATGAACTTGAACGACATCTCATTGAACAGTTAATGTTTAGACTCTAGCTGTGCAAAGGCAAATACTATCTATTTGTAAGCAACTTAATTGTAAGTAATTGTATTGTATCGTAGTGTTAGTATTGTTTCTTAGTAGCGTAGGTATCGTTTCGTTTTGTTAGTAATAGCGCATTGTAAGTAGTTTCGTATTTTTTTTAACACTGTATTGTAAATAGTATAAGTATCAACCTCACCAAGTAGTATTTTTTAACAAGCGTTTTGTAATTTGTTTGTGCACTCAATAAATTAAAAAAAAAATCTCGTGGTGCTCACTTGGCCTCTCTAAACTTGAAGTACTATCAGTAAATGAAAAGAAGCTGAACAAAGAAAGCTCTAACTCAAGACGGAAGAAAACGACGCACTTCTCTGGGGCTAAAACACAAAAAAGGAATGCAATAAATTTGGGGGAATGAATCCAGTAAAAACGCTGCCAAACTTTAGAGCTTTCACGAGTCAATGTGGAATTCATCTTTTCAGTCTTGAAGCGATAGTTTTCTAATCACGCCATCCTAAATGAAAACGGATCAAGAACAGTAGAGTTAGTGAAAAAAAAAAAAGAAACAAACAAGAAAAGAACTAAATTAACTTTATGTAGGCTACTTTTCAATTTCCGCTGATCAAATAGTTTTCCAGTGATCTTTGTATGACGTAACTTTAACAACAATAATTCTCCTCACCCCCAGATGGTGACAGCAATCCTTGTAACGTTGTAACCTGCTACACTATCCCCCTCCCATCCCCTTCCAAGCACCTGGCAAACAAGTTACCCATCTTGTGGAAGGCTTCAGTGCTACTCTTGAGAGTTTTGAAATGGTTTGTTATAAAAGTAGTACCGTTTGATTCATTATTGTTTCTCCAGTCCCCAGAAAATTCCCCATAAAAAAGCGAACTGAAGGTTTAACACGAATTCGCTCTCTCTGCTTTCCGTTGCCGGAATGCCCACTTCAGGTCATACTTTGTCTATACAATGGGGTCAATTTAGCAATTCAATTATCTTTCGATCCAGTCATAAATCAAGATTATCAATTGTCAGTTTACTCACGAGAACATTGCATTGAATGAATGAATGAATGAATGAATGAATGAATGAATGAATGAATGAATGAATGAATGAATGAATGAATGAATGAATGAATGAATGAATGTATGTATGTATGTATGTATGTATGTATGTATGTATGTATGTATGTATGTATGTATGTATGTATGTATGTATGTATGTATGTATGTATGAATCAATGAATAAATGAACGAAGGAATGGATGAATGAATGAATGTATGAATGAATGAATGAATGAATGAATGAATGAATGAATGAATGAATGAATGAATGAATGAATGAATGAATGAATGAATGAATGAATGAATGAATGAATGTATGAATGAATCAATGAATCAATGAATCAATGAACGAAGGAATGGATGAATGAATGATTAACTTTATTAACCTCGGGACTGATAAGGGTAGGTTGGGCTCTTAGCTAACAATAGCAGCCAATTTGTGAGAAAAAAAACAAAAGCTAAGGTGATAACTAGTTACATACAGTAACCTTTTGCTATCTTAAATCAGAAAAGCGTGACAGTTCCTTATGGCAGCCGCAAGATTTTAAGTCTGATATGTCAGCTAAGGTTGCCGCCAGTGGTACTGTGTCGGTGGGGAAGTAAAAAGGAATGTTTGGTTCAATTAATAAGTTGGCAAAGGAAGGTAAATTGCCCAGAGTAAGATGAGATTCAAATCTCCCCAGTGACACTATCACCTTGCCGTGTAGGGGAGGGGTGCGAACTTCTATGACCTAGCCAGTGGAAGGAGAACCCCACTAAAGCCCTGTATGTCACTTAGCTTAGGCACGGATGAGTCGATGATAAGATCATGATGAGTGACGATGATGACGATGATGATAATCATGTTCATGATGATGATGATGATGATAACGATGATGATGGTGATCATGTTAATGATGATAATGATGATGATGATGATGGTGATGTCGTTGATGATGACAATAATTATAATGATAATAGTGATAATGATGATGATGACGATAATGATAATGATAATGATGATGATGATGACAATGATGATGATGATGAGGATGATGAGGTTTTTATAGGGCGAGCCTTTCGACAGAGGGTATCCTGAGATCAAGGAATTATGGAATATGTGAAGAATGGTAGCCAAGCTAATACGTGAAAAATAAGAACTAATTTATTTTTGACCTCGTCTGCTCGTGATAGTGTAATGTTAGATCAGTTTGGGAACGCAGGAAGCGGGACTTCCACAATTGCTGGAAGCGACCCAAGAGGAGAAAAATTTCTCCCTGTAATATTTGACTGTTGACAACTCAGGGGCAAAGTCTGCTCCTGCTTCCTGGTTCGTAAAAAAGAACTGAAATATCTTCGACACCTACGACACTCACTGTGAGGCACTTCCTTGTGTGTTTTGTTGAAATTGCAAAGAATGACGTTTGACTTGTTACCTAGACTACGAGTAGTCCCTTGTATTATTTTAGGTATAGTAAAACGAGCGAGGCGCGCGAGAATTCAGTACAAAAGCTAGTCCTCTTCGCGCACGCTCGAGTACCTCGCCAGCTTTGCTATTCACTCGAATTTCTCAGTTTACGATAGCCAAATTAAATTTGTCACTGTATTTATCTAGCCTAGAGTGAGGTCTCGTGTACATTTCTTTTAGAATTTCTTTCACTTCACTGAAAATAAACTTCATAATTAATGTGTAATAACTTGCAAGGCGTGTATGCAAGCAACTTGGAAGCTTTTATTATCCAATGGTGTTTTACAAAGAACAACTTTTTGTTTAATTGCCAGTCACTTTTCTTTTTTCACAATAGGCCTTTTCCGAGTTGCTGTGAACCTCATAATGAAAGCAAGGCTAAGTGAAAAGCTTTTCATATGAAAATTACTTTTATTTGCATGTGATTGAAAACTTATTTTCATAACAAAACTTTTGCCCTTGGACCTCGCTTTCATAATGAGGTTCATAGCAACTTGGAAAAGGCCTATTAAGAGCTTTCCCGCAAAATGTTAGGCCAAATAGCCAAAAGAAACACTCAAATTGTCCGGTCTTAGCATGCACATAGATTTTTCACTACATCCAGAATTTCGGATCCACTTTTAGCACACAAAATCCATAGTGTATACAGGGACTGCACATGTTTAGTGCATTTTTTCCGACTCTTGGGACCATGAAAGGTGATACAACACCCTTTTGCTGGAATCCCTTTTAATAATGGCTCAGTGCATTATTAACGGGACCGCATTGTATTTAGCTTCTTTTGGTTAGTTGGCTCAGATTTGCTGGATTTTTTGCAGACATTACTTGAACACATGAGTAATAAAACTTTCTTCCATGAAGCATGATCTTTTGACCTAATTGAGCCAAATGTTTTTGTTTTCTTGGAAAGTGCAGTGATTATCGGCAGTGAAAAGTGCAATGGTTGGTTAAATCTTGAACTTCAGAGTCTGCATGTTATTGAAAGGTACAGTATTGTAAGATAGCGGTGTCTCCTGGAAGTGCATTGGCTCTTTGCCATCACACAGGCATTGGGATGGGATGTAATGTTTAAGTTTTGATAGATCCAAAACAATGTGCAAGAAACACAGCAACAGTTTCATTGAGACACAACCGTCCTTTATTGTTCAACCTCTGACAAACACATGGGAAAAATAATATCAACAGTCAAAATCCAGTTGCAGTCAAAGGGGTTACAATATTTTAATCTTTCATGTTTTAAAACCAAACTAAAAATCACACTTTCAAACAAAAAAGGTATCAGAAAATCAAAAGAGCACAGCTCATCAGGTTGAAGAGGACGTCTGACCAGTGGTCTCTACTCATTCAGGGTCAGCTTGTCAAACTGGTATTCACCCAGTCCGGGGCCAACACGCTTCAGGTTAGTGACATAATCAGAGAACTTCTTAATTGACTCCACCTGCTCTTCAAGGAAATTTTCTTCCAAGAAACTCATCATCTGCCCAAAAAATAAAACATATAGGATGGTTGGAAAAGGGTAAACATTTCACCTTTTGAAGTGTGAGTTCCCCAGATGATATCGGAGTTGCTGTTTTGTGTTTGGAATTCATTAAATACAAATGCTGATTAACAAATACAATTAACGGGTATATTTTAGGTACTCAAGAAATACATCTGGGTGTACCCCTCAATGAGACAGCAATCGACAGGGTGAAATACTGTGGAAAATTGGACAATTTATTTACACGTTCATGTACTGCGCCACCCACAACTTATATTTACCATAATGATAACGCTTCCCGCCCTACCCACAACTTCTTATCCCTTTCACAATAAAGCTTTTACCAAAGCACAACGCCTCCTCTTCAGGCAGCTAAAGCTCTCAAGCAGCAGACCTAGCAATACAGGCTAAAGCAAGAGTTTAGAATTAGCAAAAGCAATACGATGGACTTCTTTTTGTTTCTGACACATCCAGTTTATTTGTAGCATTCAAAAGACTAACACACAGCATTTTTTGTAACGATGTTACGTGGCTTTATATGCCTGGTTCTTTCTCAAACAGAAAAAAAACGCAAATTCAATTCTGAAAGAAACACTCATTTGATTGTTGTATGCAACAGATACTTTCTTGTGAACGATACGACCAGTAAATAGCAATCTATACATTCCTCGGCCTGTAGTATTGTTTCTGTAATTGACAAGTTGTTAACACACTTTTCCCTAACAATTATAACATTTAAATAAAAGTAAAGCTTGTTCCAGGTGAGGTTTACGAAATTATATTGCAACCTAACAATAAGTATTCTTAGAATAAATTATTGGCTGTTAATAAAACAAAGATTGCAATGGGTTTTCTATTTCAAGTTAAGTTTGTCAAATTTGTATTCTCCAAGTCCAGTCCCAACACGTTTCAGGTTTGCCACAAGCTCCGATATCTCCTTGATGGATTCAACCTGCTCATTCAGTAAGCCTTCTATCGTATCGCACATCTATAATCAGAAGGTAGCCACGATTCCTCTTGTTAATTTGGCAAGAAAAGTTACGTCCAACAAGTGAATTACAAACAGCAAATCTGTTCCGGTCTATATATACAGTGCAGCTTATATATACATGTAAGGGTCTATAGTAAGCAAGCTTGACACTTGCTACTTCTCCACCCCCAACATTCTCTTGGGTTTCCTGAAAAACCTGTTTGCACCAATAATTTGGAGGTTGAGTGAAAGAATGTTGAGAACTCTCTTGCATGATAAAGTACACAACATGAACATGTACACAAAAGGTTGAAGAACTGAACTCTCTTTTGCAACACATGTGTGTAAGGAATTATAATGATAAATGGCCATCCAAACACTTAAACAGTGTATGTTAAAAAAAAAAAATGGAAAATGAGTGTTTGCAATCTTGAGAAATGAGGATGGAGTTCTTTTTTCAGTAATATCTACTCATTAGCTGTAGAGCTGCAGCGGAAAATAGCCTTATGCATTACAGAAAATCAGCGAAGTGCCCTCAGATTTGCCTAGTTTCACCAGCTCAGCTCCAACGTGAAAGCCACAAACTCTGCCAATTTTTACCATCTGCTGCCGTTAAATATTAACCCTTCAATCCCAAATACTGTCCAGCATACAACTGCTTGTTGTATACTCTCTGCTTAATAAAACAGTAAGATCAAAGTTTGCTCTAGTCAGCCAATCAAATCCACAACCACTGAAGATCAAGTCACCCGCATTAACTCTGCCTCTCACACCAGTCATATTTTGGCTGGCCAATCGAAATATCCTAGGTTTAGACAACTTTGTTATGGTTTTGGGAGGAGTTGTAAACTGGGGGGGGGGGGGGGGGGGAGGGGTATAAGCAGTAGTTCAAAACAACTCAGACCTGAGGATCTCCATTGTTATCAGCAACCTTGTGCAAATCAAGCAAGGCTTGATTGACCTGCTTCTCCAAATCCAAAGCGTCATTGCATGCTGCAAGTCCAGTAATTGGCCACACATTTGGCGCCTTTTTACACAAAAGATACCATACATTTACCAAAACGATAACATTCTAAAATGTTGTTTACTTAACACATTGCAATGCACAGGTTGGCATGACAGCATTGATCCAGACTGATAGTTATTCTCTGGCAGGCAAAACTTTAATTAACACCAAAGTAGAGCGAAGATATAGCTTACGTCACCTACTGAATTTAATGTGCCAACTGGAGACCAGTATTGAAGGCTGAAACAAAAAGTTCTCCTTATGAAATGGAACATTTAAATAACAAAATTGTTTGTAGACTGTTATCATCCCTAAAGATAACTAATTGGTGGTATGATGTGAGCCAAAATAATCACTGCACATTGTATGTGACATTCCATGCTTATAAATTTTACTAAGCCACAGGAAAATCTAGAAGCCGTTATAAATTATCCTAGTGCTGCGGAAAAACACGTTCAACAGTTCTCTCCTGACAAAAATTGTATTTCTAACAATTACACATTAGACAAGACTTGCACCCGTTCACACATATTTAGCTTTACTAATTGTACAATGGCCGGTCAAGTAAGTTATTTACTTGCGTAACGCCACTTGTTCTTATGCACGAAAAATTGAAGCGACAGTGGGTCAACCTTTGTTAATTGTTCACGATACTGGCGTTCCGTGGCTTGAAAATATTTGAAAATATTTGATAAAAATTAGACATTTCGCATATCAAAACGCATACAAGGAGATTTAAATTTGAAATAATAATGTTAATCGTGCAATTTATTTCACAAAGAACCACCTATGAACACATTGCAAATTCGCGCTTTCAAAATAGCCTTCGACGGGCTTGCAGTATTCCCCGATACGAAACGAAACAAAACAAACCGAAAATAAAAGGGATTTATTACACATGCAAGAGTGAACGATGGCACTAAGAATTATTCCCTTCCTTCCAAAACTGTTCTCCCTAGATCCCTTGTTTCGCAAAATACCAATAACGGTCCATTGCATGGTAATGGACGAAACAAGGCTCGCAAAGTGTTTCTATAAGCGCTCTGCCTTCGAAAATTATCTCGTTAGATAAAGCAAACACTGGATTACAGATGCGGCAAAAGTTTGCTCTCTCAACTATTTGTTTATCAGCGTTCTGACCTTGAAAGTTAACGTGCGCGGCGGTGATAAGTAACGCGTGTTCGTAATCCCTAGTTCCCCTGCGCCTTGTGCCCCAAACTATTCCAGCGCCACCCAGCAGTGCAAGCATCCATTTGCGATGTTTAGAACATTTAAAGTGGGATATGCTGTCTGAGTTAAAGAAACTACAACAGCCTAAAGAAAAGTAACGTTACATAGTCATAAGAATCCTGGGTGGAGAATTCCAAGGAAATTAAGAGTTAAAGGGTTGGTTGATTTGGAGGACGGAGAGTTTGACAACGAATGGGAGAACATACAATCTCAATGGATGATGTTGAATAAAGGGAGAATTAGATCGCAAGTGGAAAGCATTCGCAAGTGCTTGCTCAAATCCGTGAGAATCCATGCTGGCCTTGGCAATCCTCCAAGTTCGACAATCAGAGAAGCGAAGCTATCAACAATGTAGTGAAAGAAGAAGGCAAGAGGAAAGGAACCGACCAGATCCACATCCATGAGCTTATAGAAGAGGTAGTGGTAGAAGATCAAAGAGATGAGCTCATAAAGGCTATTGGTTGTATGGGCGAATACTGTTTAGCTGAGGATTTCAAGGAAAATGCAGTTTCTCCTTCACAGTGATCCCATATGACAACCGAGCAGCGGAAAGAGTACACCAAGAAAGTGCTCCACATGAAACCAGAGAACCTGGGTCGTTCACTCTTGCATGCGTAATAAATCCCTTTTAGTTTCGATTTGTTTCGTTTCGTTTCGCAGTTTCGTTTCGCGGAATACCGCAAGCCCCCGCGACGAGGTGACTTTAAACTGGACAGGTTACCCCAAAAAACGAAAATGTAATTACATAGTTCGTTTACGCATGTACCTCGATATCCTTCAACACCATTCGCCCTCCACGCTGATTCTGGTACTTCATGAGCTAAAATTTCAAGTGATCAAGATTGTCGATCAGTCAAGGATAAACAGCCAAAGACAAGCCTAGCCAAGGCAAACAAACATGGCCTCGTTTAAAGCTTACCGCTTGAGCGTCTTCACGTTTCTCATCCGACTGTTTCAGCATAAACTTATGAAAACCTGGCAAGGCCACATCAGCGCGATCAAATTCAAAGGCCTGCAAAGAATGAGCTAGGATTAAATAAGGGTAAATTAAGCGAGAAAACAAACCATTCACTTTAAAGCTAAAAAACGGAATCGTACCATCGACAAGTATACGTAGCTAGCATACAACTCCATGTTGATTTGCTTGTTAAGGGCAGCTTCACACGCTTCTGGGTAGTTCTGACGGGCTAGAAAACACATTTTGACCACTTAAAATCGTTCAAATAGGGGAAGAAATAACGTACAAAAATGTCAAATCTTAGAAAGAAACTGCCAAGGGTCTGTGAAGGGTCATGGCTTATAACTAGCGAGCACAGGGATCAGCGGCGGGAGAAACAAATCGACTTGCACATCATCAGAATCGTGAAGCGAATTCATTTTACTCCGATTCGGTGCGACGAAACGTTGGATTTTTTCTCTTGAAGTGAAACGTTTCGCTCACTTAACGTTCCAAAACGAACGAAAAAATCAGTAATGGAATAAAAGGGACTGGTTTATGGTGCTGGTTATTCTTTGAAGAGGCAAGTATATTCATGTGATTTTGTTCACATAACCTTGCTGGTTTGCTGTTTTGCAAGATATTGATTTCTGAGGCCGGTTTAACTAATGAAAAATTAGTAGAGTTTGCATTGAGGTGACAAGGCAAAATGAATTTTCTCTAGTTAGTTTCACAATAAAACTGTTAGCAATAGCAAGGTCATTAGTCTGATCAGTAGCAAGAAAGTTTAGACCAGAAGAGCGCAACGGGGAGGTTTAATTAACTGAAGCAGTTCAACTTACGCGGATCGTCTCTCTCCACAGGAACATCTTTCGACTCGATACCTAAGACGTTAAAAAGGAAGAAAAATCATCTTATTTAAATTTGCAAGTCTTAAGAACCGTAGCGAGGACGCTTGACACTGTAAACCTTGGAGTAAACTGTGTATAACACCTTTTTGAAAGAAACTTCACCTTGTGGGAGGCTGATAAGTTGACTAGTTTTAAGGCGAGGCTGCGAATTTGAACAGTCAGGACTACTGTAGAACAAATCCTGACTGAAATCAGAACCCGGGACATCCGAATCGAATTACACCCCCGCGCCTTTAAAAACTCGGAACAGTTTACCCCCAGCCTCCTTTTACTCATTATGAGGATTAAAGAATATTAGTCAAAATTAGAAGTAAAGAACCGAACGACGAAAGAAAGAATGAAAGAGACCAAGAAATGAGGAAATGAATTAAACGAATTTCGTTGAAAGCTCTAGTTTGGTTGGTGTTACTTACTTATGATAAGCACGGCCACCAGCAGGACACATATAATCAAAGCATAGGTAGTCTTCATGATAGCACCTATAGATCTAGAAAAGCAAGACAGAAAATTTGTAAGAAAGAATTAAAGTAAGAAAAACAGGAACATCTTGGCTTGTAGTATAACAAAGTAACGATTTCAAGGTGTATTCGTCGACTCCTTCAAATAGAATAAGCTAATCAGAGGAAACGGAATAACAGGTACGCTAAATTTAATCTGACTCGGGAAAGTCTGTTAAGAGATCTTGTTCGATGGGCTGTAGGCAGCTTTCATTTGCAAAATATCAACGGCAGACTGATCCCAACGGCGGAGGTGACGAACTTGATCTGAGAACAAACAACAAAAGCTAGAATAACTGAAATATATTTGTTTAAAAAAGAAAAATTTTTGCCCGATATTTCGGTTTGCAATACAAACCTTCCTCGGGGGCTGAACGAAAAAGAAAAGTGAGAAACATAAAAGGATCGTTACAAAGAAGATTTAAAATATGAAATGCGTAACAATGATTGGTTGTTTAGGACTAAGTTACAAGTGTGAGACATGTCATTGGCGTGTTTCGTCGCGTCTATTTATACCAAGAGGGTGCAATGTTTTAGCTTTGTTGATTAAATGAGCTTCACGAGCCTTTCTAACTGAGTCACGTTTGCTGCGTATAAGTTCAAGCAGGATTAGTTGGACGTCGTTGATTGAGTGGCCAGGTTGGTTGAAATGTAGCGAGACAGGAGTAGGGTTGAGTAGTTGATGGTGATTCAGGATAGATCTGCGATGCTCCCCGAAACGTTCATTAAGTTTGCGCTTTGTCTCCCCAATGTATTGGGAGTGGCACTTCTTACATTGGATTAAATAGATTAGGTTTTTGGAATTGCAAGATATGTAGTCAGTAATTTTGCTTCCATTTGACTGTCGTAAAACGAAATCCAAGGTAACCACTCTAACTCCAATCACAACAGACGTAAACATAGCGAGGAACCAATCAGAACTCGAAGCAATGCGTCCGAACTGGTCGCGATCGGCTTTGGTTTTGCTTCTCATTGGTGTAGAAAGTGGCGCTAGGTTTGATAACCAATCACAGCATCACAGCGTGTGGCGAAGACAACGCGAATTACTCTCGACGCTCGATTGAAAAACGCTCGAACCTAGGTTCTTATTGCAACGAAGGAGTGACGAGGAATTATGAGTGAGTGACACGTAGACTAAAGAAAGAAAGATACCAGTTAGGGAAGCTTCATTAAAACTGAATTGTGTATGTGTTATTTGATGGTCACTGATTGAATTGGTAATATCATCAACAAGCTCAAATAATTTGTCAAAGTCTTCCATTGATCAAGCGCCTCCAAAACAACAACAACAACTGATGAGTTATTTGAAATGTTATTTTATATCTTAATTAGCCTTGCCATGCGAAAAAGAAAGGAAAAAAAGAACAAACAAATTACGGAGAAACTAAGAAGAAAACAAGAAAAAATGGCTGGGAAAACACTACAGCTACAAGGACAATCAAGTCCCGTGTTCGTCTCAAATGTCTTAAGAACGCAAGTATGATTTGAACCAAATCAAAAGGAACCGTCGAAGCTACTGCAATTAAACTACCATCTATTTTCTTTCGCTTATTTTATACTACTAAACTACAAATCTTCTGTGTGCTGAACAGAAACTTTTTCAAGAATAGTATTGCAATGTAACATGCGACATTAACAAATAACACATTAGAAAAGAAAATTATTATTCACAAAATGAAACAGGGGAACACATTAAGAGTACATTGCCAGTTTTATTTCCTTTTGTAGTTTTATGATTAATTAAGAATTTTCGTTATGCGGTTTAGAAAGCTGTTCAGGAGAAAAATTTATTTGCCTTCCGTTCCCGGCCAAACGAAATGATACGTTTCGTGGGCAAGTGAATGAGGAAATCAGTTAAAAGAGGAGAAACTAATTCACCTTCAAATAAAAGTTGTCATGCAGTTGAAACACACACAATGAAATTATTTTCTAAACGCGTTACGTTTCTTTCGTGAAATTCTTAATTAACCATTTTGGTGTATTTTCACTTACAACCGCTGCGCTGTAGCATTATCGATTACGCCACACCAAGTTGAAACTTTTTTAACAATCTAAATTCACTGGCAATTTTTCAATTCCACTTTTTAATTTCCTTGGCCACCTCATCTCCAATTCGTTTGCTCTAGTGTTGCCGATAAAATACTCTAAGCTCGCTCGACATCAAGCCCAAACTCTAACGGGGAAAAAATACCTTCTGAAACCTTGTCGCCAGAAAAAGCATTTCGCTTTTAGACAGGGTAGCGTCGGACTATTTTGAAAAACCAAGAAATTTAACTGGGATTTGTTTTTGTAAGAAGACTCGAATTTCTTTAATACTCTCTTTAGTCAGTTTGTGAGAGTTGCGATTTTTATTTTCAAATAGAAGAAAGATCCTCACAGTATTTTTATTTTGTTTGAGTCCTTTACTTCTAACTTACCTCCAATTTGAACAGCTGTTGTCGCAAAAATACGTAAAATGTCTGTTATTTAGGTTTAGAAATTGGTGACGTTGCTGGAAAGCTATCCCAAACTCTAATGGGGAATGACTACCTTCTGAGGCCTTATCGCTAAACAAATAATCGCGCTTGTAAACCAGGCAGTGTCGCATTACTACTTTGATAAATAACGAAATTTAATTGGGACTTACTTTTGTATGAACTGCGTTTCTTCAGGACCTCTTCGTTGTTTACGCCAACCAAACTAATAATGCCCAACGCCAATTACTGAAGTATAAACTAAATTGTGTGTGCAGCTCACTGATTGAATTGCTAATGTAATTAGGAAATGCAAATTATTTGTCTAAATGGTGGCAAACGCCTCCAAAAAAACAACAATTTGATAGCTAATAAATGTAAATATCTGAAACATATATTTTGATCTGCGGATGAAAGATCAAACAGAAGTCTTAGAAAGATCCTCGCAGTTACTACGCAACTTAAGCAGTTGCGAAAAGAAAGCCTGAAAAAAAAATTCAGGCTTGAACGGGATTCGAACCTATGACCTCTGCGATGCCGGTGCAGTGCTCTACCAACTGAGCTATCAAGCCAACTGGGCCGGAGCTGGTCATATTGTGAGTTCGTAACATACAAGTGAAGGATGAATAAATAAATGTAAATATATGAAACATATATTTTCAACTGCGGATGAAAAATCAAATAGAAGAAAGTGATTCTCGCAGTTACTACGCAAATTAATCAGTCGCGAAAGGAAAGCCTGAAAAAATCACGCTTTCTTTTCGCAACTGCTTAAGTTGCGTAGTAACTGCGAGGATCTTTCTTCTATTTGAATTTGATAGCTGTTGTCGCTAAAATAAAAAATGTCTTAAATTTATGTTTAGAAATTCGTGACGTTGCTGAAGAGCTAGCACAAACTCTAGCGGGGAATGACTACCTTCTGAGACGATAATATCGCCAAACAAATCATTGCGCTTGTAAACTAGGCAGTGTCGCACTACTTTGAAAAATCACGACATTTAATTGAGACTTACTTTTGTATGAAGAGTTCGATTTTCTTCAGTATTCTCTTTAGCTTCAAAATTCATGGTAAACATATCGTATGACTAGAGATGATTAGAGGTTTACTGAACAATTTTAGTACAAAAATCAAAACTAAAGCTATCCGACGTTTCGTTGATAGTAAAATCATTGTTAAGGCAAAATGCTGTTTGTTCGTGGTTTGAATATAAATGAGTGAAAACAACAAAATAGACATTTTGTTTTTTTTCTTTTTGATTGTGTAAATGACTTAGCGCGGGTGGAGTCAGTTTTCCTGAGTTCAAAGCTGGTTTAAGTTCTTGGATGATCAACATCTTCGTGAATTAAGTAGTCGAATTTGTTGCGGCTTTTTTTGAGTTCTGAAAAATTATTTATTAAATTCTGTTTTGATGTTTTGACGTCCCTTGAAAACCCCGCATGTGCATGCCAAGGAAACAGGGTATTTAATTTGATGGGATATAATATTATCCAGCGGATAAAACATTTTAAAACATTTTGACCCCTGGGCTGAGCGACTTAACCTGCTAGATAAGTTATCCTGTCAATAACTTGGCCCTTGATTTTAAATCACTGTCAAGCGATACACGTAGGTTACATAGAATACAAGACAGAGGACTGAAAGCCGTATTTAACGATACGAGGCTCTATAAGATACGGCAATTTTACCCACTTTAAGAAGCAGGCGATTACAAGATGTTTGTATCTTGATGTACAAAGCGAAAAATGGACTTAGTCCCAAACCGGTTCGCGATCTCGCGAGGAATAACCTTGAGAGCTGTTATATAGACCAAGCAAACACTCTGTTTTGGTAAAGAGAGAAGCTATTTCACGTTTTTCTTTATTTTGTGCGGCAGTTCGATTGGTGGGTACTAGTAATGGTAGAAATTTGGCATCCGAAGACCAAGTGGAAGTTTTGTACAATGGAATCTGGGAAATTAAACAGTATGTGATGACGACTGGGAATTAAAAGACGCCAACGTACTAGTTTGCCGTCAGCTCGGGTTTCTAGGAGCTGTGGCAGCAAACACGTCAGCAGCTTTCGGGGAAGGACAAGGGCAAATATGGATGGATGACGTACGGTGTGCTGGGCCCCATTTCTCGAAAGTCCCGGTAATTTACCGGGCCCGATAAGTATATTTCGAAATGTGTTTTTTCGCCGATTACACAATGATTACAGACATGGTACTTGGCCAATGTTTTCATAGAATTATAAGATTTTAAAAATTAAGTATTCAAAGCTAACAAAAATTGGCTGCTGTTAAGAAACATTTATCACCAAAGACACTTATCGGGCTCGGTAAGTTACCGGGACTTTCGAGAAACGGGCCCCAGGAGATGAGAGTTCCCTAACACAATGTGGCCACAATGGATGGGGAAAACAGAACTGCAGTCACCATGAAGCTGCCGGTGTAACATGTACTACGGGTGATAACAACAGTTTCCGAGAAGAAGTACCACTATATATTTGTATTAGGTTGTATCTAACGGTCGAGCTGTTTCCTGGAGATTGTGACGCCTTCGATTGCGTCCTGCATGGGGTTTCTGTTTTGTCTGTCCTAGAAAATACAAATAGTAGACGCACATCATTAGCATAATTTTTAAATTCCGCAAAGAATTTAGAATGGCGCCTTTAACTTCAAACGGAAACTAAAAATTTCGGTCTTTGCCGGCACGTTGTTGTAAATAGTATGCGCAGTAGCTATATACAAGAGAAATGGACCATAAACAAAACAACGAAAAGAATCAAACGTCCACTCTCAATTGTTCTTCTTTTTAGCTTTGAACGGACTGAAGAAGAGCTTACTGTAGGCAGGCAAATCAGGTATCCAAATCAGCAAAAAAGCCAATTCATCCTTTTTTTTTCTTTTTCGGGAGAATGTGACACCATATTGCTCGGAGAAACAATTATACGTGTCTTGTTCGTCCAAGGTGTTTACGTATTCCAAACGAATGGAGTAAAAAAAGAAGTTAGCTTGGGTTCTTTTTATTACCTGACTCTCTATTGGATTATCTTTTTGCCTCTTTTATAGCTTGGCTCTCACGAGTATATCTTTGATTGACCGCCCTCTTTTGTAAGATCTGAGGGGCGGGTCTTTGTTGATTCCTTTAAACAACGGTTGTTGCTAATTCAATACCAGTCTTTTACGAGGATTTGTTTTAAGTTTGGCACTGCTGGGTGGTATTGTATGACGAAAGGCAGAATTCGTTTGTTTTCTTTTGGTTTTTGAAGGGGTGCTAGTTTCCTGTTTTCAAACTGTACTTCTTAGAGGGTCGTTTGAACAAGATTCTCGGGATAACCTTTTTTTTACGTAGGCGTGATTTGCTCTTGACATATTTTTTAGAAGAGTTTGTTCTGAGAAGTCTCAGAGCCTCGCCTTTGACCACCCTGTTTTTGACTCCCGGTGGGTGGCACGGAGAGAAGTGCGTATATTGAAATGTTTCAGTAGGTTTTAAACGTTTAATTGCGCACGTCAAGAACTGAATTGCTTTTGAATCTTTGGCCTTTATACATGCATATATTCAGAAATGTCGTGTCTGTTTCTGAAATTTCAGCCCTAAATTTAATACTGTTTGTTTGCTTGTTCAATGAACTGCTTTACCTCCACTTTGTTTATAGTCTAGAGGGAAAAGATGTCGTCTATATAGCGTTTCCAAACGTGCGGTTTTTGTAAGCTTTAATTCGGTTTAAAATCTCTGTTTCTACCTTATCCATGAAGATATCGACAAAGGCGACTGCCATTTTTGGTATGGGAATGTAGATCGCTACTTTATTGGAAGGGGCACCTTCACTGTTTTTAGCTACGTACATATGTATCTGAACTACAAATTACTTTAATGCCGATATGAGTAGCAGCTATTGTAACAGTAGCATGGAGAAGGTTCGGTAAATTTCCTGGATGTACATCAAGGCGCATTCCGTAAGTCAACGATCTAGCTCTTTGTGAAGCATCAATCAAAAACTCCAGACAGGAAAGCTTGTTAGAATGGACGCGCTAAACCTGTTGGGAAATTATGTATCATTATAGATCATTATGGACGCACTTAATAACAAACTGAAACCTGAAAGAGGGAGGGGGCTTTATATTACAAAAAGGCGTCGATGGACTTCTTTGAAGGAGGTTGGTAACAGAAGTTAAACCGTAGTTAAATCGCATCTGGTGTTGTTTCTTGTTATCAGTGTCTGGTTAGATGTTTACCCGAGGAGGAGAGAGGGGGGACTCCCTTATAAAAGTGACGGGGGTTATCGTCGGAAATTTCAAAAAGAACCCCTAAAAGGTACTAGAATTCTGTTTTGTGGGCGTGGTCCGAACAATTTTAATCAAATCAGTACGAAATCAGTTCTATTTTTGCACTTTAATTATTCTTTACTTTTTTTTGCTCTAGTTAGTTGCATGTTATACGCCAGTTAGTTGCACGTGGCAGTGACCAACTCGAAAGCCTAAGCTCCTTTGGTCACTGCGCACATTTTACTTTTCACATTTATGTAATTTAATGCTGTCTTTATGTTACTTTTCTTATATATTGTAATTTCCTTTTTTTGTAAACCATTGAAATAGTGCATGATAATAAAAACCTTAAAACTTAAACCTTACTTCCTCTCATATTTTTCGGCTCAATACCCTAAAAGGTACCACTATATCTCTGACGGAAACAATTTCAGATTCTAGAACACCCTAAGCCGGTACCAAATCACGAATTTTAGCCCCTAAAAGGTACGAAGATCACCCTCGTTACTTTTTTATGGGAGTCCCCTCCTCCTCCTGGGTGGAAGGGCCTGGGCTGTTGATTTGCATTTGAGCGATTATATATAGTTTTGTCACTCTATTTCCCGACTATTTAGCCATTTACTGACATGCTCGTTTAGTTAAATTATTGAACTTTTTTGTCAATGTCTATTCTCTGGTCGATGCACACAATCTTTTACAGTACGATTGCCGTTGGTCCAATCTGGAATAGAAGTCTTAGAACACATCGGCGCTTGCAGAGGGTCGCGGGATACACGCGTGGAAACGTGGAAATCATTACCGTGAAGGAGGTTTGAAATGTGATTATCATAAAATTTGGTAAACTTTTACTCTGAATTTGCCTAATATAGCAAACACTCGAAGGCCTGTTCTGATTTCCTAACACCTTGCAGTTGGATGAAGATACACGGCTGCGTCTCGTTCTTTAATTTTTGTTTTTACTTCTCGAGTTTGGAAATCGCATAAAATACTCTTCCACGTGTTTGATACATTACGTGAAATACGGACTTTAAAAGCTATAAAAATATATCATTACTTGAGAGAAAACATAAAATTTTAATAACTTTATAATAAATTAGCAGTCTGCCCTTGGTCTGGCCCGGCGCTAGTCACGTGCAAGTGGAAATTTCCTGAGAACGAGGTTGCTTTTTCGCGCCTTTTTCCCAGTTTTTACGCCCGCCGCGTCAAATGGCCTGTCAAATGCAACATGGCGGCTTCAGCATCCGTCAAAAACACGGTGCGGCGAAATGGATCGGAAAATAGAGAAAGTGAGAAGCCATTCTGTGCTCACCATGACTAGGTTTATCATCAGTTGGCCTCCCCGCTTGAGAAGGTAATCTATGAACTATTTAAACCAGTTGAAAAAAGTGTTTAGTTGAAAACTGTTAATTCCACCACGTCCCTGAACTTCTGATCATTAACTTCGTATGTGAAGGCTTACAAATATGGAAACATTGTAGCAAATTAACGTTTCCCGCTTGGTCGCGTAAGAAACATATTTCACCTGGAAATTTAGCTCTCAGAAATCAACGAATGTTTCCTCCTCTGTTGTTTTGAATCGACCACAAAACAATCACGGCTGGTTCGCTATACAGACAAATGTATGGAAAGTTCAAAACACGACTGGGCGCTTTCTGGCACAGCTACATCCCTCCAATTTTTTCTTAAAATCCTTTTCCTAGCGCCAAAAGTTTCCAATTCGTGAATATTTGAATTATTTGACAGTTACTTTCCATACAAACACTGTTATTTCAAGACGTGTTTGCCTACTCGTCAAAATGGCGTCAAAAACCGTGATAAGGCCTATTCTTGCCTATTCTTGTATTATATGAGGGAAAGCAGATCTTAGCAAGTTATTATTGGAATCCTAAAAGAAAATAAGGGGTTAGGCAGAACAGAACAGAGAAATTCATGCGTACAAAAGAAACCAAAGAACACAAAGAGCTCTGTTTTATTTGAAGTAACATGTACAAGTAAAACAAAAGCAACAAGTGAAACAATCCTATGCTACTTCAAAGTAAACCTCTCCACCTACCAAAGGGTGAAAGGGAAGGGAAGAAATATGAATGGTAGACAGTACTTGTGCATCAAACAATAATCAAGACTGAATGATCTGAAAACACAGGTCACATTGCTCATCATGACTTGGAAATAACAATTATTATTGATATGCAGAATAAATTATTAACTATAAGAACTGTAAATCAGTATGTGCTGGGCGAATTAAATATTTTAATTTGTACAATCAAAATATCCCAATAATTGGGATTATTGTATCCGAAAATACACAGTAATGACCATTGTTTCTCCTTCTAAATCCTGCCGCACACTTGAGGAAAGAGCTGAGCAAACTGTCTTGCGAGGCCAAGCAAGGCAATCAGCTCAGCTGTTTCCTCAAGTGTGCGGTTGAGTTTTCGTGAGAATTTCACCTCGTGAGGCGAAATCTCAAATATCAAATATGATAGATATTTTCCTTACGGCCTCGCGAGGCGAAAAACTCACGAAAATGCAACCACACACGTGATGAAACAGCTGAGCTAATCGCCTAGCGAGGCAGTTTGCTCAGCTCTTTCCTCAAGTATGCGGGAGGCTTAATATCACTACGTTATGAGACACACAGGTTGTGAGAATTAAGGAGTTGATTACACAAAGAGACATCCTCTTATTTAAACCAATTCTCCCAATCAATACCAAGTACTTGGATAATCAATAAGGAGAATACGTACAGTATGTTGACGTGGGGCTAAAAGGCTAAGGCAAGTTAAAATCGGGGCATAATTATTACATGTATGTTTGTCCTATGAACCTAGTTCAATGGGTCATACGAGTCTCCTGTACTCAATAGTAGCGCATACGAACTACAGTGTGTAGTTTTCGGAAGGTCTTAGTTTCAACTCTTGATAGGAGCGCTCGGATGTTTTTAGCCAGTTCCAGGCTCCTAGAGAGACGTGCAAAGGAGAGACCAAAACAAGGGGCGCCCCCTCGCCCTCTCCTTCGCGCATCTCTTTAGGAGCCTGGAACATGCTAGGATGTTTTTCTTCCGAGTATGCCTGTGTCATTTACTGATTAATACATCATTCTCATTTATTCACCAGGCTTAAAATATTCTATCACATCATTTCCAAATGGAAATTTGTTCCCTCATTCCTCCAGGAGGCAATGTGCTGAGCTCTTCGAGTTGCGGACTCATAATCTAGAGGTCCCAGGTTTGAGTACCCTCTCTGACCACTAGCTGGATTTGTTTCATGGTAGTCCTTTGTTCAAATCCTTGATCATGCTTTGTAAAATAGCCTACTGGTAATTAGCCTCCCAGCCAGTTGGGGCATAAATTTGCTTCTAATTAATGAAATGCATTTTGAGGGAAAGCTGTGTATCTTCAAGTTTTGTGTAAAATGAAGAAAGAGAGCATAAAAAAGTAATTGTTACTTTTTTATGCTCTCTTTCTTCATTTTACACAAACTTAAAGATACACAGCTTTCCCTCAAAATGCATTTTAATATCCAGATGCTTTGAAGACAGGCTTATCACATGTCGAAGGGGAAATATACAAGATGGGAAGGAAGGGGGGGGGGGGGGGGAGTGGGGATCCCCACCCACAGGAAACAAAGCAAAACTCAAAGTTTACGTTTTTATAAAATGCCATTTAATAACTGTAACTAAAAAATTACATTTGTATTGTCCATCCAGTGTATAAAATCAATCACGCACCATAAACAAACTAAAACTTAGGATACTTGACATTAAACTAAGTGCATCATACAGTACCGTATGGAAAGGACACTGTAAGATATCTTGAACCTGTCCTGTGGACTCAACTTAACAAAAGCATCAAAAATTCAAAGTGCAATAAATAATTTTCAAGAAAAATGTCAGTCATGTTTGTTATAAATGTCATAATAAATTGATTGATTTCATTGTAAAAAGGAGAAGAATAATAAATTTCATATTATTGAACATTATTTTTCCCGGCATTGTGCATTAGTAAGACTGCAGTCGAAATATCCTCCCACTAAGAAATTGAATATATATTTTTTTGAATAACTTAAATTACAGCTATTCAAACTACTAAAAGTAACAGTAAAATTTGTAAAATGTGATTGTCTAAACCTAACCCACACTTTTCTAACCTATTTTATTTTTTGTCAATCCAAAAATTAGAGTTGTTGTTTAGCCTGACAGGGGAATCCTCAGTCAGCTTTTCCTCCTTTCAGAGTGACCTTATCAAACTGATATTCGCCAAGAGCGTAGTTTGCTCCATCTGGTCCATGCATTCGCTTCAGAGTGTTAACATAGTTGGATAGTTCTTTGATGCTTTCCACTTGTTCTCCGAGAAATTCTGATTCCAGGAAGTCTTGCAACTGTCAAGAAAAACAAAGGATTAAGTAATTTGTTCAGACCAACTTCTCCTTTATGCCTGTGGAGAGGAAAATGAAAGCTGCAGGGCAGTAATTTCTTCCATTAAAAGCTTTTCTAAGTTGAGTCTTGAAGTCCTGAGTACCTAGTATCTGAAATGGCAGTTGCTGATTACGTTTCTTTGTGTTACAGTGTATTTGTTATTCACGGTGGTTTCAATCATCGGCTCACTGCAAATGAAACCCAGAGGTGATGGCTGTTGAAACCAAAAGCTTTTTTGCAGTGTGTTCCTGTACAATAAAATATGATTTATAAACGGTTCTAGCATATGGGTCTGTGGATCAATTCTGAAGCCTTTGTGGCTGTTCAAATAAATATGTGCTTTTACAAATTATGCTGCAAAGCACGTACAAGGTGGTTTAAACTTTTGTTCCAGTTGACCAAAATCCTCAACTGTTTTGATTTGTTGCTTAATTCTCAGAACTAATATCACATGTACAGCAATCCGTACAGAGAATTTAGCATCATACCTGTGGGTCATTGTTGTCCTCAGCAGTCTTGTGCAATTGCAACAAATGTCGATACACCTCTTTTTCCAACTTAAGAGCTTCTTCCATGGCGTTTAAACCATTTCCCCATTGGTCCAGACAGGGTGTCTATAAAACGGAGGCAAAAACATAGAGTATACTTGATGGAGCTGCATCACAAAAGCATAAAAAGTGTTCTGTGTGGAAATAATGCTTGAGTGTGTCCCTTCAATTGAAAGGAAGTGAGCAGTACTTGCTTGAGGTACTGTTTACTGTGGGTACATGTACTCTCCCATACAGTCACTCTTAGGAGTATGGGAGGCTAGAATACATTGTGGATGTAGCTTCAGGGTCTGCAAAGTGAAATTCTTCAAATTTAGGCTTGTGGGCAGTAATTTCCTTTGTTGCATGCTTTTGATTAATATTGTAAATAACATAATTATGTAACCACCCACAAATGCCCTGGGCATTGATTTCAACCCAAAATCTCACCAAGGCAACTTAACATTATTTTATAGATGATGATATAAAACTTAACTCACCATGATGTGGTGCAACTTCACACGGCCTCCACGCTTGTTCTGATATTCCATCATCTGTAAGGTTAAAATCAAGACAGTTAACTTGAATTTCCCCATACTTGCTTCATTTCTGTCATCAAGTAACCTACATGTAGCTTTTAGTGTCCAACTAGTCGCTGTTTTTTTTTTAACTTTCAAATATGAAGATGCAACAGTCAGGCCAAAAAAATTATAACAAATGTACTCATGTCTAAAAAAAGCATAAAGAGTGGATGAAAAAATTAACTTTGAAATTTGTTTCATGGTAATCCTTGTTCAAATCCTTGGGCATGTCTCGTATGGCCAGCTGGTAAGCCTACATGTCAGTTGGGGTTTTTAGATTATATAGATATAGATATTATTATTATATTATATCTTGAGCCACATTATCCACTAGCTGTCCATGGATTTTTTGAAACGTTTACACAGAATAAAATTGTAAAAATTACAAATCAACTTTAGGCATCCATAAACAGAGCTGTTGTAAGTGTGTATTGTTTATTTGAGTCCTTTACAGTGTCCCCAATTAGCACAGCAGGGCTAAACACATTGTCACTTACATAAAGTTACTGCTAGAGTATCTCTGTAAAATGTTGTTCACCAAAGCCAAGAAAGTACATGTAAATGCAAATGATGTTTTTTCTGGTCAAGATGATATACTATAATTTCATTATTATTAAATTACCTGTTGTGCATGCTTCAACTCCTCCTCTGATGACTCCTTGAAGAACTTTTTGAAGCCAGGAAGATTTATGTCGTCACGGTCAAAATGCATGGCCTGGATACCAAGGAGCAAACATAAACTTAAGAAAAGCAATATTCGTGAATGACACATACCGTTTCCTATTGTGAACTTAGGTAACTCACAAAATAACCACTCCAACTGAACACAATTTGAACATTTTCCCAACATTCCATATCATTCTCTTGTACATTTGAACATCCTTAACTAGCTACATGTCCTTAGTGTTTGCAATGCTGCCATTGTAACCAAAGGAAATGGTTGGATTAATTTAGGGCCTCTGCTTATGAAATGACTTATCATCTTACTACGGATAAGTAGGTGTAGTGAGCAAACATAAACTTAAGAAGAGCAATATTCTCGGGATGACACATACCCTTCCCTATTGTGAATTTAGGTAACTCACAAAATGGCCACTCCAAGTGAACACATAACATTCTCCTATACATTTGAACATCCATAACTAGCTTTATGTCCCTTCAGTGTCTGCAACAGCAGATGCTGGCATTGATATCAAAGGCAGTGGTTGGATTAATTTAGGGCCTTCTCTAATGAAATGATTGATCATCTTACCATGGATAAGTAGGTGTAGTGGGCAAACAGTTCCCTGTTTATTTGCTTGTTAAGTTCTTCTTCAGTGTTCGTTTGGTAGGGAGCCACACGTGGCAAAGGAGCTTCTGAACTGTTTTCTCCTGTGTGGAGAACAGTGGAAAATAATTGGTGCAATAATTATTAACAGTTCAATTTATGAATGAGCCAGGTTGAATGTGACCATTCCTAGAAAGCTTTTGTGGAAGATTTAAGGTGGAGCTATGCTTGATGTTCTGTCCAAGTTGGTTTCAAATTTGAGGTTCATGTACGAACTTTCAAATGAAAGCTTGTAAGTAGGGAATGTGGTTTGCGCTGTGTTAAGGTTGCACTAACTTTGCCTCAGTTGATAAAAATGTAAGTGTGACCAATTCACATGGAAACTGGTAAGCAGTACTTTACAGTGGTGCTGTTCCTTATACTGAAACAAGCAGCTCTGTGACTTGTGACCATTCATTCATTTGCTTAAAGAATTCGACCAGTTCTGTTGTTTAGTGTAGTGGTTCTAACTTCTGGATTTCTGGATGGAATCCCTAAAGTGACTGTCTATTGGGCAGTACTCTACTGCGATGCTGTTTAGTGTGCTGTACAAGGTGCTTCTTGCTTTTGAATCTAAGGCATGAAGGTATCAACTCTAACCATGTAAATGAAAGCTACTGAGCTGTGTTATTCCATTTTTGTAAAAAAGAATTCAAGACCTCTGCGAAGTAGTAGTATAAGAGTATAATGTATATAAGACTCACCTTTGTAATCCTTGTACGGGTCATAGCCCCAATGCATGTTCTCCTAGTAAAAAGGTAGTGAAAATGTACATTACATAGAGAATTTTAATGCTGCTTATAGTACAGTGACTGTGATTGTAAATTTCATTTGAGATAGGAACTGATTTATTAGACATTTCTAAAACCACTGAGACCTGTTTTCAAACAGGGTGTTCAGTTTGGGTTGGTGACATAGGAACGTTATGGGTATTTTGAAATCTCGCCATAGGTAAAAGCTTTTCAGTTTAACAGTGTTTATGATATTCCTCTTCCAAAAATATTAATGTGGTTAAGATTTCAGTTTACTGTGGCTGTTTCTCCCCAATCACTGAATTAAAAAAAAAAAAAAAAAAGTCTATTCATTTTTGGAAAAACAAAAAGGGACTACAAGTTATTGAACCCCTAGTAAGCAGCTGCCCTTAGGAAATGGCAAGTGTCACTTCAAAGGGGTTAGATGCTAAATGGGGCACAGGTTTGTGACAAGTGCTGCACAATATACAGCCTGTTGGTCACAAAATTTGAAAGTTTCTCTGGTAATTAAATTACCAGAGAAAGTTATTCACAAAAATGCTGTCTACAACAGTGACAAAATTCATCCTTATCAAGAATCCTGTGACAAGGTCTTATACCACATAAAGTAAATGTGGTCAGAGAATTCCACGGTTGGAATCGATGATTCAAAACAAAAAAATAGGCTTCAAACCATTCTTGTAGTTCAGGTAAAGCAGATTTTGGCAAGGATTATACAAATCCTAAAACAAATTATAATAATTATAATTGTTTTAGGATTTGAATAATCCTTGCCAAGATCTGCTTTTTCTAAGGGGGAACCAGTCATTTTACGGAGATAATTAAGTTGGAAAATATACCATTCATTCTTTTGTATTTTAACACTTTTGAAATTACAGTATTGTTGCTTATTTATCTCTGAAAAATGCTTGGTAACCTCCAGTTTTCTTTTTGGTTTCCAATAGCCCTTGCTATGATTTGGTTTTCCCGCATAGCCATAAACTGCACAAAAATACCTTAAAATCAGGAGGCACTGTCCTTAATAGAGTTTAATTGTACATGTGCCAGAAAACATGAATTTTACCACTTGTGTTTGCAAAATTTCTTGTTCTACCAAATCTTCATACAGTAGTTCAAAACACTAAACTAAGAAGTAAAGGAGAGGAAATATGTACTATGCTACATAATTTCATTACCCTAATATGATTTGTAAGGTTGCATGATGCTCTTTCCCCACAAGCCACATCGATACCAAGCAACAGAAAACTGGTCACAGACAGAAAACCAACAGTATTCTGCAAAGAGAACATAATATGATCAGTAGTCATTAGCATCTCATGCTCAGTGAATTCTGATGTTGTATACCTCATGCAGAGGTACGGAGAACTGAAAGTGCAGATGCATGCACTAGAGTCTGTAACATTCTTTTCTTCTTAACTGATGTGTGTTCTTAGGGAAAATCAACTCACTGACTCCACACTCCCTCAGTGTACAACTCTAACATTTTGAGGGGGTTTCCCACAACTGAGTACTGCTTTGGACTGTTCAGCTTGTAGTGGCAGTAATAATTGGGAACCCTTCTTTCTTGTGCACCTCTTGTTTTGTTACATGTCTCAATCATTTTGTTATGATCTGCCCTGCATGCCAACGCGGTTTGTCATTGAGCCGTGACGTCGATATTTCCGGTGTCAGAGCTCAGATTTCTTCTTCCTGGCTCCGATCCGCAATTCCTTTCCATGACATTCTTCAGCGATCTAAATCCCGTTTAGGTTTATGTCCTTTAACTGTAAACGCTTTACACTGGGGACATTGTACAAAAACCTAAACACATATATTATGTGTCAAGTCCGCCCATGACGGTTCATGTTCACTTAACAATAGAAATTTCCATATGCTTTCGCCTTCATTGCCGCCCGCAATGAATTTACAGTTCAGTTGGGAAAATTCAGACATATGACTGCACGAGTTGACGAATGCCCAGGTCACACGCATCAAATGCAAACTGTTGCAACAGACATAGCGCTGGGAAGCTGCTCTTGAAAGAGTTTAAGGTCAGATTTTACAAACAGAGTTTACAGACTATGAAAAACATCCGCTTGTTGTACTGTCAGCTGGTTACATAACACGAGGAATAAAAACCATCGAATGCTTTAATATCATATCGCAATAAACTAATTTCTGCAATAAATCTGCAGAAATGGTAAACTCAAGCTATGGATTAGCTAAAGATGACAGATGCAATACTCGTGATAGCGGTAAGGATTATAATTATTAAAGTTAGAGGTTAGCATTGTTTTTTTTTACTAATTTATGCAGAATGTTCGACACTATTGCTTCGTAGATTTCTGAACGAACACGCAGACCTTTTTCGTCTCAAGCTGAACAAAAGTGACATTAAGCAATAAGTGCAAGTTATGTGTAGCAAAACGGAGAGTATTTCAAGGAAAGAAACGCGAAAAATAATATCCGCTTGCTGCCGATTTGCGCGCCATGCATTACCAGTTTCATTGTGTGAAATAAACGTTCGCTCGTGCTTTTGTGAAAGCCTCTGGCGGCGAGAAAGAAAGCCTAATGTAAGCATCATAAAGTAGTTAAGAACTCACCATGTTTAAATGGAACTGATCGGCCCTAGAAAACACTGTATCTGAGAACCGAGACAGAACTGTAGCTTCCACCAACAAAAGTGTAAATTAAGTAATTGTACTTCGTTCGGTATTATTCTATTTAGCAATAGTCATGTGATATCATGTGAGCTTTATGTTTCACCCAATAGGAAATGAGATTACCGTTTTCAAGGGATTTGTTATGACGATGCATATTTATGGGCAGGTTCACGTGCCAGGTTCACGTGCAGTGTCTGCAGTATAACCAGCTCCTTGCAGTCAAGGCCACTGATTTTCCATTTTTAAGTCTGTGGGGTGAACTCTGACCGTCTATCGGTTGATTCCTGTGGTTTTGTTTTAATATTCCACTGGGGAGTGCGCAAGACTTTCATTTCAAATCCTTACGTAATAGAGTTCTAAAGTGATGACGTAACAAAAACTGTATTTATGAAATTATGGGATTTGTTAGTATATTCGGAAAGGACATGATTAAAAATGCCTACTTGCCAAAAATCAGCATCTTATTGCAATTTGGGGGCCAGATATTAGCTCTGTTATGCCCTGGTGACTCCATACAAGTCCTTCTAATTTTGTCTCAGTTCCAAACGTTTATAGCCTGCGAATGCAGCCCAGAGAGACTGTCTGACGGCGAAGCGCCCCTCGCGGACCAGAAGCAATGAGAGGCGGCTGTATTCGCAGGCTAAAACATCAAGAACTGAGACCTTACACTTTTTGGACAACCTTTGTCGAAATAGCCGTATACAAAGGGTGGAGGGAGGATCCCAACCCAAAGCAAAGCAAAACTCAGAGCAAAACTCAGAGTTAACATTTTTAAAAATGAAATTTAATAACTAACTAAAAAATTACATTTGGCCTGACTCCACACCAGTGTATAGCTAGAATCAATCGTGCGCCGTAAACAAATTAAAACTAAGGATACATTGGTACTCAACAAATGTCAAATCCTTGATCAGTTGTCTCCTAGCTCGTACATTTGTCAGAAAAAATCAAAAGCAACGAAACATTCTACTGTGATGTCCACTCGAGTTGATTATAATTTCAAAACCACAGGATAAAAATATTAACGAGTAACTATCAAGCTGTTATTGAGAGCATAAACTCTAAGAATTATGCAACCGAAATATCCTCCTACTAAAAAAAAGAAAATCTATATTTTCTGAACAACTTAAATCCCAAAAAACGACTTTTCGTACAGCGAAAAGCAACATTAAAATTTGTGAAATGTGATTGTCTAAACCTAACACACACTTTTCTAACCTACTTTTTTGTCAATTCAAAAATTCGACTTGTCGTTTAGACTGACACAGGAACCCTTAGTCAGCTTTTCCTCCTTTCAGGGTGTGCACATCAAACTGATATTCAGCAAGAGGGTAGTTTGCTCCATTTGTTCCCCACATTCGCTTCAGGGTGTTAACGTGGTCGGATAGTTCTTTGATGCTTTCCACTTGTTCTCCGAGAAATTCTGATTCCAGGAAGTCTTGCAACTGTCAAGAAATAAAGGAAGTAAATTTGTTTAGAGCTGCAACTCTTCCTTTTTCTGTTAGGAGACGAATATGTAAGTCACAGAGAAGTGATTTCAGAAAGTTTGATATCATGCATGCCATTGAAAGTTGATCCAAGTTTTTGAGTCTTGAAATCCTGAGTGCCTAGTATCTCAAATGGCAGTTGCTCGTTACTTTACGTTGTGGTGCTTGTTATGTTGTCCGAGGTGGTTCCAATTATAGCGCCAATGCAAATGTGATCCAAAGGTGATGGCTGTTGAAACCAAAAGCTGTTATGCATGCAGTATGTTCCTGAAACACTATTTAATACGCTGTACAAAATGGTTCTAACGTTTGGGTCTGTGGATCAATTTTAAAGCCTTTGTGGCTGCTCAAATAAATGTTATCATTTTGAGTCGTACCTTCCTAGTATTGTGCTTTTTATTATGCCGCAAAGCACGTACAACTGAGGTGGCTCAAACTTTTGTTCCTGTTGATGAAACCCTCAACTTTTGTGATTTGCTGCTTAATTCTCAGAACTATTATCACAGCAATCAGTACAGAGAATGTAGCATCATACCTGTGGGTCGTTGTTGGAACTAGCAGTGTTGTGCAATTACAACAAATGTCGGTACACATCTTTTTCCAACTTTAGAGCCTCCTCCATGGCGTTCAAACCATTTCCCCATTGGTCCTGACAGGGCGTCTATAAAACAGAGGCAAAACAGTATAGCATGCTTGAGTATGGACGAATTACCACCCACTATATTCCATCTTTGCGACTATAAAAGATTCTTCTGACAGCCTTCGTTGAAAAACATCTCAACGTCCTTTAAATAAACACTGAGCGCTTTAAGAATTGTTTTGTAAGTAGGCTATGTTTTTATAGTGACTTAGCAATATGATTCAGCTAGAATTGTAGTATTATTTTTCTTTCAATTTCTTGCTTGTAAATATACCCCCAATCTTCACTTTTTCATATTATATTATTATTATTATTATTATTACTATTATTATTATTATATAAAGAAAACTTAAATATTCGTACCAAACCAAAATTAGAACGGTCATGATCAAAATATAGGGAGTGTTATTAAACCGACAAAAAATACGTGAACGAAAATATTTACTTATAAGGAAATGAACCATAACGTTAATATATGATCACATCGTTGTTTTGTGGTCACTAAAACCATCACAAAGATTTTGTGTGTTGTAACAAAAGAAAATGGCAGACGAAAAGAGGTTTATAGACGGCCTTCTCCGAGAATTGCCTTCGCTTTTGGAGCAAGCAAGCAAGCAGACATCTACATTGCGAGAAAATTAACGTATTAGAAAATATGCGATGTCGTCTTGGTGACCTGGCAATTCGAAGAATAACGCCCTCTCGGACGCCGATGGCCAAATCGGCGAAATCTCGGCACAGCGGCCTTTTGTTTTTGTACTAACGATATGCCTGAACAGTGAACGAAATTCGTCTACTGGATTTGAAAGACAGGTCGTGAACTATTGTTGTTGCTGTCTAGGATTTTGTAAGAGGCCGGCTAAAAGCTCATTTGTTGACGGTCTGCGGCGCAAGCTAAACTGGTGAATAGTATTGCATGCTGTCTGCGAATCACGAGCATGTTCGACAAAGAGTTTCGAAGGAACGCGTGCTCATAACGTATATATATATTTTTGTTGATGTTTATAACGTCTATTTTCGTTAATGGTACAGTAATGCTATTTTTATGTTATTGCCCATAACGTATTTATTACTTTCTAACATATGCGTTTTGCTTCATAGCGAAAATATTTTCATTCAAAATGTATTTCCATGTCAGTTTTATAACACCTATTTTTTTTATCGTGACCCTTACAATTTTGGCCTTGTCGGAATTGATATTTAAGTGTTTCTCTATATTTATATTCTATTGCGTGTACATGTACTCTCCCATACTGTCATTCTTAGGTGTATGAGAGGCTAGAATACATTTTGGCTATAGCTTCAGAGTCTGCAAAGTGAAATTCTTCAAATGAAGGCTATTGGGCAGTAATTTCCTTTGTTGCTTTATTACCGTATATCTTTAGAGATGTTTCGCTTCCAAGCGATGTAGCGGGTCCGGTTTAAACTGTAGATACCTAAACCCCTATATCAAATTAAAGCTTATAGAGCTGGCTATATATCAGACTATTCCAAGAATTTTGAAAAAAAAGAATAGTCGAATTTTTAGCGCTGTTTTCTCGACTCATTTTTTTCACTTGAAGGGGACACTTTAAAGGATTAAAGGGCTAAAACATAAAGGGAATTTGATCGTTTGCCTTCAAATTTGGACAGTAGCTAGTTAAACATATAAACAACAAGAAACGTGTCTGCGAATTTTTTCTTTTGAAATATTTTTTTTCCGAGAGCGATTTTTGTACAATTACTCCACATTTTTTTAAATGCTATTTCGAAAATGTTCTGTAACTTTTCACTGCAATTGAATAGGGCAAAACGCAGACACGTTCTTTTAGCGCTTTGGGTCCGGAAGCTGAGAAAGAAATTAAATTAGCGAAAAACAAAATTCGCTTTGACTTGTAGCTATCAAAAGGTGATTCGGACGCTCGCATTTAGAGGTCGTGAAAAATTCGACAATTCATTTTATTTCAAACGTCTTGGTATAGTTTGATAGCCAGCTTTATAAGCTTTAATTTGATATAGGGTTTTAGGTATCTACAGTTTAAACCGGACGCGCTACATCGCTTGGACGCGAGACACCTCTAATGGTAAACGGTAACCTTAAATAATTATTGTTAAGTGACATGTGCGACCTCCCAGAAATGGCCTGGACATTTGATTTGAACCCAAAATCTCATTAAGGCAACTTGATATTGATAGATGCCTATTGATAATAAAGACAACTTAACTCGCCATGATGTGGTGCAACTTGACACGGCCTCCACGCTTGTTCTGATATTCCATCAACTGTTAAGTTAAAATCAAGATAATTAACTTTCTCAAAACTTGATTCCCTTCTCTCGTCAACTAATCTAGACTGCAAAACAGTCGTATTTTTTGCGAACGTGAGCGACGGTCAATATCGAACGAAAGGTCTGGAGCGGGTCTAAAAACGGCGAGGGAGAACGTGTGAGGCTCGCGCGCTTTACACGAGAGGATCACGCGCGCCTTCTGAAAACGTCCGTAAACGACTGTTTTGCAGTCTACAACTAATCTTTCTCTTCAGCGAGTGACTCTTTCATTCACCTTTTAAATATCAAGGTGCAACAGACCAAAATATGACAACACAAATATACTCATGTCTAAATTAAAACATAAAGAGTGGATAAAAAATTAACTTTGAATATTGTTTCATGGTAGTCCTTGTGCAAATCCTTGGACATGTCTTGAAACGGGCAGCTTTTTAGCCTACCTGTCAGGTGAGATTTTTAAAAAGAACTGTTGTAAGTTTGTAATGTTTATTTGAGTCATTTTCAGTGTCCCCAATTAGCAAAACACATTGACACTTAAATAAAGTTACTGCGATAATATCTCTGTTTATCGAAGCCAAGAAAGTAAATGCAAATGAGGTTTTCCTGGTCAAGATGATACTATAATTTCATTATTATTATTATTATTAAATTACCAGTCGCGCATGCTTCAACTCCTCCTCTGATGACTCCTTGAAGAACTTTTTGAACCCAGGAAGATCGATGTCATCACGGTCAAAATGCATGGCCTGGATACCAAGGAACAAACATAAACTTAAGAAAAGCGATATTCTCGGATGACACATACCCTTCCCTATTGTGAACTTAGGTAACTCACAAAACGACCACTCCAACTGAAAATACAATTTAGCATTCTCCTGTACATTTGAACATCCATAACTAGCTTTATGTCCCTGCAGTGTCTGCAACAGCAGATGCTGGCATTGTTTTCAAAGGCAGTGGTTGGATTAATTTAGGGCCTCCTCTAATGAAATGATTGATCATCTTACCATGGATAAGTAAGTGTAGTGGGCAAACAGTTCCCTGTTTATTTGCTTGTTAATTTCCTCTTCAGTGTTCGTTTGGAAGGGAGCCACACGTGGCAAAGGAGCTTCTGAAGTCTTTTGTCCTGTGTGGAGGACAGTGGAAATAATGTTATAGAGTCACAGGACTTGACATTGTTGCAATAATTATCAACACTTCAATTCATGGATGAGCCAGCTTACTGTTACTGTACGAGTGTGTCCGCTTGTAGAAAGTTTTGTGAAAGTTTTCGGTGGAGCTGTGCTTGATATACTGTAAAAGTTGGGTCGAAATTCGAAGTTTATGTATGAACTATCAAATGAAAGTTTGTGAGTAGGGTATGCGGTTTGTCCTGTGAAAGGTTGCAAGTACTTTTGCCTCAGTTGATGAAAATATTAAGTGTCACTAATTCACGTGAAAACTGGTAAGCAGCACTTTCCTGTAGTGCTGTTCCTCGTGCTGAAAAAAGCAGTTCTGTCATGTGTGACCATTCAATAATTGAAGCCTTTGACCGGTCCTTTCCAGCGTTGCTGTTTAGTGCAGTGGTTCTAACTTTTGGATTTCTGGGTGAAATCCCTTAAGTGTCTATCTATTTGGCAGTAATTACCTCTGGTGCTGTTTTTTGTGCTGGACAAGGTGATCTTAATTTTTCAGTCTGTGGATGAAATCCTAAAGTGTGACCATTCAAATAACAGCTATTGAGTAGTACTTTCCCGTGGTGCTGTCTCAGTTGTTGTGCTGGACAAGGTGGTTTTAACGGTTGACTCTAAGGAAGAAGGTATAAAGTGTGAGCTATTGACTCGTTTTCTTCCTCTTTTGCAAAATGGAATTCCAGACCTTTGGGTAGTAGTAGTATTAGAGTATGTAAAACTCACCATTATAATCCTTGTAGTTGTTACCATAACCCCAGTTCATGTTCGCCTAGTAAAAAAGCAGTGAAATGTATATTACGTAAAGGACCCTGTAGCAGCTTCTGATAAAGCTGTGAGGTGTCTTCTGATTTGATTGACGTTACCGTGATTAGCGCATTAATTTAGGCAGATAGTTCAAGGTAAGAGCCCTTCACCCTTGTGATGAACACCTTAGAAGACAAGTTAGAGCGAAATTCTCGGAAAATAATCAAGACCCGCGAACATTGGTAGACAACAATTTACTCAAGGCTTTAGTCATGTTACGTTAGTTTGTGATTCTACAGCGAGATTTATTGGCAGATTTGGCCGCTCTTAAGTCTCTTAATTACCACGTGCGCATTACTATAATATGTGATCATTTCAAGCCATGATCTGAGCTCAACGATACGTAGGTGTTTTCTCAACGTAATGACTTCAGTTGACCGCTTCGATGTAAGGACGCTCCAAGGACCCCGGTACCGAACATTTCCATTCTGGCTTGAGAGTCAACAACGAGGGTTAAGCGAACGCCTTAAGGAACTCAAACTGAAACAGTAAATTTGCATGACTTGAGGTATGAGCTGAAATTAGACCATGGATTCCTATGAAGTGGAAAAAATCGAACAAGTTAAAACATTTGAAGGTGCACATGCTGACAACGAAGAACTTTACGAAAACAGCCACGTCGATACCGAAGAATGCGAAGAACGATCGGAACGTCGCAACAGAAACCGCACTGAAAAGGGCTTACAAGAATATTGGAACAGCTATGCAAGGAAAACATTGGTTGGGACGATGCTATACCTGATGAACTATGGATGCCGTGGAAGATATGGGGAAGTGAACTGTCTCTCCTGGAAGTGATAGAAGTCCCAAGACGTTTCAAGGTAAAGGGAATGGATAGCCCCAACAAGATTGAGTTACATCAATTTTCGGACGCTAGCACAGAAGGGTATGGCCAGTGTTCTTACCTCTGTCTTGTGGACACAAGCGACCAAGTACACTGCTCACTGGTGATGGAGAAGGCACGTGTGGCTCCTTTAAAGCTGATCACCAAACCGCGATTTGACCTAACAGCCACCCTGGTGACCATCGGACTTAGCGGCATGCTGAGCCAAAAGTTTAGACGCGATAAATTAGAAGAAATGTTCTGGACCGATAGCAAAGTGGTTCAGGTAATATATCAAACACGAGAAAGCATATTTCATCAGATATCCAAACACGAGGTGTTTAGATGTCTAATGAAACACACTTTCGAGTGTTTGATATGGCTTCTCAAATGATCTATAATTCTTGAAGAAATTCAAGGCTAAAGTTGGCAAAATTTTAAGGTAATTAGGATCACACATCCAAACCACGGTCACGGTAGTGATTTTCTTTGTTTTCTTTTGACGAATTATTAATATGTTTGACAAGTATACATCCAGAACGATGCACGTTGCTTCTACACCTCCTAAATCAAGAAACAAACCGTACCAGAACAGTGGCACTATGTTGACGGAAAGAACAATCCCGCTGATGATACTTCTTGTGGTCTGAGTCCCCAAGACCTCCTGTAATCGTCAAGATGGTTTCAGGGACCTTCCTGTGGGACGTCCGCGGTAGCTGGAAGGAATTCGATAAGAGTGAGCCCCAACCCCTCCAGCTGGGTGACAAAGAAGCATCACCCTAGCTACCAGCAAGAAACAAACCGCGACCCTGCTTCAATGCCTGGAATACTTCTCAAGCTGGTTCAGTCCAAAACGTGCCGTAGCTGTGTGTTTGCGGTATTGAAAGATTCTACTGGATTGAGCTCATGGAAAGCAGATGACTACAGAAGGAGTAAAGACAAGATATGCAGCATGCGAGTATAACGCAGTTGACGTGGAAGATTTAAACGCAGCAGAACAATAAATCATAAGACACATGCAAAAAGAAGCTTTCAAGGAAGAAATCAGTAAGCTGAGGAACGTGGTCAAAAAGGATGAAGTTAAAGGAGCTAGTCCATTGTCCCTTCTAGATCCATTCCTAGATCGAAACAATCTAGTGAGAGTTGGTGGATGCATCAAGCAAGCAAGTGTATCTCAAGACATAAAGCGTCCTGTCGTCCTGCCAGGACATGGACACAGAAGCAAGATTCTAGCACAACATTACCATGAGAAAGCTCTACATCAAGGAAAGGAGATCACTGTCAATGAGATCCATTCCTCTGGCTACTGGATCATACGAAAGGCACAATGGACTCCAGGTTGATTCACAAATGGGTCACCTGCAGAAGGCTCAGAGCAAAGATCTAGGAGCAGAAAATGGCAGATCTCCCAGCAGACAGGCTAACACCCACCCCTCCTTTCACATTCTGTGCAGTGGACTATTTTGGACCTTGGTACGTGAATGAAGGACGCAAAGAACTCAAGCGGTGTGGAGTCTTATTCACCTGCCTAGTCACAAGAGCAATTTATCCAGCAGTGGCCAAAATTCTTGAACACGGACTCGTATATTAATGCCCTTCGCCGCTTCATATGCAGACGTGGTCCCGTGTGCCAGATGCGCAGCGACAATGGGTTGAACTTCATTGGAACACTAAGAGAACTAAAGGAAGTGCTAGCCAAAATGGATCAAGATCAAGTCAAAGCAGAGATGTTGAAGGAAAATTATGATTGGGTGAAAGTTAAATATAACTTCCCCCCTTGCCAACCACATAGATGGAATTTGGGAGCACCAAATTCGAACCGTGAGAAGCGTGCTCTCAGCTCTACTGCATGGAAAGACCACCACTAGGAGTATTTAAGTCTGCCGACCTTTATTGAAGGAAATGGTGGTGACAGGTACAACACTTAACCAATGAATTGTGGTGTTGATAGAAAAAGAAGTTTCTCCTTTCTTTGCAGGAAAGGAAGTGGATCCGCCCAAGGAAAAATCTTCAAGTGAACGATGTCATCATCAAAGAGGATGACATACCTAGAAGCCAGTGGAGAGTGTGCGGCATTGAAGTTCTGCTGGACGAAGATAGATTAGTTGGCAGAGTGAGGGTGGAAGTTAGCAGTTAGAGCCTAGCATCAAACGGAAAGAGAAATCAGCCACTGTCAATGTTGGAGAGACCGATTCACAAGATTTTGCTGTTAATGTCTACACAAGATGAGTAAAGACCAGGGAATCCCCTTTGAAGGGTCATCACGTACAGAAGAAATGCATGAGAACCCAGTATAAACGTGCGCTGGACTTATAAACCATAAATAAGCAGACCAATGTGCAACGTCTGTTATCATTTGCAAATAAGATAGTACATATTGAAGTACATTAAGGAGCTAAATAAAGAGAGCCATGTGCAAGCTGTGAGATGGCTCTGATCAGATTGACGTTGCTTGTGATTAGCGCATTAGCTTAGGTAAACATATAGCTCGTGTTTCAGTTCAAGTTAAGACCCCTTGTGATACTTAGGTGTTTCCTCAATGTAATGATTTCAGTGACCGCTTCGATGTAAGGACGCCCCAAGGCTAAAGGAATAGAAAATAAGGAAAAGATTGATGATCCTATATTGGTCCGATGGTTTAAATATCGACTGCGTATATATCAACCCGGGAATCGAACATTTCCATTCCGGCTTGAGAGAAACCATTACAGACCCTATGCTGCATAGTTCAGTAACGGTGATTGTAAACTTCATTCGAGAGAGGAACTGGCCACTGATGGTACAGTGGTAATATCCATTTCAAGCGTTTCCTAAAACCACTGAGAATTCTTGTCAAACAGGGTGTTCAGTTTGGGGGTTGTGAGGCAGGAACGTAATAGATATTTTGAAATCTCATACATACGTAAAGGCTTTTTAAATTCTCAGATCTCGGGGGGAAGGGGGTGAGGGTCTTCACAGAGTCTTTACGGTATTCCTCTTCCAAAATGTGGTTAAGTTTTAGGTTACTTTAGCTGTTTGAATAATTTTCATTACTTTGAAACTGAAAAACAGAGGTTTACAGTGTATCTGATTGTTTTCTCGAGAAAAAAAGGCAATACAGTTGCCCTTGGGAAATGGCAGGTTGCCGGTTCATAGGGGTTAGGTGATAAACAAGGGCTTGTCAGAATTTACCACAAGATGTAGTAGGAAAGGCACTTTGGTTTGAATACAAAGCTGATGAATGGTTAGAGGCTTGTGACAACTATTGCACAATATACTACTAGTTGGTCACAAATTCAAAGTTTCTCTGATAATTGTTGCTAAAATGCTGCCTACAAAAGTGACAAAATTCATCCTTATCAAGAAAATCCTGTGACAAGGTCTTAAACCACATAAAGTAAGTGGAGAATTCCATGGTTAGGATCGATGCTTCAAAACAAAAACAAAAAAAAATTGGCTTTGGACCCTCTTAGTAGAACCTTGACAAACTACATGTATAAAATTTTGGGTGTTTGTGGCCAGGCAAATCTACGTGACATTGATTCATACCATGTACCAGCATTTGAAATGCCATCATCGGAATTAATGTCTTCAAATTAGTTCCATTAGTTTAATATTACAGTGATGACTGTTTCAGGACTTTCATAATTGATCGTTTAGGACGGTGCCTCCCTTTGCTACTGCGCTAGATTCTGTACTTCTAGAGATGGTGCTGATTCTTAACAGCGGTGTCTACTGAAACAAAGATATCTTTACATGGTTTATAACTATAAGGGAAAAGCTGATGTTGGCAAGGATTGTTGGAATCCAAAAGTAAAACTGAAGCCCAATTCACACCAACAAAACATGTTTAATTAAACCAGGTTTAACAAAATGAAAATTGGTAACAGAAACCTGAGCCATTGTCTTTGACATACGATTCAAGTAAACTTTAACTTATGCTTTCATTTGTGCTAAATCTGTAGGCGACAAAAATCGAAAGCAGCTTATTATAAAGGAAACAATTTTAAGCTGTGTTTAACTAAACAGCGATTAAACATGTTTGAGCCTTGGTGTGAATGGGGCATAGGAGTAACCGCTCATTTTTCATAGATAATTGCGCTAATCAGTTTGGAAAAAAATGGCATACATTCTTTTGCATTTGTAACACTTTTAGAATTATTGTTGCTTAACTAATTATCTCTGAAAAATGCTTGCCAGCCCAAGTTTTCTTTTCGATTTCCAATAGCCCTTGTTACGATCTGCTTTTCCCGCGTTCTTGGAGAATATTTTTCTATAAAAATAAACGCTAAAAGCGAACGTTCTTTCGACCGCTCAATGGTCATTTCAAAGTCAGTGTTTAGGATAACTTAGCATGTCCATGTATATACAATTGTGAATGTCTATGAATAACTAAGTCGCCACAGTGCATGAGAGCGCTAAAATATGTACATACAAACAATAACAAATACAGGCGTAAAAAGCTGGTAGAATAAATAACCTTGTGCGGATCGCAAACACTTAATCCAAGAGACGGCAATAGTAACAAAAACGCTAAAAGGTGTAGGTAAGAACAATGAAGTAAAAAAAAAAAAAAAATCATAATTTCTATAGCGCCGAAAGGTACATAAAGCCCTAAAGCCCTTTACAATTCTGAGAATAAGTTAAAAATGTATACACAACAAATGTTAGAAGCAAAAATATAAATAAAATACATTGAAAAGATTAAAACTATCAAACCAGTTAGGATGAACGCTTAGCTATTTTTAATTTAGAAACGAATGTGAAATCACTAGACTGATAACATGTCATCTGAAGCAAAAAACGAATTGAATATTTCCCAGTACATATCTCATAATTTACCATTTAAAAGCAGTTCTGAAGAAAGAGGTCTTGAACCTAGTTCTGGATAGTTAAATAACTTCACGCGGATAGAATCGCATTGTTTCTTCAGCTTTAGTTTGAGCTCACGGATGAAAAGCACCTCAAATATCAGGCACTCGAGCCTTCAGGATTTTGAAGTTCGGTGCAATGTTGTCTGGCGCCTTTTCATGTTTCTTTCTTAGGTGATTGCCACTAGGCGATCATTTCAGTTTGTGTTCGTCAATACATTGATGCAAGTGTCGGCACTTTTTTTCCGACATGATCCGTATCGCACAGATCACACTTAAAAGAATGAACAGCGCGTTGTTGGTTAATGACCGGGGTTTTTTTTCGTTTACTTTGATTTCATCCTTGATCTTAAGACTGGTGGAAATGTGACGGGCATCGGCATTTATCTTCTGGCTAAGATCACCAAGTTGTTTGCGAACTGTATTCGCTGATCTTTGGTCTTTAATGGTAGGACGATTCTAACGGGAACTTCTCGCTCTCCAGGAACTTTTTGTTGGGGACACTCAATCTCCGTAACGTTCTCCTCCACAAATTGTCGGATGGTGGAAAAGTTTCCAACTTTGAGGCGACTTTTAAACGGACGGTAAAGCATTGATTTGAGCAGCAAATTCTTGTTCTTTACATCAACGTGGCTTTGCTGGTGAGGAAGTAGCCCAGTATCGGTCGGTTGCTTATAGACCTTCGTGGCCAACCGGGAATTGTTTCTAATAATCTCTATTCGCAGGAAGAGAAGCCTGCCGTTGTCCTCAAGTTCCGTTGTAAAACTGATTGAGGGGTAGCCTGCGAACGCAGACGTATTTCCGGCTGTCGAGATTCTCTCCGCCGAAAAATATGAATCTCGACAGCTGGAAATACGTCTGCGTTCGCAGGCTAATTGAGGGGTGACTTTCGTTCGATGTTGTGAAATTCAGAGGCAGTCGGAGTAATCAGGCACCTTGCTGAGTTTGTCATCGAAGTAACGTTTGAAGAAGGCTGGCATCTTACTTTGAGTTTTCAACTGTTCTTCTACGCTGCACATAAAAGCTTTGGACATGAGTATCCAAGCGGGCAACCCGTTACAACTCCATCCACTTGTTCGTACACGTTTCCCTAGAATTGGGACAGCTGATTCTTGGTCGCAATTCCCAGCAGCTCAGTTAGGTCCGTTTTTTATGTTGAGGTTGCGCGTTTTGTTAAAATAATCGTCCATAAACGCTTTTTCTGCCAGAATTTATATTGTTTCATTTAAACGTAGATTGGTCATCAGGGAAGGTAAATCGTAGGACACAAAGATGTCCTGATTGTTGCGTAAAAACACTCTTAAAATCAGGAGGCACCGTCCTTTATGGGGGTCGACGTATGTGCAGTTCTGCCACCAATATTTCAGCAGAATTTTTTGTTTGTTCTGCCGAATCATCATAGGAACGCTAAACTAGGGAAGGAAAGGAGGGGAAAGATGTCCTATGTAAATATTGTTATCACCTGAATATGATTTGCAAGGTTGCACGATGCTCTTTGCGCACAAGTAAGATCGATACCAAGAAAGAGAAAACTGGTCACAGACAGGTAAACAACAGTATTCTGCAAAGAGAAAATAATATGATTAGTTGCTGAGAAGGATTGTTCTTGAGTGAAGGGTTTCGCATTTCGTGCGCATGTGCATGAATCTAGATACTTTTTCTCTTTCTTTTCCAATGTATGGCTTTGAAAATCCTACTCACGTGTACTTCGGTAACCACATTCTATGAATTAGTCCCAGCAAAATGACGGATGAACAAAATTCTCAGGAAATGTTAGTGGATTACACCTACACTGTCAATATTGAATTTACTGTTGACCCGAAGGATTTATTCCACGGTTGATGATTTTACAGTTATTTGCATGCGAATTAATGCAATCACCGGAAAAATCATCTACCGTTAAAACCGAGTTATCTACGCTCTTCCGAAGGGTTTGTAAACAATTTGTTCATAAGCTAATAATTTGACACGAAGAATACTAAATATGTGTTTAGACCTATGAATGACAGCGACGGGGAGGCTCAAACTAAGAGGGGGGCCTTTTTAGCCCTCGTAGTATGCAAAGGGATAGCGAAATTTTAGAATCTAAGTAGCAAAAAATGAGTGGAAATTTGTGGCAGAAATTACAACTTAGTAGGCATCTGTTTAATCAGTATTTTAACCGGAAAGTTCCTTCACAAAGTGGTTTTCAAGGAGTTTATCTTTTGAGGAAAGCAGCCACTTTGTTTGTTTGTTTGTTTGTTTTACTCTCTGGAGCTAGGTTATCTGGAAACATGGGGTGCTTACCATTTACATGGAAAACCAGGAATTTCCAGTTGGAAAATCAAACGGTACGTATCATTCCATATGGAGTACTTCTGAAATTATAGGCTTCTGGTCAAAGTGATACATTTTATTACTCCGTAAATGGGATTTACAGCTGATGTTCATACATTTTGCATGTTACCCATCTTCTGTTAAGACAAGCTAAATCATTTCGTATTTATGCCGAAAATTTCCATCCGTTTGGTTTGTGTAAATGGTAAGCACCCATGTTCTCCAACATTTTTGAGTGTGTAGACTTGTACACATAGTATTTGAGATGATCTGTTTCAAGTGCTCCGCCACTCCCAGCCATGACATTCTTTAGCAATCAAAACATGACTACTCGAGTTGCTCGAGCTCAGATCACACGCAGTGCTGCAATGGACACAGCACTGGGAAGTTTCTTTTTAGAGAGTTTAAGGCCCGATTTTTACAAACAGAGTTTACAGACTCTTCGGATGTGCATGTACTAAGTTCACGTCCGCTTTCACTGACAGTTAGCTGGTTACGCATCAGCACGGCGAACAAACCATCGAATGCTTTAAAATCGCCCCGATAGAAAACTCATTTTTGGAATTAATCTACAGAAATGGTAAACCCAAGCTATAGATTAAGTTTCAGATGACAGATTCAATACTCGTAAGAGCGGGAATTATAGTTAGACGTCCTTTCTCTTTTGCTAATTTATGCGGATTGGACGCTATTGCGTAGTTAGATTTCTAAGCAAACACGCAGTCCTTTTTGTCTCAAGCTGAACAAAAGTGACATTTAGGAATAAATTCAAGCCATTTGTAGCGAAAACGGAGAGTTTTAAAGGAAGGAAACACGGAATACCGTTTGCTGGCGAATTGCCCACCATCCATACCAGTTTCATTGCGTGAAATGAAAGCTCTCTCGTGCTTTTGCAAATGTATATGGCAACGAGAAAGAAAGCCCAATGTAAGCATCATATAGTTTAGCACTTACCATGTTTAAATGGAACTGATCAGTTCTAGAAATCACTGTATCTGAGAACCGAAGCAGAACTGGTTTCCTCCCAAGCAGTAAAACTGTAAATTAAGTAATTAAAGCAAAATGATGTATTATATTTGGCAGTAGTCATGCGAGCTATCATGTGAGCTTAACTTTCACCCAATAGGAAATGGGATCGCCGTTCTCAAGGAATTTGTTATGACGATTGCACATTTTGTAGAGCACGTGCACGTGCAGTGACCAGTTGAGGCCACTGACTTTTCGTTTTCAACGTTGTAACGGCGTGGGGGAAAGTCGCCCGACCTTCTTTCGGTTGATTTCTGTAACGTTTTTGTTGTTTATTTCGCTTGGGAGTGCACAAGGCCCACGCAAATAGGTTTCCAATCGTAAACAAGCCAATTCAAACCTTGACCTCTAACCGAAATTGAAACCAAACTTAGACGTCACATGGATTTTAAATGTTTTTGAACGTTAATTTTGTTAGCAAGACAATCTCGAAACTTGAATCGAGTATAATATATATATGGAATCAAACTCTAACTAGCTGCTTAACTGTACCTGTAAGTTTAGTCATGCGTAGAAACAAACAGGATGGCCAATATTCAGTCGATAGATATCTTTCACAGCTTTGAACCGAAGCGTTGGCAAGATGAGTTCAAAAGTCACAAGAACATTCAGAAAAGTTCTTTCATTTGCGAATTACTTCTAATGCGTGCTTAACGATTTAGTTAAATCTAAACATAGGTCACCCGTTTCTTCTATCTTCAAGGCATATCTACACCGGAAGCCCTGTCTACACAGTCTACACATAATACAGAGCGAAATGATAGAAACACAAAGCATTCACTCGTAAATATACCGCTCAGAATTAAAAGTAGGAGCTATACAATGTGATTCCCAAATACAACGGGTACATCATAATTATATGTCCTTTGCAATACGGCTGGCTACTAAGTCCGTTAAATAATTGAATTAGACGACTGCTTGTTGCAATGTGTTTTACGGACAATACACGTACAAGCTAGGCCACAAACCAGGGAGGCCTCCCTGGCCACAAACATTATTTTCTCAGTAGGAGATATTTTTTCAAGTGAGGACCGCGCCCGGGGGGGGGGGGGGGGTACTCCAAAAAAAATTGGGTAGGGGTGTGCAGCCCGCTTCCCAAAACCCTTACTCTATTTATGACCAAAATCTGCGATTTTCCCTACCCTATTTATGACCTGAAGTAGCTTCTTCTAAAAAAAAAAAAAAAAAAAGAAAACCCAGGACTAGAGTGCAAAAATCTATACCCTATTTATTACCAAAATGGCGGCAAAATGGCTAAAAGCAATACCCTATTTATGACCAAAACAGCCAAAAAACCATACCCTTTGGCGCCGCACATAGTACCTATATAGCCCATACAAGGGAGTACCCCCCCTGAGGACCGCGCGAGACGGTCGAAAAATGAGCGAGTTCCTCTTCCTCGACCCGTGCGATTCTTTGCTCGATAAATGGGGGACGGTTGCAATCTAATTCCAAACCGTACAGGCCTGACTCTACCATTCCAATTTATAACCATGAGTTACTGGGTTAAATGTGAAATTAATTCCTGTAGGGTGTATCCTAAGGTACAGTTATCACAAAAACGTATAAGCACAATTTTTCATGTTTTCTCGGCTCGAGGTCATCATAGCTTTTATTTGTCACTGATCACATATCAGAAAAGCTGTTTGGCCATGTTTGCTCTTTCAAAAATGAAAGGTTTGAAAATTTTGAGTCACAACCATACTTTGGTTACCTGAACAGAGCAGACAATAAACTGAGCCCAATAAATACACTTTTTTTAAAGGGGAGCCGATAGATGACGATCAGAGATGCAAAACAGAACGTATCGGTTTCTTTAAAGTCGCGTGACTGATAAACTTAATTTATATAGCGCTAAAATTATAAAATATTCTAAAGCGCTTTACAGCACATAATTAAAATCAATAAAAAAAGCGGACTAAAGTGATAACAAACTATATGTTAACTTAAAAAGGTATGTCTTTAAACTTTGATTTAAAAATAGGAACATTCGGACTGGATCATATATCGAGAGGGAGTTTGTTCCAAAGTAATGGCCCAGAATGCGCAAACTGGGCCCGATCACCAAAGGTCTTGTGATTAGTTATCGGCACAAAAAAAGAAGTGCCTGGTCGCAAGAGCGTAAGCGATAGACTGAAATGGAATGTGGTAACAGCAGTTCTTTAATGAATTGTGGAGCTTGATCGTTAACAGTTTTATAGACTAAAAGCAGGAGTTTAAACTGAACGCGATAAACAACTGGAAGCCAATGTAGGTGGAATAAGGCAGACGAGATGTGATCAAATTTAGGTATACCAAAAATTAATCGGGCAGCTGCGTTAAGCACCGTTCTGAAGACGATCAGGTTGATTTTTAGGAATGCCAAAGAGAAGAGAGTTGCAATAGTCCAAATGTGGACTGCAGTTCACATTTGAGTTACTAATGCATTTTTCTTTCCAATGCACGCTTGGGAACTGGCACAGCCCGCGCACGCGCAATGACAATATGTCCACCCTTATCTCTCACTCGTCAATGAGCACACTATCCTGCAGAACAGCGAACGACAAAATCGTAAAATTCCCTTAACGGCAAATTTAAATTTGTAGTTAGTTAAAGGTCCCCACTTTAAAAGCGCATGAGGCGTTTGAGTGCACCATAGGCCGGGATAGTTTGTGTACAATTCTTATTTCATCTTTATATAGTTTCTTTTTGTAACGTAGAAACACAGACAAAGAGATCCTAGCTCTCTGTATTAGAAAAAAATCGTAGCTAGAGCGCGAGAGCGAGTAATTGCCAGAAAAGTGAACTTAATTGCATGCGCGTGAGCTCTAGGTAGCGTAGAGGCAGGGTTGGTAATCAGGGGTACACTCTGAAATATTATAAGAGCTAAGTACCTGAAGATATGTGCAGCCCTAGAGTTTATGGTTTGGAGACATCATGTTGTCGTTTAATAGGTTGTAAATTTGACTGAATTTTTAAGCCTCCTCTAAACCCCAGTCCGGGATATTCCTGTCTTTTTAGAGCGGTTGTCAGTTGGGTGTCGAAAGTAATTCCGCGTTTATATTATTTTGGTTTTGCTTTTCTTCGGTCTGTGATTGGTTAACAAGATTCGCGCCATTTTCTCAACGAATGAAAAACAAGACCAAAACCAATCATGGCTTGGTAGCACGTATTCTCCCGCTCTTTACGCCTTACGACATGATAATTGCTTGCCAGCACGCGTTTTCCCACGCTTTGCCCCTTCGAATTGCTAGCAGGCGTTTTCCCACGATTTGCCCCTTCGCATTGCTAGCACGCGTTCTCCCGCGCCTTACGCCTTACGACTTGGTAGCACGCTTTACGCCGGTTGTGTGTATCCGGTTGTAAGTTCTGATCGGTTCATCGTCCTGTTTACGTGTTGTTTGATTGGCCAGAGGGGTTATTCACACACTCAAAAGAAACCGTTGTTAATCTATTTACAATTCTGATTACCGCGATGCATACTTGGCTCTTGCTGCAATATAGAAAATGAAGACCGTAAGGACTCCACTGTGCACTTTAGGAGATGAAGAAAGGTTGCGAGATCAAACGAGAGCAGGCACTTGACAGAGAGGAGACAATAGCCCTTTTCACGATTGATTTTTCTCATTGCATTACAATGTTATCCAACGTGGATGCGAGGCAATTTCGGGCTAAAACTACAAAATAGCCCGAAATTGCCTCACATACATGCTAGATTTCATTGTAATGCAAATGAGCAGAGTTAACCGTGAAAAGGGCTATTGTTTTCAAGTTGAATTGGTAATCGAAGGGTACTCTATTACATAAGCTATGTACATGCTACTGCTTACACTGAGACTGTAGGCAGAAGTCGACGAGATCTAGCTCGTGCTTGTAGGGGCATTTTCCGAAAGAATAATGAGGCTTTTGTTGAAACTTGCGCGTGCGCACCTGCTATGCTCTGCATGGTGCACATGTATGAAAAAGACTACAAACAGTAAGGAGCAACCTCGGCATGACGACTACCCTTACGCATGTGCCGAGCTCTATTATTAGGCTTCGTTAAGGCTAGGTACGTGGGTATGGTATCCGGGCACGGGTACAAGAGTGAGTCTGAAGGCGGTCTTAATGCTATTTCACCGCACCACGTTTCGGTTCCAGGCCTCCTATTTGGGAACGCGGGCACCGAGCACCAGTCTGAACACGATTTCATCAGTACCGAACTTTTACAATCCAAACTTACACTTTTGTTTTTCAACAAAGCGAGCGAAACTGGGTCAGCCCGGTTTCTATTATGCGTTGCGTTGAGGCTAAAACATGGATCACAAGTGAGGGTCCTTCTTCAAGTAGCGGAAAGCATTGTATTTGTATTATTTTTTTGCCTTTTGTGGTTAGGTCTTGTTTAGAGTTGTTTTATTTTCTGTCTTTTGTTTCTTTGTTTTACGTCATCTGTACTCCCGTACTCACAGATCTAGAATCTACCAAAATTGGTCGAAAGACCGAGCGAAAAAGCACCAAGCTTACGTGCAGTAGGAGTCACGGAGGGCTTCCTCCTTTTCTAACCACGATATTTGGACAAAATAATCGGCTATGCCTACATTGCACATGACTGAAAAATTGTGAAAACCCTATAAAAACACAGACCTCTTAAAGTCTGAACAATGCGCGGACCCTGCCACCACGTTTACGTTAACCGTTCCCGTCCACAACGTTTGCAGGAGGCTGTCAAGCAGTACTTTATTGTAGTGTTTGTGTACCACCTGTTTATGTGGTGCAAGTGAAAAAATTAACCCTGGCTACTTAACTGTCACCTTTATCGTCTTTCAAATCGGGGCTCGCAGCTTCCTCGATCACTTTTAGTTCCTGCTTTGCCTGCTGCTCCACCATTTTCTCAATCTCTGTATCACTATCATCATCATCAAGGTTGCCTTCGAATTGAACTCCTTCAGGAAGACTAAACGATGTTCGACTATCTCTATGGAGCGCGAACTCGTCGTCGTTTCTAACCTGAAGGAAATTTTTCGTAGAATGACGCTTTTTGAGCTGCTCTCTTGTCTTGTACCCGCGGTAGTAACTCTGTATTTTGACCGCAGCCTCTGACTGCGTGCGCCGAAGCTTGCGGACCCTGTGGCCTCTGTAACAAGCTTGAATTTTTGTGGCCGCCTCTTGTTTTCCGTTTAGCTGCTTCCTCGTGTGGAAACCACGGTAATTTGATTGAATCTTGGTAGCAGCCTCACGCTGCATTTCGTTTGCCGCTGCGCTAGCATCTTCTGCCGCTGAATCTTTACTCTCTCTAGCTGAACCTCTACCATCTTTTTCATTCCTAACTGCTTGCCTCGTTTGATGACCCCTGAACGCGGACTGGATCTTAATAGCTGCGGCTTCTTCTTCCTCACGGCTTTCCAAATCCTTGCTCTCCTCCGATACTTCCTCTTCATCAATCCTCTGCAAATCTGGCTTTCCACCAAGCTTTTCTTTCAAGCTTTTTCTGACCGTGTAACCTCGATAACCAGCTTGAATTCTCGTCGCGGCTTCATTTCGCGCCTTCAGCTCCTTACGTGTGTTGTAACCACGGTAACCGGCTTGTATGCGAGCGGCAGCTGCATCCCCCTTTCCTTCAAAACTATCCAGCACGTCACCAGAAGAATGCCATGCCTCCTCCACCTGCTGTTTTTCTGGCGTCATTCGTTTCTGAGTTTCTTGCCTTGCTTTATGGCCGCGGAAAGTAGATTGGATTTTCGTGGCTGCTTTTTCAAGTTCATCTCGTTTGCCTCCAAAAGGTTCATATCTGTAGTAACCATCTATCTGTGACCCCAATAAACAGTCATCATACCCTCGCACTGTGAAAAAAAACCGATATATAAATAATAAACTGAATAATAGATAAGTAACAGTTTGGTAAACAAGGTACTAAATGAGTCAGCTACTAGGTAATTCTTGCTACTGAAGCTGTTTATTATGCTGTTCAAGGTGGTTCTGACCTCTTGAAATCTAACTATCTTGTAACATAAACCCTCTCTATTATATCTCTCTGTACTATAACAGCAATTAAATAAATAAATAAATAAATAAATAAATAAAAAAAGAATAAATAAATAAATAAAAAGAGAATGCTGCCATTGAGCAGTGATAGCTTTTTTAATACTGTTTATTGTGTTGTGCAAAGTGATTCTGTGGATGAAATCTTAAAGTGCGACCGTTCAAATGAAAGCTACCGAGAAGTACTTTCCCGTGGTGCTGTTTATTATGCCGTACAAGGTGGTTCTAACTTTTGATTCTGTGGATGAAATCCTAATGTGTGACCAGTCAAATAAAAGCTACAGAGCAGTACTTTTCTGTGATGATGTTTATCGTGCTGTACAAAATCGTTATAACCCCTGGTTACAACTTTTTTACGTACTCTGTCGTTGAAATACTTGGATATGACAATTAAAATAAAAGCTATTGTGTTGTTTATGTGGTTCTAACTTTTGAGTAGCCTGGATTTCAGCTGTCTCCTCTGGTCGCATACTCCCGTGACAGCTGAAATTCAAGCTAACTTTTGAGGCTGTAGATGAATTCCTTCGGTGTGACCGTTCAAATGAAAGCTACTGAGCGGTACTTTCCTGTGGTACTGTTTGTTGTGCTGTACAAGGTATTTTTTAACTTTTGAATCTGGATGAAATCCTAAAATGTGACCATTCTGTCGTATTTAATTCCTATGGCACTAGTTGGTTATCTGTATTTTACAAAAATAATTTGTTATTGTTGTCTATGATGTAGCCTGGTCCCAGAGGTTTTACTTGATTTTTCCCCGCGTGAGAGAGCCGCGAAGCGGCGAACGCGATTTTTGCTAGTTTTCTAGGGCCCTGCTTACTTTCGAGGTGACTGAAATTAAAAATGCAGAAACCATTCAGGCTTTTAGTTTAGAGAAACTCACCTGATCTGTATCTGTCCGATGATACACGGAAAAGCGGTATGTTACAGCAATAGGACGTTATATTAAAAAAAAAAAAAAAATGTGGGAAATTTTCATCAATGTAATTAACGATTTCGTGAAAATATAAGAAATACAAGAAAGGCACAACACTGGTGTTTACTCACTAATTTTTTCCCAGATCACATTCCTTTTTTTTACGGCGCTACCAGGAAAATCAAAACGAAAGGAAGTCCCATTCGGTAAACGATAAAGAGGAAAAATTTACTTGAGAATATTTAACTTAAGCGAAATAAATTAACAGTTTTTTTATGTGAAAGAAAAATTACTTTTGTGAAACAAACGAGCAGGTGTGCATATGCTTTTAAAATAATAGTCATTCTAAACGCGTGCAATATCTTAATGATACTTATCGCGGCATCGAATCCATTTCTGTTCTCTTATCGCGAAAATCTACGATTTTCAGTCTCGATTTTACCATTTTTGTCGGTAGTTTGTTGTGGTTTACGTATATTTCTCGTTTTCTTCGTTTAGCTCTCGTTTGTTAGCTTCACGCCGCTACACGGGAAACGCGATCACTCGCATAATATATAGCCCAGTTTATTCATCTTAACTAGGTGACAATTAATGCCGAATATTGCGTTCGATCGAAACTTTTCGAAAGAAAAATACACCGAATGATGCCCACCATAGATCCCCGATAATCAATGGAACATTATTGTAAATTGTCTCAAATACCGTACGAAACGTAAGAACAAATTTCATTGCAGATGTCCTAGGGCAGCTGACAGTCTATTAGTCGCCCTGTTGCATATCGATTTTGTCATGATTCTAGAATCAATTTAGGCTGCTAATGGTAAATTTCCAGAATATTGTATACCATAAAACATTGGCAAAAATTACAGTGGTGAACAAGAGGCTATTATACCTTAAAGCTATTCTCCGGTTAACTAGCAGAAATGGTTCTCAGTATTATTTTTAGACTTTTACACACTCATCTTAATGATTCTTTTTCGGCTGGTCAGTCGCTCAGAATTGAAAAAAAATATATATTTTCAGTAAGTCTTGAAAAAGCAAAGTACTGCTCAACTCAATAGCTTTCAAATGACTCGTCACACTGTAAGATTTTATCCACATACTCAAATCACCTTTGTCAGCATAACAAACAGTGTTGAAAATCACTACACGATGGTGTTATAAACCACAGACTCAAAAGCCAGAACATTATTTTACATGACCAAGGTCGTGATAGCTGACAGTGAAGCCGTAAATGTTTCCTGCTGATGGAAATACATTACGACTCTGAATTTTTAATTAGCAATCGCATTTAAAATCCATTTCTTTTCCTGATCTTCATACGTTCAATCAATCGCACGCCGCCATTTGAAGCCTTGGGCTATTTTGTCAGAACCGTCACAGCGTACATGTAGTATCAATTTTTTTTAGCGCAAGTTATGTTAAAGGGTCAAATATTGAAATTGTTGTTTCGATCAGTCAATGGTTACTGTTTAAAAGGAAACAAAGACATCGATCCCACGGGATGTTTCTTGGGTGGTGAATGAAGAAGAACAGTTTACACGACATGAGAGACTGTGTTGTTGATAAGCACCTCGTGCTTATCAAGCGCTTTCTTAGGTTTACTCTTCTACGCTAACTAAACATTGCTATCTTACTGGACACAATCTTTTAACTACAGTATCACTGAAATATCGAACGCTGCAATTAAAACTCCCACCTTCCCTTTCTTGCAACCGTGATTTGAAATACTCCGCGGCAAAGGTGTAAATATCACTCGGGTTCGAACGTAAAATTTCCATAGTAAGTCCTTCGAGTAGGTTCCGAAAACCACTGGGAACTGTCAAACGCAAACGGAGGTTTTCTTGCCCTGTTTCGTTCAATTTCCCTTCCATTGTGCTGATAATGCGACCGATGGCTCAAACCATGAAGTTGATGGTTGATCTTGCCGAGAAAAACATTTTCCGATGGATTATGGAACTTATCCTTCGTCGCTTTGGTAACGAAACATTTATATTCATTGCTATTGTTTGCTGTTAAGGAGGCTATTGGGTTTTATTTTACTCGAACAAAGGGCGATGAGTGAAGCCTCGACGACTGACGCTTTATTGGAAACATTCCGTGTTAACTAATTGTCTAAGTAATTTATGGGATTTTGTCTGTTTGTCGTACCGACAGCTGGGAATACTAAATCACAGAATCATTTACGCCCATAAATTTTCGGTCTGTTCAAAAGTTTATTCAAATTAAAATTTTATCATGCTGCCCTTTAGCTTCCTCTGCTACATCGATGATTAGATATGACTTGACATGTTGTGTCCATTTCTCAAGCGTGACGGATATAAGGTCACGCTATTTGGCGATTTAGGGGTGACTTGGGTGACTCACTCTCTATCTAGAAATTTCGGCTAAATTGGTTCAACATACAATAGAGATTTCTGAGCAATTCGCTTTTATATTAACTCAAACCCCTGGAAATTTCGAAAAAATAATTTGGTAAAATATTGACAGATAAGCAAGAAATCACGCACTGTGAGTACCTTTACCGATGATTATTGCTTGTTAGGTCATACTGACAGAGTTTAGTCGGACAGGTTCACAAGGCAGAACCACTTTTCATACTGTTAGATGCCCAATAAGCGACATCGCTGAGGAAAAGGTATCGGGAGTCTTTAAGCTTTATACAGGTTCCAACAGACTCTGTAGTCAGCAATGCCTCCAACTCATTACTCAACTGGAACTATTATAATAATTCCAAGGGTTAACACAGCTATATATCCGACCTGTCAGACATGTTTAGGCTCCCGATCTGAGAACATTTCATAACTCTAGACAGTACAATTAGGAGCTCAGGAAGAACACAACTTAAAGTAAGCTTAGTCAAAACAAGAGCTCTCGCTGTTGCCAAAGCCAAGATCGGCTAGATCCAAAGCATGCCTTCACGTGGGAACAACGTAACCGTTCAAAACATTAATTATTCATTCGAAATAGCCAGCACATCCTAGGACTTGTGGAGGACGTGTGCGGGCTAACACTGATAGACCTTGACGGATACAAACTTTCAAGCATAACGTAATTAAAAGATTATGAAAATAATATAATTATATATCAAAAGATATATAATCAGTGAGAAATATTATATATTAAAGGACCTTAGTCAGCCTCTGCCATTTTCGATGCCATCGAAATTATTGATATTTCATAGTGAAGCGAAATCTTATTGCTTTACTGTAAGTTGTGTTCCTGAAAATATGTTTTATTACCTTTAGTAGTTTCACAGTGATTTCGTTCATTTCGACATGCTCCGAATAAAATATAATAGCCAAACTCTCGCATATAAACAAAAAGGTGTGGCTGACTAGGGCCCTTTAAGATGGATAGTCCTGCCGATGACAGACTTATTTTTAAAAATCACTTCAGTTTTAACATCAGAATTATCCAAGGTAGTCCGTTACATAAGCCTTACTGGCTTCCTCGGGCTACCTTGCCTCGTTAATGTCTGTTTAATAGGCCTTATCACGGTTTTCGACGCCATTTTGACGAGTAGGCAAACAGGCTTGAAATAACAGTGTTTGTATGAAAATCCGATGTCAAATAATTTTCATAAAACATCGCTTCTGAAAAGGTCATGAATTGGAAACTTTTGGCATTAGGAAAAGGATTTCAAGAAAAAAATCGGAGGGATGTAGCTGTGCCAGAAAGCGTCCAGTCGTGTTTTGAACTTTCCATATATTTCCCTGTATTTTTTTCCCGCGAACTAATTATTAGGACCAGTTCACGGCTGGTTTGCTATACAGACAAATGTATGGAAAGTTTAAAACACGACTGGACACAGCTAAATCCCTCCAATTTTTTTCTTAAAATCCTTTTCATAGTGCCAATTCATGAATTTTTCAGATGCGATGTTTTTTGAACATTATTTGACATCGGATTTCCATACAAACACTTTTATTTCAAGCCTGTTTGCCTACTGGTCAATATGGCGTCGAAAACCGTGATAAGGCCTATTTGTTAATGTTGTATTTGTGTGTGAGAGAGGCAATCAATAAACTGACAAAATAACTGATAAACTGACAAAAGTACTTAACGCTAAAACTACAACGTTCAAAACCAAAAGCAATATTCAACGTCATAGCAATACTCAGGCTTTCTTAATTTCAACACGCTAAAAGCTTCAACAAATATACAGTAGCTACAAAGTATAGTGTAGTAATTTATTCGTGACTTTGGGTCTAAAAGTGTTGAAAGTAAAAGGGTCTCTGAGCGACGGAAAGAGACTGGGAAGCTATGAAACTACGTGAAACTGGTCAAACATGCGGCAAGAAGTAAAACAAACAATACATATGCATATGGTTTGGAATTGTGAACATTTGAAAGTCGGTAACGTTTAAGTTTTTAGTGAAGTCGCGTTCATTTCTCCAAGTACCATTTTACTAATTTTGAGTTTTAGTTTTTCTCGATCGTCGATGTGTATGTAGCCTGTGAACAGGCTCCCAAGTGGGGTTTAGGGCAAGGAGAAATATAGAGCTCGGAAAGGGGGCGAGAACTGAAAGGGAGGGAGCCTATGTCGCGCTCCGCTCGCCCGGCTCGCCAATCTCTCCCTTCGCCCTATGTCCCAGTTGGAAGCCTGTTCACATGATCACAGGCTGGTCGATAGCTGGGGGGATAGCTTTGACGGTTATCGTGGGGAAATTTTATTCATGAGTTAAAGCTAATATTAACTTTTTTGTCAAGTTTTTAATATTAGCAATTGTGTTCTGGACTTTGTTTTTTGGTCAGAAACGCGTTATCAATGTAGCAGATTATTGATATTTTGAAACCAGAAGTTCTTCCAGACGGAAGTTAGTTGCGACTATATTTAGGAATGACAGGGATGTTGTTCCAAAGGGGAAATCCTCTTTAGACAAGGCTTCATTTAGCAATCTCCAAATTAGGTTTATGAATATTCAAATTAAATGAATTTCTCAAGTTATAGGAGAAGACATCTGATTCCTTCGTGAAAATCTCTCAGATATGATGGGGAAATATTATTCACGATTTTGTGCTCCCCTATGGTTCAGTCTTTCCCATCATATCTCTAAGTCATTCACACTGCCATTAAATCACTAGATCGTGCTTCATAGTTTGAGAACGATATTTAAACGTTTGATAAGTTTCTGTTACATGTTCTTTGTTAGACTGTTCACAGTCCCACTATTTTTCCGTGGGATTCTCAAGACTGGCACGCTTTGATGGAGTTGCCGCCATCCAGATCGCGCTACCAGTCTCAAGAATCCCACGGAAAAATAGGAGGACTGTGAACAGTCTAGTTTCTTTGTGGGAAGAGTGGTGACCAGCAGAGAAAAGAAAACAAAATGGAAAATGAAAATGAAAGAAAAAGAAAGAAAGAAAGAAAGAAAGAAAGAAAGAAAGAAAGAAAGAAAGAAAGAAAGAAAGAAAGAAAGAAAGAAAGAAAAAAAGAAAGAAAGAAAGAAAGAAGGAAAGAAAGAAAGAAACAAAGAACGAACGAACGAACGAAAGAAAGAAAGAAAGAAAGAAAGAAAGAAAGAAAGAAAGAAAGAAAGAAAGAAAGAAAGAAAGAAAGAAAGAAAGAAAGAAAGAAAGAAAGAAAGAAAGAAAGAAAGAAAGAAAGAAAGAAAGAAGGAAAGACACAAAAGTTCAGTCAACAATCAATTAAACAGTTATCTGCAGCACTCACTAAAAGAGCTGTACAGGCAAGAGTTTTATTTTAACCGCGTACTTTTTAATTACATCTCAATAATCTAATTGTTCCATGCCTGTATGTTTAGCTTTTCTGCGTACATGTACAGCTGACGCAAGAAGAGAAAAGACATGACCATAAACTGGGGAAGGAGATATTCAAGAGCATCCTCTTCTCCCTTTTCTGTGTCGCCAGGTAGGTAGTTATTACCTTAAAGGCATCTGTAGAGATGTTAATATATATATATATAGATAAGTTATGGATGTTGAAAGCGACTGCCATAGATATTTTAACCATTTTGAGAGTATGAATAATATTATAATAATAATAGTTTATTGGAATCCCTCTCGCAGCCTAAAAGGCTGAATTACAAGGATGGTCAGTTACAATAGTACAAGACACTACGGTATAAGGACATTCAGATAAATAATTATATAAATATGATTAAAGCACAAATAACAGAGAAAACATAACAGAAAAAAGGATTACAACTGGTCTTGATACTTAATGGTGCAGAAATCTGCGAACCGCTTTGTCTTGGGGACAAAGCGCACCGGAACACGTTCGCCTGATCGGAGGCAGTACGGCCTGTCAATTGACACGCGAGGAATTAATGGCTTAAGGACAGGAGACGACAGGCAATTACGCTTGATAAAATTCGACCATATCGTTACGGAGCAATGTTGATCGCATTAACCGCTTTCCACTGGATTAGCAGGACACTGCCCCTTTAATTTAAATGAAAATCCAATGGTCACAAGCAATCTGGGCCCAGTACATGTGTAAATCAGAGGATGGCCATTTTAATTTCTATTCAATAAAGGTTTCCCCAAACATTATGGTCCTTAACTTTTGATTCTGACTTACTGACTTTAATTTTTTTACCTTTAGCTTAAAATTATCTTTAAAAAAACCTTTCCAACGACGCAATCAGTTAACTTTAACATTGGATTAGTGAAATGGCCTTTTGAAATACCGTGTCCTTATTAATAAATTTGTCATTTCATGATCGTATCTTCCGGTTCTTCAATCGATACCCCTTGATATCGCACTTCAGACTCCTCTTCATCATCATCATCATCATCTTCGTTTCCAAGGCGCGATAACACATTATACACGATTAATATTAGGAAGGCGAGTCCCGCAAACAGTTGATAAGCTGCTCGAATGCCGACAAAACTGATTAGGGAACCTCCTAAGATGGCACCGCCTCCCAAACCTGCACCCATATATAGACCAAACAGAATTCCTGTGGAAGAGACGTAAAAATGGAATTATTTGCATTACTTCGGTCCGGAGGTCAATTTTTTGATAATAAAACGTTTACACTTGTATTTTACAGCCTGGGTGGTTGGTTTAACACGTACATATACGTAAAGGAATACAATGACACGTTCAAACATGGGTTCAATAATCCTCGTTGATGACTTCTAACAATGTTTACTGGGTTCAATTTCTGCATGCGCTTGTCGAATAACACTATGGTTTGGATTTTGTTCCTGTAAAGCTATTGAAAAGTACGTGTTCAATCACTGAGGGAAAGAAACCAACAGAAAGCGATGTTCTCTCGGGAGACACCGTGAAACAAATCTCCGCTTTGAAAGGTATCTTACGTAGGCGCAAAGTCATCGACTGTGAGAAATCTCTTTCTTAGTTCTCTACTAATTTATTAAGCGCACGTTGGATTAACTGGTTCAGCAAGTAGCGAAGCCGAGAAGTGGAGATATGTCCAGAAATGTACTCCAATGAGATTCATGAACTGTATGATAGACATCACAAGGTGTCCTCTAACCTTAATTCTCACTAAAACACACGTAATATGTCAAACATGAAGTCATATGAAAACGACAAAAAGGGTGTCTGGAAGGGCCTGTGTATCCGCCGGGGCGTATCGTGGCACACAAAGCTGAAGATTGAGCCTAAGGAAAATGCCGGTGATGGTAGGATTTGTGGACAAAAGTACGACTGCTCGTTCTCTAGCACAGTCAAATAAACCGGTACGGTCAAAGTGGACACTTTTTTTGCAACACTTTTTTACACTTTTAAAGGTCATTGGAAAATACCCATTTTCTCCGCATGGTATAGGGGACAAATAGTCCACAATGGAAACCAGTTTAATCACTATGGCGTCATTTGCACTAAAAATAAACTGCAAGCAGTCCCTTTTTAGTTAGTCGAGATGGTGTGCTCATAGCCCAGCGAGACTGGAGCGAGGAGACATAAACGAGAAGAGACTGGGGGAGAGAAGGAAAAGAAAGAAATTGGGCTCTTAACTGTAACAAACGCGTTCGAATTTCCCGTCGCTCCAGCAACGGAAAATTCCGATTGGTCCATAAACAATAGCTGCTGTCAGACAAGTTTGATGTGTAATTAACTTCTTCACACGTTTGATGTCAACACTTCAGATCACTAGGAAAATGGCTTCGGTGAGAGAGAGTAGCAGCGATGTGTTCGTAAATTTAAGCCATCAACTCGGCGGCTTAATTCTAAAAGAGGAACAGAAGCAAGCAGTAGAAGCGCTCTCTCGGAAAAGATGTAATGGCTGTTCTTCCCACTGATTTCGGGAAATCCATTATTTATCAAAGCTTCGACTTTGCCAACACGGCCTCGATTGTTGTTGTTGTTCCGTTTCGCAGTATTTTCCAAGACCAGTTGCAGTCAAAAGACTTTGGTTTAAAAGCAGTTGCCTTCAAGAAGATCCCACAATTATTGAAAGACAATTTGCCAACAAGTACAATGTAATTTTTGTATCCGCGCGGAACAAGCTTTGTCGGCAGAGTACACCGCAGGATGCCTTAAAATGATATTAACAACAGCTTTCCAGTTGTCTTGAGCCACGCTTTTAATTACACTTTGGGCGTTTGTGTCGTCGATTTCTTTTACTCTGAGCCTTGAAGAAAAATTCGAATTTTGGCCTTTTCAAAGAAGCTCGACGATTATTCTCCTTCACTTCTAATGTTCTAACCCGGTGTTCTGGTCATTGAATAACAAATGCGGAGTTGTTATCTATTAGCTGTCATTTTTAATTGTTTTTTTTTAATGGGTTAAATGAATTGTGGGCGGAGTTACGCTGAACAGCTGTCATTTTTTATTGGTTTTTTTAATGGGTTTAATAAATTGTGGGCGGAGTTACGCTGAACGCGTCTGTTACAGCTAAGAGCGCAGTCCCTTTCTTTTTAGACTGTTCACAGTCCCCCTATTTTTCCGTGGGATTCTCGAGACTGGTACGCTTCGATGGAACCCCCGCCATCTTGGTTTGTAAAAGCGAGCGCGATCTGGGGAGAGTGTCTAAACTACCGAGGGGAGCGGGAGTGGGTGTTAGTTTAGACACTCTCCCCAGATCGTGCTCGCTTTTACAAACCAACATGGCGGCAGCTCCATCGAAGCGTACCGGTCTCGAAAATCCCACGGAAAAATAGGGGGACTATGAACAATCTACTTTCTTTTCCTTTCCCCCTTTTTTCCGCCTCTCCCCAAGCCCCCTTCCGCTTGTTCGCTCCAGGTTTTTTTTCGCGCTCGGCTATTTCGCGCGACCTCTCGACTATCCAGAAAGGGACTGCTTGCAGTCTACACTAAAAACGATATATATGTATCCACAATTCAGCCGTCTACGCTGTGCAGTAATGACTATTTCGGTGTAGCTTCACCTGATCAGCGGTACTGTATCAAGAGCTCTTATCCCAGTACGAAAATTGTAAACGTTGTATCCCTGTCGGTTTTGAATTTGTTTCAGTTTTAACCAATTGGTTCCAGATTTACAAGCCACCTAGGAAACAGTTAAAGTAATGACGCCATATGATTTTAAATTTCTCATCTTAAATCGGGTTGAAATTTTCAGTCGTATCTGTTGCACATCCCTTTCAACCTTATGCAGTACTCGTTTTCTTCGCAAGAATATTCGGGCAACAAAACAGTAGGTGCCTCAGCGATGACGCGCCCTGAAAAGTTTCTGGCAGTGCTGGCGGGGTATGAAGACAAAAACTAGCACCCTACAGTCACATTACCTTGTGCAGAAGCTCCTAGTCCAGCTGACGAAGATTTCGATCCAACGTATGCCACACTTGGCACCCACGAAATTGCGAAAGCACTTCCAACCAAAGCGTGCAAGATGAGACCAAGCCATGGGGCCTGAATGACGGCAAAGCATGCAAAAATAACAGCATACACGGTCAAGCTCAGGCTTATTGTGTTGGCGTAACCAAGAAAGTCTAATATATAGTTTGTCAGGAAAAACACCACCGCGTTGAAGGCGTAGTGTAAGCTTGCCGCCAGACCTACAATAACTGAAGAGGCTCCCAGGTCATCCAAAAACCACAAAGTAAATTCCGTTTGAAATCCTTCCAGAATCCCAAGGCAAATGGACGTGATCCAAAACGCAGTTTTCGGAAACGAAGTGAACAGGCGTTTAATCCCATTAAAAGTAGCTTGGTTTGATGACTTGCAGCAATAGACAATCTTGATGCAGAAGATGCTGACAAAACCGATTGTCATTAGTGCAGCAAAGAAGTAAAAGGCAATTCTGTAGTCCTTACGAGATTGTCCGCAGTAGTAGTAAGTTGACTCATTTATTAAAAGTCCAATTGCTAATGTGCCTAAGGAGACAACAAATGAACTCCATAATCGGATCCGCCCATAACGACTTCTTTGGTCTCCCAGACAATCAATGAGACATCCATCCGCCACGGGATGAAGCATGGCGGAAAATATCTCTCCAAATATGGTCAGAGCCACGAGAATGTAAAAGATAACTATCATTTCTCCCTCATTAATGTAAATACTGTAATGGACAGAAGCTTTAAAGCCACTGGACGAAGGTTTAGAGTCTTTTTCGGTGGCGAGCCAGCGTGGAAAACGTCGCCCACTAATGTTGAAATCCTTCCCCTTTCCTTCAAATGAACGCGTTTTGGGCGTTTTCATAAATCCAGGAGAAGCGATATATATTTGCTTATTTCTTGTGTGTAAATTACGTTTTGTGGTAAACATCTTCCAGTTAAAAGCACGATTCAGCATGTTTGAGTCGAGCAGTGGTCGCCCTCCACGAAGAAGTTTCTCGCTAGGTGCAAAGTTTGACAATGAGTTATTTTGATGGATTACAAGGCATTCTTGATGCCTTGGTTGAACAGCTAGTATGAGCATTGTCTTCAATATCCAAGCTAATGCTCCCATGAATAAAACATACCTTCGCTTTTGATACCTGTCTGCGAGGAAGCCCCAAAGAGGTGAAATAAGAGCTAAACATAAAGGGCGAATGCTGACCAAGATACCAGTTTCGACAGCTGAAAATCCGAGTTGTTTGAAGTACAAAGGAAGATATGGGATAAGGCAGCCACCCGCGCCATAAATAGTCGCGTATAATAGTTTGTAGGGAATAACATCTCTGTCACTTTGCCGCACAGCATCTAGAAGACGACCAAAGATACTCCTTTCATCCTCATGTTTCTCCAGATGGCTGGTTTCTTTGGTGTCTGATTCCATGAAGACCAGACTTTCTCTGGCTCCGACGTCAGTCTCTTGGAGCAATTGGTAAAGAAGCTAAAGTAGGAGGAATAATTCTTAGGTTAACTGGGAACAAAACGTGTTTTGAAATGCAAGATCCCTTTTACTTAACCCTATTAACAATTTAAAGCTGAAAAAGGGTCTCTGGTTAAAAAAAGACTCTTTAAGAAATGAGCTTTTGGATCACCAGACTGTAGGCTTTGACGAATGATATAAAGCGCGCGAGTGCATGAATAAATAAGCATTAGTAAGTGCGAAAAAATCGAAATAACAACTAATTACGAGTCGGTATTTTAAGAAAAATCTAACTCCGTTGCATAGTTAACGGAATGGAATTTTAGAATAACGGAATAATTTGAGAACTAGTAGCTAATTTTGTTGCTCCCAGTCTCAACGGGACTTAACAAAAAAATATCATTAATTTTTTTTCAAGAAGCCGACTTTTCTTTAATGTATACATGTTTCGGATATTCCATCCATCTTCAGTACAAGAAACAGAACCCGCTAGGGGATGTTATATAAATGCAAAAAGGGTTTGATAGTGTCTAGAATATAGTTAATTACAAACATGACAATAAATGTAGAGCATATAACTAATTACGTGATGATAAAAAAGAAACATTCGTTGTTTAACTAAACCAGCAAATCTAAGTGGTTAGGTGTCCTTTCAAACGATGCTATGAATTTATGTTTCGTATCCGATCTTTCTGTATTCGACCAGTGCCCCTCGTTTTGAATTTCGCCTCCACTGAAAAAATTTGCATACAGTGGAACCTCGATTTAACGAAGTCGCTGGGGACCGGCCAAATTTGTTCGTTAAATCGAGGGTTCGTTATATCGAAAATCTCGTTATAACGAAGTTCAGGGGAAACGGCCAAAATGTTCGTTATATCGAGGTCATAGTTAATGATTGATTTGTAACACAGGTGACGTCTGTCACGGAATTCAATGCTGATGTCGAAATGCTATAGTACCAATGTCTATGAGAAATAATAAGCCGTTGACCGAAAGGCGGCTGTCTCTTTACCATAAGGATAAGAAGGATTTGTTGACTGTTGATCTGTTCAGCGTGTTGCGTGTCGCGTGCTGACATCGTAATTCGTTATATCGAGGTAGATTTTCCGTTTGGGCTTCCGGATTATGTTCGTTATATCGAGGTTCTACTCCATACATTTTACTGTAACTTTTGCCGGGACATATCGTTCGTTATATCGAGGACTTCGTTAAATAGAGGTTCGTTAAATCGAGGTTCCACTGTATTTCCATTTCGTGCCCAGAGAAACACGCCGCTACACTGGAAAAAAACCCAAAAATCCAATGTAGTTTTTACTTGGTTTTGACATGGATTTTGTCAAATCCAACCTCCCATAATAACCATGTTTGGTTTTAATCTGGTTTTTCCCTGTTTTTTCTGTCAGGTAATAAAAATCACTGTTTTTTCCCCATCCTGGATATTAAAAGAAACAGCTTCACCCTGGGTATTGAGAAATCCAACCCAATCCAATCTGGATATCTCATTTTCCTGTGCTGGTTTTCTACTAAATCCAAACTCGGATTAGGTCAAAACCAAAGTGAAACTTAGCCATCTGTTTTCTTTATTTTCCAGGTTTGGTTATTAACTATGGGTTCTGAGATATCCTGCTTTGAAAAAACACAAATCTGGATATCTTATTCTCCTGTGCTGGATTTCTAGTAAATCCAAACTCGGATTAGGTCAAAACCAAAGTGAAACTTAGCAATCTGTTTTCTATATTTTCCAGGTTTGGTTATTAACTATGGGTTTTGAGATATCCTGCTTCGAAAAAACACAAATCTGGATATCTTATTTTCCTGTGCTGGATTTCTACTAAATCCAAACTCGGATTAGGTCAACACCAAAGTGAAACTTAGCAATCTGTTTTCTTTAGTTTCCAGGTTTGGTTATTAATTATGGGTTTTGAGATACCCTGCTTTCAAAAAACACAAATCTGGATATCTCATTTTCCTGTACTGGATTTCTACTAAATCCAAACTCGGATTAGGTCAAAACCAAAGTGAAACTTAGCAATCTGTTTTCTTTATTTTCCAGGTTTGGTTATTATAATTCTGGGTTTTGAGATATCCTGCTTTCAAAAAACACAAATCTGGATATCTTATTTTCCTGTGCTGATAAACATCAATAAGACTGTTTTCACATGTATATAGGCTTGGTTATAGCTACACTCTACGTCCTGCTTTTATGTACAAAACTGAATTAAGTCTCGGTATTGTGGTAAAAGCTCTCAAGTGTCTCTCCACGCATTACCCACTGACATGTGAAAAATGGCCTGTTACGTGCTCTCAGCCAAGGGGGGGGGGGGTACTCGGGTATAAACATGACGAGGGGGAGGGGGGTCCGACGGAGCCTAATATTTTGCACCCAGAAAAATACATGGACCTTATATTGTGCACCCAAAAAAATACATGACTGGAAATCGTGCTTTCGGATCTTGCCGGAACTTTGGCTTGAATTGTGTAAGAACTATTAGCTTGGCTGAAATTCTAACCCAAAAAAATACGCGCAGACTTTTCACACCGAAAAAAATACACGGTTAAATCTTCAACCCAAAAAAATACAGGAGTTGAAAATTTAAGACCCAAAACAATAAGTCGGACCCCCCCCCCCCGTCACGTTTATACCCGAGTATCCCCCCTGGGGCTCTCAGAGGGTAGGAATTTTTTCCCCCCAAAAGCATCAGTTGAAATTAAAGGTACGGTCAGTCTCTTCCAAAAAACTGTGTCCTTGCTGCGTAACTATTTTCGTTAGATTTTAGAAAACTCCCAATCGCGTTCTATCACTCCTAGTAGTACAAGGAATTATTATCGGTACAAGCAAGGAATTGTTATCAACCCTAGGAGCCCAATGCCTCAGGAAAATGGCACACAAGCAAAAGCAAGCTGTGTCGTTGTCTCAGTCTTTTGTTGTGTTGATGGCAAGGGAATTATTTTATGATGAAAAATGGCTAGGGTAAGATAAACCAATTTTTCAGTCGTTATGAAAGCACTGCCAAGATCAGTTGTTAAAATTATGTCTAAGAGAATGAAATCACTTGTAATATAGTCATAGGCGCAAAAGAAAGAAATTAAAATTTTCAACACGAAAGCTTCGATTTACGACTTTAACCTTTCGAACGCCAAGAGTGCAAAAACAGGGCAGAGTTTAATGTTCCAATAAATTATGGCATTTTTAAAGCAAAAGGATCTGTTTCTTTCTGATGTCTCTTATCTCTTGAAAAAATTGCTCCAAGAGCTCTGCTGCGTTCTCTTTCATGGCTCAGGTCTGTCAATTTGATCTTCTTGTCGTAGCGCCGAACGGCAGACACAGACACAGACACAGACAGTATTCTTCGCCGCTTGGTTTCTTTTAAATTTCTAAATATCCACGGCATCTAAGCTAGGATAACAATGCTCTGTTTTCGTTTTTGGATACTAGTATGGTTGCTCTTTTAATTCTTGCTTCTGGTTGTGAGGTTAACTTATCACTGTTTCCATGTTGTTGTTTATATCTCGGCGGTAACAAATTTTAAATTAAATTTGCTGGTAAAATTTTCAAACCTACTAGCTCGTCTATTTCATCAAAGGTAGGTGCTTTATGGACTGTACATTTTTGCATTTTCTTTGTTTTGACGTAAAAATTCAAGCCAAAAATTCAAATAACCCGCCCCGAGAAAAAATTTCGCGCACGGATATTACCAACTGAAGTAAGAATTTCTCTTTCACTCGGCGCACGATTTGTACTTTATCCGTTAACTTTCTAGAACAAAATATCAGTATTGGGATTAAAAACTGGGAGAGAATATATTCCGCATTGGGTTCCGTCGCCTCGCGACCCAATATATTTTCTCCCAACTAGCCGCCATTATAAAGCCGTAATGCCATCTCAAAATCGAATTTAGTTTATATAGTATCGTACAAGGCTTGGGATAAAACAGGATATAAAACATGTACAGTTGAATTCAGTTCTCCCTGTATAAAAAAAATCGTTTTTTTGAAACTGAATACTCGTCAAGTGTGTGATCAATTTTGCTATCAAAAACAACCAACATTGAAAGGAACTTCAAAAAATATATTTCATACCTCACTTCACTGATCGCGTGTTGCAATCGCTATATTGAACAAGGTCATTAGCAATTCAAAATTTCGTTTTAGTATGATGAGCTCTAAACTTCATAAACATTTACAGGACAAAGTGAGCGGATTCGACGGGTATAAAAGCAGGATTGTACTTTACTATACTTAAAAGTCATGCCGCACTGATACGGAAATCTTTCATTGGATTAAGAGCCCATTTCTGAAATTATCAAAAATCGGGCGTCAGTCGTGAAATTTCGAATTCCTGAATTAGGCACATTTTGCTATTAATTGTGTAAATAGGAAACTGTTTACATTATTCTGCTTCGGCTACTTTCAAAAATACAACAGTCGGGAAATACCAATAGTCAGAGTATTTCTAAGCTTTAATTCATCTAGTGATTGAGTTTTTAAGACAGGAAAGGCAATTACTTTAGAATTATCACGCAAAGATGGTATAAATTCACTTAGAAGAGGTCAAAGTTAACAGCAGAGATCAGCTATGTGATTGTCGCATCGCAGTATAAATATTTATGAAATTGCTATAAACTAGCAGTTTATTCTAGCCCTGAATTCGAAAAAACTCGCTAATAGAAGGAGGACTTACCACAGTGATCTGATCTGCAGCGCCAGTAACTCTTTATAAACGGAAAAATTTGAAATCCTTGTAATGCGTGACTCTGACACTGAACTGGCTAAGGCGTGATCAAAACCGCGTGGGACGTGGTAACCGAACTATCTTCCCACGCGCAACGAAGGCGAACAAGTAACAAACGACAAACAATAGCCCTTTCCACGGTTAACTCTGCTCATTTGAATTACAATGAAATCTGGCATGTATGTGAGGCAATCTATTTTGTAGTTTTAGCCCGAAATTGCCTCGCATCCACGTTGGATAACATTGTAATGCAAATGAGAAAAATCAACCGTGAAAAGGGCTATTCCGTATTTTTCCTCTGTAACTAGTAGTAATCACAGATTATTGAAGTGCATTCGATTCCTTACATATGTTCGTTTTAATTTGACTTATTTCGTTCGTTTTACGCAACTTTTCTTTATTGCAATAATCATCATCTTCAGAGAATATTTGAAGTTTCCTTTCCAAATTAATAACCACAGTTTCAATGCTGGTTACCCAGTCTAAATAAAAAAAAAAAATGGCCCCCTCTTTTGCCAACCTTTTTCTTGGCCATTTCGAAGCGAATGCTTTGAAAAATGCCCCATTTCACCCTCACACATGGTTTCGTTATATTATTGATATTTTTATGATCTGGACTGAAGGTCTGGATAACTTAAAAATTTTCATCGATTATCTTAACAATATTCACCCTACCATTAAATTCACTAGCTCGCACTCTTCTACTAACGTATCTTTCCTTGATGTTAACGTTTCTTTAACTAACGACGGTAACATCAGTACTGACCTGTACACTAAACCTACAGACAAACACCAACATCTACTGTATTCATCTTGCCATCCCCTACATACAAAAAATGCTATTCCTTTCAGTCTAGCACTCCGCCTACGACGTATTTGTTCTACTGACAAAACGTTTAACATACGCTCTGCTCAACTTGCTACATACCTACTCAAACGAGGCTACAAACGAAACTTTGTCACTAAACAAATACAACGTGCTGCCAACATCCCACGCAGACTCGCTTTACAAACTAAAGACATCAACAAATCTACGCGTGTACCTTTTATTACTACTTTTAACCCATCGCTTCCTCACATCTCCAACATCATTAAAAAACATTATCATTTACTGCTCTCGTCTGACCGCTGCAAAAAGGTTTTTCCAAATTTGCCTGTTGTGGCCTTCAGACGATCTCCTAACCTACCTGACTTACTGGTTTCGGCTAAACTTTCTCCTAACTCGACTAATCCTCACCCACAACTCCCTTCCGGCTCCTATCGTTGCGGTAGAAAATTGCGCCACTTGCCCATACATTTCCGATGGTCTCACTAACTACACCTTCTTTTCCACTGGTGAAACACGTTCTATCAAATCTAACCTGACCTGTGAAACTAAAAATCTAATCTACATGATCCAATGTAACCGCTGTAATTTACAATACATAGGAGAGACTAAACGACGCTTAAAAGACCGCTTTAATGAACACCGCCGCACCATAGATAACCCTAATACTAAATCTAAGCCCACCACAGCCGCAGAACACTTCCTCACCGCTCCTAACCACACCGCTAACGACATGCAATTAATCCCCATAGAAAAAGTCTACTCTAACCGAGACTCAATCCGCAAGGCCAGGGAAGCCTTTTTAATCTCAAAAGGCAGAACACTTTTTCCACATGGCCTCAATATTCGCGAAGAAATGTACTAGCGTTTTTTCCTTTTATTATTTTTTATTATCATTATTTCATTTGCTTCATATTTTTTACTGTCAATCACTTTAGTTTAACGTAGTTCCGCTATTGCGCAAATATTTGTCAGCTATATAAGCGTATGTCCCAATGTAAATTTCCATTGTACCTGAAGAAGGCTGGTTTGGCCAGCCGAAATATAGTAACCTTTAAACCGTATTTCTACGTTGTATCGGTCTCTGCTTCTTGTATCACTAAATAAAGCAAAGTTAATGGGCAAATAAAAATCTTAACTTTGAAGAAACTTCTGGAGCATGAGGGATTATTTCACTCTTTCACCCTGATCTGAAGCTACTAGCCTGTTCCAGGCTCCTAGAGAGACGCGCGAAGGAGAGGGCGAGGGGACGAAAACGAGGGGGGCTGCCTGGAACAGGCTATGAAGCTACGAGAGTAGGGCAAACCCGAGTACGTGACAGATCTGACAGAGAAAAATTATAATTAAGGTTGCATGACATTTGCAAAATATTTTCGTAACGTCTTTAAGCATTGAAGAAGGTACTTTAACACAACACGGTATACTTTTTATTTCTACTTGCTACTGCTATTTACAAACAACAAGATTTCAAGGTATTTCTTATACGCTACGTTAAAATTCCGCTGCTGTGAAGCGATAAACATTTTGAATGTGGAGATTAATTATCATATTGAAAGTCTTGATCTCAGATAACCAAATGCGCGTGTACAAGCATAAAAATCTGACAGAAATAAAAATACTACCGCAGGCGATCGACGATATATTTCCATTTGCTACTAAATCATACTATTTATTAGCTACTAGAAAGGCATTTTTTATACTTTACGCGAAATTTCCGCCTCTAGGAAGCGATAAACATTTTTCAGATTGGGATCTAATTAGCATATTGACAGTCTTGATCTCACAGGTATAAAAATAGCCTGCGAGCAAGCTCTCTTGGGGGTGGGTGGCGGAAGGGGGGAAAGAGGCCCCCCCCCACCCCCAAGAGAGCTTGCTCGCAGGCTAGTATAAAAATCTATTGTCGAAACCTCAAGAATTCAGAGAGATGAAAATGTTACTGAGACGGTACAGTGACTACACTATTTGCTTTTACTTCCTACTACTCTATACTTGCAACAAGAAAGATATTTTTGATACTCTACGCGAAAATTTCGCTGCTATGAAGCAATAAACATTTAATTTGGATGTAGCCTTACTCTACGCGAAAGTCCCACCGCTATGAAGCAATAAACATTTTGAATGTTCCGATCTAATCAGCATATTGAAAGCCTTGTAAAAGCATAAAAAACAAGAAGCTGTTTCCAGCTTATACTCGGGCCATATTTGACTGTGTGGTGCGTAAAGCCTACAATCTTTCAACAGTGATAACCTCTAGCATCGCAGATTCCCCCAAACAGTACAGATAGCCTGCGAACAAGCTCTCTTGGGGGTGGATCCTCTTTCCCCCTCCCGCCCCCCACCCCCAAGAGAGTTTGCTGGATATAGTGAGGCAATAAGTAACCACCAGATAGAATTGCATTTCTTGCAGTCAGAATGAAATACAGGGAAAAACGACATTTGTCATACGAATGCTTTTTATAATCCCCGGGGCTTTAATCCTTACGTTTTCACCTTTCGATTAGAGACAGAAACCATTTGTACGGTCTTAATATGTATGTGACGCCGGGTCAATGACGGATCGTAATTTTTGGTATGATATAGACCCTAGGAGGTACTCCCTTATGTGACCTCAACGGGGACGTTCGGCCCGATAGGGTATGGTTTTCAGGGTGTTTTGTCTTGAACGGGGTATCTATTTCATCACTTTCTATCTTAAACAGGGTATCCCTACATGATTGTGATTGTGATTGTGATTGTGATTGCCAATGCATTAAAGTACAGTAAGAAACTAATGTATTCTTATTTCATTCTCGTCTTAAACAGGGTGTGATTTTGGGTTAAATGTCTTAGAAAGGGCCTGAAAATTTTGAATTCTGTTATTAACAGGATAGGGAAATCGGAGAATTGTGTCTTAAGCAGGGTCAGGGTTTGAACTCCCGGGCCGCACGTCACTACCCAAGCATCTGTTGAGTACCAGTCCCCCCCCCCCCCGGGATCTAGAGTAACGTTACCCATCACGCGTACATTTATATCCTTGTACGTTTTTCAATGTCTCGCTGTTTATATTTTTAAACAAAATTTAGGGGAAAGCATTTGTTATTCACCTTTCATTTGAAGACAGAAACCGTTTCTACATTGATTGTTTTTCTATAGTAAACGTGAGACGTCTTTATCTATCTTGGCCCGCGAGGTCATAGACTGATTTAGTTGCCAAATTTTCGGTTAAACAAAACTAACCTTGAGACACTCAGGTTAGCCTAAAAAACACTCCGGTTAGCCTAAAGAGCACTTCAGTTAGCCTAAATAGCACTTATGTTAGCTTAAATAGCTCCCCGGTTAGCTTAACGGTTAGCAGTTTATGGTTGTTTATGCCTCGCATGTTTTGTTCATGCCTCGCACGTCTGGCTCGCATATTGTAAACACTCCTCACGGCCCGAAAACAAAGAACACGACCGAGAATTTAAAGAATTTGATAACACGACAGAAAACGTAACTCGTACCAGCCGAATACGAAAAACCAGACCGAGAACAATAACTCGTGGCCCGAAGGCTCCCGGCCCATCGCGACCCCAAAAAGAAAAAAGAATTTGATAATGCTACCGAAACCTTAACTCGGTCCGCCTTACGGCCCGAGTAATTATTATAGAAATCTCATAAATTCAGGGAGAGAAAAACTGTGTGCTACCGTATTGTTCATCGCAAATGATCCTGAATATGTCCTTGTTCGTCAAAGAGTAAAGGAAACAAAACCTGTAAACTTGAGTTGTAAGACGATCCGAACACAGTCTGCTGGCCGCTTTACACAAACTCCAGCGAAGCACGAGGCAGAAAGCTTTCCGCAACCAAATTATGACGTCATTCAAAATGGCGCCGAAAAGGTGAACCATTGAACGAAAAAGCATGGGTCAGCTTTCGCTTGCGTGCACAGGGCACCTACGCGATAACAGGCAACCCAAAAGATTATGTAGTTCTTCAAGTTCCAAAACCAGCCGTCTAGCCAAATATACACTCCCTGTTCTTGAAAAACGTTTTTTTGTTTTGGCGGGAGGTGAGGGGAGGGAGGTTCGCTTGCGCGTGAAAACTAGCGGACCAGTTTAGAACACAGCTTAGTGCCCTCTTTTCAACAGTCACTTTATATTTTCTACCGTATGGCACTTATCTTTGCAAATATCAAGAACGACGTGGACAATTACTATAGTGTTCCCAAACTACAGCAAAAGGCTAACATTAATGGTTGGAGGTTCCATCTATGATACAGTAACAAGTAGAGTAGACATTGCAAGCTGTATGGGGCAACACCTGCATTTTATGTCTACACGTAGCATCTTCCTTGACTGCAAAACAGTCAAATTTTTGTCTTTCAAGTGCAGATACGATACTCGGAGAAGCACAAAAAGCCTGGAATGTCATTCGAGTTCTCTTTTCCTACTGGATAATGTGCATGTGGCATAATTAAAATTATGCCACATAGACACTAGCTTGTTGAACATTAGCCAGTTCAAAGCTCTCAGTTGTGAGAACGCCCAAATTTCAAACCAAAACCCGAGGAAACAAAATGAGTGGAATTGTGCAGAGAGAGGGTGGTTTTAAATTCGGGTTCATGTTATCGCGGTTCTCACTATTCTGGAGCTTGGAACAGGCTAGGCTGCAAAACAGTCTTTTTGTACGGTGGTCCGTCGTAGGATCATGTGCGGTCGTTTCTTGTAGGAAAATGTCTCTAATTGCTACTGTATCATAGATGGAACCTTCAGCCTTTTGCCGGTAGTTAGGAAACACCATAGTAATTGTCCACTTCGTTCTTGATATTTGCAAAGATAAGTTCTCACGCGCAAGGAACCTCCCTCCCCCCTTGACTCCCCCCCCCCCCCCTTCCCCGCCAAGAAAAAAGACCAGTTAATTTTCAAGCACGGTTTTGGCTAGACGGCTGGTTTAGGAACTTGAAGAACTACATATTTACAGAGGTAAAATACGGAATTGTTTCTCGTTTGTTACTTGTTCGCCTTCGTAGCGCGTGGGAAGATAGTTCGGCTATCACGTCCCACGCGGTTTTGATCACGCCTTAGTTTGTCGGAGTTACGCAGTTACAAGGATTTGTTACAAGGATTAGAAAAGAGTTACTGGCGCTGCAGATCAGATCACTGTGGTAAGTCCTCCTTGTATTAGCGAGTGTTTTCGAATTCAGGGCTAGAATAAACTGCTAGTTTATAGCAATTTCATAAATATTTATACTGCGATGCGACAATCACATAGCTGATCTCTGCTGTTAACTTTGACCTCTTCTAAGTGAATTTATACCATCTTCGCTTGATAATTCTAAAGTAATAGGCCTTATCACGGTTTTCGACGCCATTTTGACGAGTGGGCAAACACGTCTTAAATAACAGTGTTTGTTTGGAAATCCGATGTCACATAATTTTCAAAAAACATCGCATCTGAAAAATTCATGAATTGGAAACTTTTGGCACTAGGAAAAAGATTTTAAGTAAAAAAAAATGAGGGATGTAACTGTGCCAGAAAGCGTCCAGTCGTGTTTTGAACTTTTCATACATTTGTCTCTATAGTGAACCACAGGGCGACCACACAAACTATGTGACCGTTTGTATTTTGAATTTATAGAGGCAATGTATGGGAATATCGAAAATCCTCGTATTATCGTACTAGATTGCGATAGATATTCTCATTTAACATCAAAATAAACGTATTTTTACCTTAAATGTTGTGTGTTGTCGTTCCTGAGGTTGAAGACGGCGATTTTAGCTATTTGAAGGGTTCGGCGTTGAACGTTCACTGGAGCGTAATAGAAGAGAGACAAGGGAGGAAAACCGGTCCAGCACCGGAGCGATTTTTCCCCAAAAAAACGCATCGCTCCGATTTCAAACTTCACAGCATAAAGGTTGAAAGATTTTCGATTCTTCTCGTACCTTCCAATCGAAAATCCATCCAAACGGCCCGGAGCTAGTCCTCGAAGAAAATCAAAATCCCACAGTATTCGAGCGACTGGAATGCGTAGCAAAATTTATACGTGCCAGCCCTCGTGCCAGCCACGAACCGTCCCGCCGGTTGCCCCTTTCTGATTGGACGATTGTTAGACAATCGTCCAATCAGCGGCGGGACGGTGGCTGGCACGTATAAATTTTGCTACGAATTCCAGTCGCTCGAATACTGTGGGATTTGCTCCGGGTCGTTTGGATGGATTTTCGATTGGAAGGTACGAGAAGAATCGAAAATCTTTCGACCTTTATGCTGTGAAGTTTGAAATCGGAGCGATGCGTTTTTTTGGGGAAAAATCGCTCCGGCGCTGGAACCCTTTCAAAACAAGGATTCCTCCCTTGTCTCTCTTTTATTACGCTCGAGTGAACGTTCAACGCCGAACCCTTCAAATGGTTAAAATCGCCGTCTTCAACCTCCGGAACGACAACACACAACATTTAAGGTATAAAAACGTTTATTTTGATGTTAAATGAGAATATCTATCGCAATCTAGTACGATAATACGAGGATTTTCGATATTCCCATACATTGCCTCAATAAACTCAAAATACAAACGGTCACATAGTTTGTGTGGGCCCCCTGTTTAGCGAACCAGCCGTGAACTGCTACTAAAAATAGTTCGCGGGAAAAAAATACAGGGAAATGAATGGAAAGTTCAAAACACGACTCGATGCTTTCTGGCATAGATAGATCCCTCCAATTTTTTTTTTAAAATCCTTTCCCTAGTTCCAAAAGTTTCCAATTCATGAATTTTTCAGAAGCGATGTTTTATGAAAACTATTTGACGTCGGATTCCCATACAAACACTGTTATTTCAGACGTGTTTGCCTACCCGTCAAAATGGCGTCGAAAACCGTGATAAGGCCTATTGCCTTTCCTGTCTTAAAAACTCAATCAACAGATGAAGTAAAGCTTAGATTGAAATACTCTGACTTTTGGTATTTCCTGACTGTTGTATTTTTGAAAGTAGCCGAAGCAGAATAATGTAAACAGTTTCCTATTACACAATAGCCCTTTCACGGTTAACTCTGCTCATTTGAATTACAACTAAATGTAGCGTGTATGTGAGGCAACTTCGGACTATTTTGTAGTTTTAGCCCGAAATTGCCTCGCATCCACGTTGGATAACATTGTAATATAAATGAGAAAAATCAACAGTGAAAAGGGCTATTATAGCAAAATGTGCCTAATCCTGACTTCTACATGTGTAAAAATACATGAGTTGACAAAATCATGCAAAATGTTATCCTACTAAGTTTAACAGAGAATAAGCTACTATTAGCAATTTCTGTACAGCTTATAGAAAACATATTCTTTGTGGCAAGTGATAAATTAACAAAGGCCTTGATTTGTAGCGTGACGGCCGTTGTTCGTTTCACAGGCTCTCCTCGTGTCAAAGGGTGTCAGTAAAACGCGGGGTCATTTTTTTTATTACTTTTTTTTCTTTATATTTTTCTTTCTTTCTTTTTTTTTTTTTTTTTTTTTTTTTTTTCAACATCACAGGTCATTTGTGTCAAATAAGGATTTTAAAAAGTTAAGTCTCTAAAGCTTACTAGTTTAGGATAGGTCATTTGGTGACAACACTCGATGCGGTTCCGTATTCTGGCGGACATTGGTTCCGTGAATTGACTACCTTTTATTCTTCCAAGAAACGAAATGAGGCAAAAAATACAAGGTACGAGACAATATATTTCCTTGAACTAACAAGTTCGTGAACTAGAATGTGCATGAACTTACTATGAACACCCCCGCCGCCTGCCATGACCGTGCTCGTTTGTTACACTCAATCCATCAGTCACGCGTGACTACTATTTCCGAGAATGAAATAAACATGCGTTCGGTTCCTTTGTAAAGCTCGGCATTTGAATGGAATGTAGAACATTTCTCTGGAAATCTTTCCGAAAAAGACGCATTAACTGACAAAAAAAAGATTCAGAATACTTGAGAGACAATTGTTATTCTTGAAATACTTGTGCTGTAATGTAAAGAAAAATTATACCGTCAATAAACTAGGGAAATTTCTACGAGAACTCTGAAATCTCATTGCCGACATCGAAACTGACATGTAAATAGGCCTTATCACGGTTTTCGACGCCATTTTGACGAGTAGGCAAACAGGCTTGAAATGGAAATCCGATGTAAAATAATTTTCCTAAAACATCGCTGCTGAAAAATTCAAGAATTTGAAACTTTTAGCACTAGGAAAACGATTTTAGGAAAAAAAATTGGAGGGATGTAGCTGTGCCAGAAAGCGTCCAGTCGTGTTTTGAACTTTTCATACATTTGTCTGTAAAGCGAACCAGCCGTGAACTGCTACTAAAAATAGTTCGCGGGAATTCGAAAAAAAATACCGGAAAATGTATGGAAAATTCAAAACACGACTGGACGCTTTCTGGCACAGTTACATCCCTCCAATTTTTTTCTTAAAATCCTTTTCCTAATGCCAAAAGTTTCCAATTCATGAATTTTTCAGCAGCAATGTTTTGTGAAAATTATTTGACATCGGATTTCCATTTCAAGCCTGTTTGCCTACTCGTCAAAACACAGTTAATGCGTCTTTTTTGGAAAGATTTCCAGAGAAATGTTCTACATTCCATTCAAATGCCGAGCTTTACAAAGGAACCGAACGCATGTTTATTTCATTCTCGGAAATAGTAGTCACGCGTGACTGATGAATTGAGTATAACAAACGAGCACGATCATGGAAGTTCATAGTAAGTTCATGCACATTCTAGTTCACGAACTTGTTAGTTCAAGGAAATATATTGTCTCGTAATTCAAACTTGACGTACCAATTGGGTTTCTTATGTGTCGAAATTGGATGAAATTTTGCTAAATTTTTAAACTGCCGAAATGGAGTTTCTTCTAACGGCCGAAGAATTTCCAATTTTCAAGCTTATTTAAATTCAACGAGTGCATTATGAAGAAGAGGGATGTGTTTATATTTTGTAAACATTTCATTAATGGAGAACATCGCGTTTCTTTCTACCAGCGAGATGAAAATGAGTATTTTTTAGTAAGTTTCGTGACCGAAAGGACGCTAATTTGCCGTATTTCAAACTTTGCCCGATTTCGAAAAAATAATTAAACACGCTGACGAAACTTTTAACGTTATTTTTGAAAATACTCCACTATAGAGATTATATGGGCAAAATATGAAGGAATTCGAAATTTCACGACTGACGCCCGATTTTTGATAATTTCAGAAATCAGCTCTTAATTCAGGGGCACCCAACGGATCGTTTCGGTAAATTATCTGTTCGAAAGGCCCTTAATCCCCTACAATTTTCTTAAGGTTACCGTGTACCTTCAAGGGTAGCTTCAGTTAAACGGATATAGCGCCTCTCAGTTACATCACAGGTAACAAAAACCCTATATCAAATTAAAACTTATAGAAGTGGGTATTCAAATATTTTATTGCTTTTCCAGGAAAATAAATTCCCAGGTTTTCCGTAAAGTCGGAACTTGAAGGTCCAGATTGTCGTTCAAGAGTTCCAACTCAAAGCGATTTTTATATTTTGGAAGTTTTTTTTTCTCCCCCACGTCAGGATCCCGAAAGCTTAAAAAACGTGTCGGGGTTTTCCTTTATTCGATTTCGTTCAAAAGTTACAAAACATTTTCAAAACTGCGAGAAAACCATGCGGAGTGAAGGCACGGAAATGGCTTTCAAGGAAAGAATTTTTAGAATTATTGAATTCCCCGACACGCTTTTGTTGGTTATATATTTTTCTAGCATCTGGCCAAATTTTACTAAAATTGGCCAAATTGCGTTGTTGAGTTGTAACTCTTGAAAGTGTCCCCTGCAAGCAAAAATTAAAGTTTGAGAAAACAGCGCTTGAAAAAAATTCTCGCTACACAAACAAGTACCCCTCCTTAACGCCTTTATGGAAAATTAGCCAATCATTTTGCAAGCTACTTTTTCTTCCGGTCACCTCCTGTGAAAATTTTCTCGCAGTTTTGCACGTACTCGCGTCCCAGGGTAATCAATTTCTTCACCATTTTGTTGAGGCCTACTCTGGGACCTTAAGTCGCCGTAACTTTGGGCGACTTAGGGCGGTTTAAGGCGATTTAAGGCGACTTAAGCAAAACACACTGTAAAATTGAAGCGATTTTAAGCGATTTAAGCCGATTTTAGGCGACTCAAGGAGAATTTTACACAAGGTGCAGTGAGTAAGCTAGACTGTTGCCCATGTATAGTTAGGCCTATTAATATACCACAGTGGACATATACAATTAATTTGCCTTGTTTAGGTCCCAATGGATATGGAACCCTTAACCTTAAAGGCGAACAGGGTGTGCTTGCCTGTGAATGATTTATTGTAATCCACCAATCAGGGAACTTTGTTTGATGGGGAGTGTTGGGAGTGCGTAACGTTTAAGTTTTCAGTGAAGTCGCGTTCATATATCCAACTAAGTACCATTTTACTAATTTTGAGTTTTAGTTTTTCTCGATCGTCGATATGTAGCCGGTGAACACAGGGGCACCCAACGGATCGTTTCGGTAAATTATCTGTTTTAATCCCCTACAATTTTCTAAAGGGGATTTTCTCTTCGAACTTTCGTGATATGGGAAATTTAAGGCCTAGTGTTTTCGGATTGACAAAAATGTCGTTTCGGGTACCGAAAAAAGGTCAGTTAAGATTTTCAGAAAGGAAATAAGACCTAAGGTTTTCGGGAAATGGACAAAAATGCGGTGAGGGTAAAAGGCGGAAAGAGTTTGCGGAATGGTATGTGGCATGGCGTACGGAATGGCATAATTATGCGAAATACGATTTACGCGGGGAATAAATTAACTGAAGAGCGCATCCTGTTTTCGAGCAGCAGTTTTTTCGATGTTACGGACTATTAAACAACCAAACAACAGATCGAGGATTAGAAAATATACGCCTGGGATAGAACATGTCTGATCGCTGGTTAGGAAGTGAGAGTGAAGAAATCGATGAAGTTTCGCATTCAAGGAACTAAGAATAAATTAAATTTCTAGTTGACAAAAAGAACGTGGCAGCGAGTAGCCTAGACAAAAAGCAACAGGCCAGACTGGAGAAATAACATCAGTTCAAGGTAAAACTATTTTTTTAAGAAATTTTAAATTTAGACTCGGTCATTTTATCAGACTCTGTGGCGGTTACAATTTGTACAACTCATGGGAAAAATATGTTCTACTTTTTCTCACCTTACATTTTCGTCGAGCGGCGAGTACGCAAGTCACTGTTGAGCTGCTGAGCTAGCTACCTAGCTATTCAATACGGCGATTCAGGTAGCTATAGTTCAGTTACGCGTATCGAACTAAACATATCCGTCTTTAATTAAGGTCTTTCAGTGCCTGACGTCCCAACCTAAAATGAGGTTTAAAAGCGAAAAAGCCCTAGAGCAAAAAAGCAGGTGACAAGTATGGTGTCTAATTATCGACACTGGTTGTGTGGAAGGTTGTGAAACTATTCTTATCACAAATGCATTTTGGTCAAATTGTTGTTCATTTTCCCGCTCATGATAAATGAATCATCGAGCATACAGGGTATGAGAATTGATCTTTTACCGAGGGTTTAAAAAAAAGAAAAAATGTTTATTATTTGCCTTCGGTAAAGGATTAATCTTTGTCCTGAGAAGACTTCACGCTGCCACGTTATTTTTGTCAACTGCGCATGGAGTAAAGTGAACATGAAATTTAATTTACTACGGATTTACTCATAGTTCCTTGAATGCGAAAACTATAAACAGTTTTCATCGCTTTCTTTACCCTCACTTCTTCCAAATCAACAATCAGACGATCAAATCCTCGAATTGTTGTTAATAAGTTAGCAAGAGTCCGCAGCATCAAAAAAGCTGCTGCTCTTATAAAATTGGCGCGAAAACAGGATGCGCTCTTCAGTTAATTTATTCCCCGCGTAAATCGTATTTCGCATAATTATGCCATTCCGCACGCCATGCCACATACCATTCCGCAAACTCTTTCCGCCTATTACCCTCACCGACAGAAATGCCCTAGTAGTTTCGAAAAGACTAAAGTTCCCCTAGAATGACCGAACAAATAAAAATATTATAGCGCAGCCTAAAATGAACCTACAAAGCTTTAAAGGCACTCTAGCCTCCCACGCAGACGTTCTCTCCAGATAGACTAAAATAGCGTTTCAAAGGATCTGAGAGAAAACTGTCGTTGGGTGCCTCTGTGAACAGGCTCCCAAGTGGGGTTTAGGGCGAGGAGAAATATCGAGCTCGGAAAGGGGGCGAGAACTGAAAGGGAGAGAGAGCCTATGTTGCGCTCCGCTTGCCCGACTCGCCAATCTCTCCCTTCGCACTATGCCCCAGTTGGAAGCCTGTTCACATGATCAAAGGCTGGTCGATAGCTGGAAAGCTTTGACGGTTGACGGTTATCAAGGAGAAATTTTATTCATGAGTTTAAGCTAATATTAACTTTTGTGTCAACTTTTTGATATTATCAATTGTGTTCTGGATGTTGTTTTTTGGTTAGAAACGCGTTATCAATGTAGTAAATTAAATTATTGATATTTTGAAACCAGAAGTTCTTCCAGACGGAAGTTAGTTGTGACTATATTTGGGAATGACAGGGATGTTGTTCCAAAGGGGAAATCCCGTTTAGTCAAGGCTACATTAAGCAATCTCCAAATTAGGTTTATGAATATTCAAATTAATTAATGAATTTCTCAAGTTATAGGAGAAGACATCTGATTCCCTTGTGAAAATCTCTCTCAGATATGATGGGGGGAATATTATTCACGATTTTGTGCTCCCCTATGGTTCAATCTTTCCCAGCCTAAGTCATTCACACTGCCAGTAAAACACTAGATCGTGCTTCATAGTTTGAGAGCGATATTGAAACGTTTGACAAGTTTCTGTGACATGTTCTTTGTTAGACTGTTCACAGTCCCACTATTTTTCCGTGGGATTCTCGAGACTGGCATGCTTTGATGGAGTTGCCGCCATCCAGATCGCGCTCGCGCAAGATGGCGGCAGCTCCATCGAAGCCTACCAGTCTCGAGAATCCCACGCAAAAATAGGAGGACTGTGAACAGTCTAGTTCTTTGTGGCCAGCAGAGAAAAGAAAACAAAATTAAAAAAATGAAAATGAAAAATAAAGAAAAAAAAAAAGGCAGGCAGAAAGAAAGAAAAAAAGAAAGAAAGAAAGAAAGAAAGAAAGAAAGAAAGAAAGAAAGAAAGAAAGAAAGAAAGAAAGAAAGAAAGAAAGAACGAACGAAAGAAAGAAAGAAAGAAAGAAAGAAAAAAAAGAAAGAAAGAACGGACGAACGAACGAACGAACGAACGAACGAACGAAAGAAAGAAAGAACGAACGAAAGATAGAAAGAAAGAACGAACGAACGAACGAACGAAAGAAAGACAGACAGAAAGAAAGAAAGAAAGAAAGAAAGAAAGAAAGAAAGAAAGAAAGAAAGAAAGAAAGAAAGAAAGAAAGAAAGAAAGAAAGAAAGAAAGAAAGAAAGAAAGAAAGGCAGGTAGGCAGAGAGAAAGAAAGAACGCACGAACGAACGAAAGAAAGAAAGAAAGAAAGAAAGACACAAAAATTATCAACAATCAATTAAACAGTTATCTGCAGCACTCATTAAAAGAGCTGTACAGGCAAGAGTTTAATTTTAACCGCGTACTTTTTAATTACATCTTAATAATCTAATTGTTCCTTGCATTTATGTTTAGCTTTTCTGCGTGCATGTGACAGCTGACGCAAGAAGAGAAAAGACAAGGCCATGAGCTGGGGAAGGAGATATTCAAGAGCCTCCTCTTCTCCCTTTCCTGTGTCACCAAGTAGGTAGTTATTACCGTAAAGGCATCTGTAGAGATGTTAATATATATAGATAAGTTATGGATATTGAAAGCGACTGGCATAGATATTTTAACCATTTTGAAAGTATGAGTTCGACCAGATCGTTACGGAGCAATGTTGATCGCATTAACCACTTTCCACTGCATTAGCAGGGCACTGACCCTTAAAACCTATTAAAAAAACCAATTAAAAATGACAGCTTATAGATAACAACTCCGCATATTGTTATTCAATGACCAGAACATCGGGTTAGAACATTAGAAGTGAAGGGGAATAATCGTCGAGCTTCTTTGAAAAGGCCAAAATTCGAATTTTTCTTCAAGGCCCAGAGTAAAAGAAATTGACGACACAAACGCCCGAAGTGTAATTAAGAGCGTGGCTCAAGACAACTGGAAAACTGTTGATAATATCATTTTAAAGCATCCTGCGGTGAACCGCGCGGATGCAAAAATTACATTGTACTTGTTGGCACAAATGTCTTTTAATAATTGTGGGATCTTCTTGAAGGCAACTGCTTTTAAACCAAAGTCTTTTGACTGCAACTGGTCTTGGAAAATACTGCGAAACGGAACAACAACAACAATCGAGGCCGTGTTGGCAAATTCGAAGCTTTGATAAATGATGGATTTCACTTTTTAACGTCTTTCGTGTTGCTGCAGCCGTAAACAACGCACCTCAGCACCATCTTTCTTCCTTTGCATAAAGAAAAACACTGAAACAGAGAATCCGCGAAAGTGGCGTTCTTGTATTGACGTCACAGGTCCACTATCCCTAGTCTCCCGCCTTGCGCGGTTTTGTACACACCCGGAAGTGAAATTTCACGTGTTTGACCGCCTCAAACGAGGGGAAGAAAAATTTTCTTACGATTTTCATACGAGAACAACAAGAAGATTCGATCAAGAAAATAATAAAAAAAAAATCTGTCATATACACTTTAACGGAATGGAATTGTTATCCGTTTTGCAGTAGAAATGTTTGATCCTTTGTGGGTAGTTTGCCAATTGGAATTACGATTTTAGAGCTAGTAGCTAATTTTGTTGCTCCCAGTCTCAAAGAGACTTGACAAAAAGGTATCATTAATTTTTTTCCAAGAAGCCGACTTTTCTTAATGTATACATGTTTCGGATATTCCATCCATCTTCAGTACAAGAAACAGAACCCGCTAGTGGGTGTTATATAAATGCAAAAAGGGTTTGATAGTGTTTAGAATACACTCTGTTTTTTTTTTTTTTTATAAGAACGTCTAATTTTGGAGCTGGGACTGAACGTTCTTGTATTCTATTGCGATTTGAGGCTGAAAACGTTCTTAAGATGTTCTTAAATTAAATGCTCGGGGGGGGGGGTACTCGGGTATAAACATGACCGGGGGGGGGGAGGGTCCGACGGAGCCTAATATTTTGCACCCAAAAAAATACATGGACCTTATATTGTGCTACCAAAAAAATACAAGACTGGAAATCGTGCTTTCGGATCCTGCCGGAACTTTGGCTTGAATTGTGTAAGAACTATTAGCCTGGCGGAAATTCAAACCCAAAAAAATACGCGCAGATTTTTCAGACCCAAAAAAATACAGGAGTTGAAAATTTTAGACCCAAAAAAATACGTCGGACCCCCCGTCACGTTTATACCCGAGTATCCCCTCTGGGGCTCTCAGAGGGTAGGAATTTTTCCCCCTAAAGCATCAGTTGAAACAAGAGAGGATCAAGGGGTACCCCTTGATCCTCTCTTGGTTGAAATAAAAGGTACGGTCAGTCTCCTTGCTGCGTAACTATTTTCGCTAGATTTTAGAAAGCTCCCAATCGCGTCTTATCATTCCTAGTAGTACAAGGAATTATTATCGGTACAAGCAAGGAATTGTTATCAACCCTAGGAGCCTCATGCCTCAGGAAAATGGCACACAAGCAAAAGCAAGCTGTGTCGTTGTCTCAGTCTTTTGTTGTGTTGATGGCGAGGGAATTATTTTATGATGACAAATGGCTAGGGTAAGATAAACCAATTTTTCAGTCGTTATGAAAGCACTGCCAAGATCAGCTGTTAAAATTATGTCTAAGAAAATGAAATCATTTGTTCCTCGCGAAGCGAGGTTAATAAATTTGTCGGGCCGAGCCGGCCCGAGCGGAGCTAAGCCGCGCGAATTCGAGCGAAAAATATATTTATATATATATATGTTTTTTTGAAGGTGTCCGCACTTGAATGACGTCAGACTGTCTGGCGTTGTCTGGACTCTGAAAATTTGCATACATCGGAAAAAATATGCGTGCATGATCAAATTTCAACTGCAATGTTCATCAATATTCACCGGATACAGAACTATCTCTCCTGAATATTTCCCTTTCTTTTAGAAATCTTTTTTGTGAAAGATTGCATTAAAGAAATTACACGTTTTGTGGCCGCGGTAAAATAATTTTCCGTGGGAAATAAATTCATCGAACACGACAGCGCTGCACGCCCGTTGTACATTGCGTCGCGTCAGAAATAGTTTTTAAACCGCAAACTAGCCTGTGGAACTACAAAAAGACCATGCTCATCAAAAAAAACCCTATGCCCCTTTTAATCTCCTCATTTGATGCTACAATACGAGTAAAGAGGGTTTTCCACCCAGCCGCAGCTTCGCGAGGTTTTGCGAGTCACGTATTTCTAGTAATATAGTTATAGGCGCAAAAGAAAGAAATTAAAATTTTCAACAGGAAAGCTTCGATTTACGACTTTAACCTTTCGAACACCAAGAGTGCAAAAACAGAGCAGAGCTTGATGTTCCAATAAATTATGGCATTTTTAAAGCAAAAGGATCTGTTTCTTTCTGATGTCTCTTATCTCTAGGAAAAATTGCTCCAAGAGCTCTTCTGCGTTCTCTTTCATGGCTCAGGTCTGTCAATTTGATCTTCTTGTCGTAGCGCCGAACGGCAGACACGGTAATTTTTACAATATTCTTCGCCGCTTGGTTTCTTTTAAATTTCTAAATATCCACGGCATCTAAGCTAGGATAACAATGCTCTGTTTTCGTTTTTGGGTACTAGTATGGTTGCTCTTTTAATTCTTGCTTCTGGTTGAGAGGTTTATTTATCACTGTTTTCATGTTGTTGTTTATATCTCGGCGGTAACAAATTTCAAGTTCAATAAAATTTGCTGGTAAAATGTTCAAACCTACTAGCTCGTCTATTTCATCAAAGGTAGGTGCTTTATGGACTGTACATTTTTGCATTTTCTTCGTTTTGACGTAAAAATGAAAGCCAAAAATTCAAATAACCCGCCCCGAGAAAAAATTTCGCGCACTGATATTACCATGGCTACAGTTTCACTGAAGTAAGAATTTCTCTTTCACTCAGCGTACATTTTGGACTTTATCCGTTAACTTTCTACAACAAAATATCAGTATCGGGATTAAAAACTGGGAGAGAATATATTCCGCATTGGGTTCCGTCGCCTCGCGACTCCGCCCAATATATTTTCTCCCAACTAGCCGCCATTATAAAGCCGTTATGCCGTCTCAAAGTCAAGTCCTTTGTTAAATTATCACTTGCAACAAAGAATATGTTTTCTATAAGCTGTACAGAAAATGCTAATAGTAGCTTATTCTCTGTTGAACTTTGTAGGATAACATTTTGTATGATTTTGTCAACTCATGTATTTTTACACATGTAGAAGTCAGGCATTGGGCATACAGTAGAAAATATAAAATGACTGTTGAGAAAAGGTCACTAAGCTGTGTTCTAAACGTCCGCGAGTTTTCACCCGCAAGGTATGATTTGTAGCGTGACGGCCGTTGTTCGTTTTCGTGTCAAAGTACCCTTCACATTTTGGTCTCTCAACGGGGTACTTTTGCAGTGCCGACAGAAATATTTCATCAACACAGTATACTACAAAGGTTGTGCTTCAACAATGTCTTCATTTTAAATTCAAACTTGACGTACCAATTGGGTTTCTTTTGTGTTGAAATTGGATGAAATTTGCTAAATTTCTAATCTGCCGAAATGGAGTTTCTTCTAACGGCAGAAGCATTTCCAATTTTCAATGAAGAGGGAGGGATGTGTTTATATTTTTTAAACATTTTGTTAATGGAGAACATCGCGTTTCTTTCTACGAGCGAGATGAAAATGGGTAATTTCTAGTAAGTTTCGTGACCGAAAGGACGCTAATTTGCCGTATTTCAAACTTTGCCCGATTTCGAAAAAAATAAAACTATAGAGAGAATATGGGTAAAATATGAAGGAATTCGAAATTTCAAGACTGACGCCCGATTTTTGATAATTTCAGAAATCGGCTCTTAATTGCATGTCAGGGGGAAATGCGCAAAACTTTTCTTAGCTAAATGTCGATGCTCTTATGGAGCAACCTAGAACATTCCAAGTGTAGCCTGCGAGCAACAGGTTATTACAAGTGTAGAACAAGGAAATTTCAGAAGGTATGAGGTTATCTCTAAGCTACTTGTACAGCATACTGTCACGGTTAAGCCTTTAAATAATGACGCTTACCTGAGAAGCTAATAAGATACGCACTAAAAACCAATAGCGCGCTAAAGAAACCCATTAGCTGAATTCGAGTAAGATCCAAGACAACTTTGACCTTTCAAGCGAGCAGCATCATTGCCTTGTCATTTCCATGTCTCCAGTCGGTCGCTGCATGCTGAAACTCGCGAATCTAGTTTAAGCCAAGTTTTTTTGTGACCTCAGCGAGGCCAGGAACGCGTGACGAACCCCTGAGAACGTCTGCGTGGGAGGCTAAATTTACATGGACAATGACTTGCAGGTATAACTGACGTCAAAGAAATCCTTCAAAGCTAAAAAGCATAAGTACGTTATCACGTAACGGTTTTATACTTACACAAAATAACAGACATGCCTCAGGAAAATGGCACACAAACAATAATACATGTAGTTGCGGTTATTCATACCAAGGTATTTGGGACTCCCGTGGTAAATAATACCGAGGTATTTGCGGTCACACATAAGTAATTTCTCGAGGTCAATGTCGTCGTGGGTGACTTGTTTGGGGCGGGAAATAAAAAAGAGATTTGAGGATCACAGTTGCCTTTCAACACCGTTTAGGAATACTTGAACTATTACACTGTAATATCGGTAGAACAAATTTGCATATCTGTGGTTACGGTAAACTGAATTGCGCGTCTCCGATATTTCATTAAGTTTGGCAGATTTTCATTCAGTGAACTCGCCGTTTTCCAGAGCCGTTAGCTATCCGTTCAGTACCTGTCCGTTGCTTGATGGATTACTTTTACAGGGGCACTCAACGGAATATTTCGGTAAAATATGTGTTCGGATGGAAGGACCCCTAAAAGTTTCGAAAATTTTCGCCTAGCGATCCCCTACTGTAGACTTTTCGAGGTTTTTCGGAAAACCAGCAAGTTGCCCTAGAATTTTCGGAGATAACGTGTTCACGTTTTATAACTCCCGTCATTTTCGGATGGTGTTTTTGTCCGCTAAAATTTTCGTCTTATAAAAGCAGCCCTAAAAATTTCGAATTTCAATTCAGATATCATTAGAAATGTACATGTCTTATATATTGAACGATAATAGCGCTACTCCGCTAGTTATGGGCACTAATGATATGTAACATGATGTAATATATCAAACACGAGAAAGCGTGTTCCATCAGATATCTAATGAAACACACTGCTTTTATCTTACGCAGCGAAATCATTTCAGTGCTGCATCGAAATCGCTTTCGGTATAAGCTATGCGAAGGACAGCTGAGGGACACGAGCATGTGAATGTCAGTGTGCATGTTTTCATCTGGTGAAGTCATAATTTAACTTTTTAATTCAAGAGTCTTTTACCGTCATGAATTTGTTTATTCTTAGTGTGTTTTACAAAAACGGGACAAGTTCTTAATAAACTGATATCATTCAGGAAGTGTTCTGTTGAGGCTTTAAAAGGACCAAGATATAAAAATTAAATGCTACAGTTTAGCTAAGCTATTTACATGTAAGGAAAATAATTTGAATATCCTTAACAAATAGGGCCTTGTGCCTTGTGTGATCGAGACCTGAAACGCAAAATCTTCAAACTTCAAAAATTCTACTGTAATTGAACTGAACATTTTCAGAAAACAAGCGATTTTATACTTACAAAGAAGTCGCCATTCCGCCATGATCTTTAGACCACAGTACGTTTTTACTGCTATGAACATCGGTGGCATGTGGCATGACCTGCGTAATGTCATAATTATGCGAAATACGACTTTATGCGGGGAATAAATTAACTGAGGACCGCGTCATGTATTCGCGCCAATTTTGTTAAAGCAGCAGCTTTTTTGATGCTGCGGACTTTAGCCGAATACAACTAGACAAAAAAACGAGGATAAGATCGTCTGATCGCTGGTTAGGAAGAATTGAGGGTGAAGAAATCGCTGAAAACGGTTTATTGTTTTCGCATTCAAGGAACTACGTGCTATAGTCAAATTACTTGGGACAGAGCCCTCTCAATGTTGGCTCACAAGTTTGGTAAGAGCAATTGCCGAAAACAACATTGCCAGGGGCGAGAAGAGCAGGAGAGGGACATTTACCGTTTGGTTGTGAACTGTCCCAAGGGAACTCGACTGGCACTGTAGATATAGTTGTAAATCCGTAGTGCATGCATGTAAATTAAATTTCATGTTCACTTGTCTCCCTACTCTTCTTGCGACTTCCAACGGTTGACAAAAAGAACGTGACAGCGTGTAGTCTTATCAGGACAAAAGATTGATCCTTTTACCGAGGGCATTTAAGGGCAATAAACATTTAAGTCTTCTTTTATCTTGTTTTAAATAAACCCTTGAAAATGGATCAATTCCCTACCCTGTATACTCATGGATTCATTTATCGTGAGCAAATAGGCGGTGCATGACTAATATTGAGATCTAAAGGGTCTGCATGAACAACAATAGGCTTTATCACAGTACTCGACGCCATTTTGACGAGTAGGCAAACAGGCTTGAAATAACAGTGTTTGTATGGAAATCAGATGTCAAATAATTTTCATAAAATGTCGCTTCTGAAAAATTTATGAATTGAAAACTTTTGGCACTAGGAAAAGGATTTTAAGAAAAAAAATTGGAGGGATGTAGCTGTGCCCGAAAACGTCCAGCCGTGTTTTGAAATTTCCACACATTTGTCTGACAGCGAGCCAGCCGTGAACTGCTACTAAAAATAGTTCGCGGGAAAAAATACAGGGAAATGTATGGAAAGTTCAAAGCACGACTGGACGCTTTCTGGAACAGCTACATCCCTCCATTTTTCCCTAAAATCGTTTTCCTAGTACCAAAAGTTTCGCCAAGTAGGTAGTTTTTACCGTAAAGGCATCTGTAGAGATGTTAATATATAGATAAGTTATGGATATTGGAAACGACTGGCATAGATATTTTAACCATTTTGAGACTATGAGTTCGACCAGATCGTTACGGAGCAATGTTGATCTCATTAACTACTTTCCACTGGCTTAGCAGCACACTGCCTCTTTAATTTCATTGAAAATCCAATGATCGCAAGCAATCTGGGCAGAGTACATGTGTAAATCAGAGCATAAAGGTTTCCCCAAAAATTATGGTCCTTAACTTTTGATTCTGACTTACTGACTTACATTTTTTACCTTTAGCTTAAAATTACCTTTAAAAAACCTTTCCAACGACACAATCAGTTAACTTAAAGATTGGATTTAATTTAGTGTAATGGCTTTTTGAAATACCGTGTCCCTCTTTATAAATTTGTCATTTCATGATCGTATCTCCCGGTTCTTCAATCGATACCCCTTGATATCGCAATTCAAACTCCTCTTCATCATCATCTTCATTTCCAGGGCGCGATAACACATTATACACGATTAATATTAGGAAGGCGAGTCCCGCAAACAGTTGATAAGCTGCTCGAATACCAATAAAACTGATTAGTGAACCCCCTAAGATGGCACCGCCTCCCAGCCCGGTACCCATGTATAGACCAAACAGAATTCCTGTGGAAGAGACGTAATTACTTCGGTCTGGGGTCAATTTTTAATAATAAAGCGTTTACACTTGTATTTTACAGCCTGGGTGGTTGGTTTAACACGTACGTATACGTAAAGGAATACAATGACACGTTCAAACATGGGTTCAATAATCCTCGTTAATGACTTCTCACAATGTTTACTGGGTTCAATTTCTGCATGCGCTTGTCGAATAACACTATGGTTTGGTTTTTGTTCGTGTAAAGCTATTAAAAAGGACGTGTTCAATCAATAAGGGTACGAAACCAACAGAAAACGATGTTCTCATGTAAGGAGACACCGTGAAATCTTACATATGCGCAAAGTCATCGACTGTGAGCAGTCTCTTTCTCAATTACACAAATTTATTAAGCACTCGTTGGATTAACCAATTCAGGAAGTAGCAAAGCTGAGAAGTGGAGGCTGATGTCCAGAAATGCACGCCAGTGAGATTCATGAACTGTATCCTAGACATCACAAGGCGTTCCCCTACCCTTAATTCTCATCAAAACACAAATAATTCTGTCGAACTTGAAGTCATGTGAAAACGACAAAAAGCTGGGTGTCTGGAAGGGCCTGTGTATCCACCGGGGCGTATCGTGGCACACAAAGCTGAAGATTGAGCCTATGGGAAATGCCGCTGATGGTAGGATTTGTGGACAAAAGTACGACTGCTCGTTCTCAAGCACAGTCGAATAAACCGGTCAAAGTGGACACTTTTTTCGCAACACTTTTTCACACTTTTTAAGGTCATTGGTAAATACCCATTTTCTCCGCATGGTAGGGGACAAATAGTCTACAATGAAAAACCAGTTTAATCACTATGGCGTCATTTGCACTAAAAAAGATATATGTCCATAATTCAGCTTTACGCTGTACAGTAATGACTATTTCGTTGACTGTAGGTTCACCTCATCAGCGGTACTGTATCAAGAGTTCTTATTCCAGTACGAGAAATGTAAACGTTGTATCCCTGTCGGTTTTGAATTTGTTTCAGTTCTAACCAATTGCTTCCAGAATAACATGCCACCTAGGAAACGGTAAACGTAATAACGCCACATGTTTGTAAATTTCTCATATTGTACCGTGGTGAAATTTTCAATCGTATCTGTTGCACATCCCTTTTAACTTTACGCAGTCCCCGTTTTCTTCGCAAGAATATTCGGGCAACAAAACAGTAGGTGCATCAATGCTGACGCGCCCTGAAAAGTTTCTGGCCGTGCTGGCGGGGTATGAAGACAAAAAGTAGCACCCTACAGTCACATTACCTTGTGCAGAAGCTCCTAGTCCAGCTGACGAAGATTTCGATCCAACGTATGCCACACTTGGCACCCACGAAATTGCGAAAGCACTTCCAATCAAAGCGTGCAAGATGAGACCAAGCCATGGAGCCTGAATGACGGCAAAGCATGCAAAAATTATAGCATACACGGCCAAGCTAAGGCTTATTGTGTTGGCGTAACCAAGAAAGTCTAATATATAGTTTGTCAGGAAAAACACCACCGCGTTGAAGGCGTAGTGTAAGCTTGCCGCCAGACCTACAATAACTGAAGAGGCTCCCAGGTCATCCAAAAACCACAAAGTAAATTCCGTTTGAAATCCTTCCAGAATCCCAAGGCAAATGGACGTGATCCAAAACGCGGTTTTCGGCAACGAAGTGAACAGGCGTTTAATCCCATTAAAAGTAGCTTGGTTTGATGACTTGCAGCAATAGACAATCTTGATGCAGAAGATGCTGACAAAACCGATTGTCATTAGTGCAGCAAAGAAGTAAAAGGCAATTCTGTAGTCCTTACGAGATTGTCCGCAGTAGTAGTAAGTTGATTCATTTATTAAAAGTCCAATTGCTAACGTGCCTAAGGAGACAACAAATGAACTCCATAATCGGATCCGCCCATAACGACTTCTTTGGTCTCCCAGACAATCAATGAGACATCCATCCGCCACGGGATGAAGCATGGCGGAAAATATCTCGCCAAATATGGTCAGAGCCACGAGAATGTAAAAGATAACTATCATTTCTCCCTTATTAATGTAAATACTGTAATGGACAGAAGCTTTAAAGCCACTGGACGAAGGCTTGGAGTCTTTTTCGGTGGCGAGCCAGCTTGGAAAACGTCGCCCACTAATGTTGTAATCCTTCCCCTTTCCTTCAAATGAACGCGTTTTGGGCGTTTTCATAAATCCAGGAGAAGCGATATATATTTACTTATTTCTTGTGTGTAAATTACGTTTTGTAGTAAACATCATCCAGTTCAGTAAAAGCACGATTCAGCTTGTTTGAATCAAGCAGTGATCGTCCTCCACGAACAAGTTTCTCGCTAAGTGCAAAGTTTGACAATGAGTTATTTTGATGGATGACAAGGCATTCTTGATGCCTTGGTTGAACAGCTAGTATGAGCATTGTCTTCAATATCTGATGCAAGCTTATGCTCCCATGAATAAAACATACTTTCGTTTTTGATACCTGTCTGCGAGTAAGCCCCAAAGAGGTGAAATAAGAGCTAAACGTAAAGGGCGAATGATGACCAAGATACCAGTTTCGACAGCTGAAAATCCGAGTTGTTTGAAGTACACAGGAAGGTATGGGATATGGGAGCCACCTGCGCCATAAATAGTCGCATATAATAGTTTGAAGGGAATAACAACTCTGTCACTTTGCCGCACAGCATCTAGAAGACGACCAAAGATACTCCTTTCATCCTCATGTTTCTCCAGATGGGTGGTTTCATTGGTGTCTGATTCCATGAAGACCAGCTTTTCTTGGCTCCAACGTCAGTCTCTTGGAGCAATTGGTAAAGAAGCTAAAGGAGGAGGAAAAATTCTCAGGTCAAATGGAAACTAAACGTGTCTTTAAATCCAAGATTCCCTTTTGCTCAACCCTGTCAACAATTTAAAGCTAAAAAGAGGTTCTCTGGTTAAACAAAAAGCTGTTTCCAGCTTATACGCGGGCCATATTTGACTGTGTGGTGCGTAAAGCCTACAATCTTTTAACAGTGATAACCTCCGGCATCGCCAACTCCCCCAAATAGATAGCCTGCGAACAAGCTCTCTTGGGGGTGGATTCTCTTTGTCCCTCCCGCCCCCCACCCCCAAGAGAGCTTGCTCACAGGCTACCAAATAGATAGATACAGAGATGAGTGAGGCAATAAGTAACCACCAGATAGAATTGCATTTTTTTGCAGTCAGAATGAAATACAGCTTGGGGAAAACGACATTTGTCATACGAATGCTTTTAATAATCCCCGGGCTTTAATCCTTACGTTTTCACCTTTCGTTTAGAGACAGAAACCATTTGTACGTTCCTAATATGTATGTGACACCTGGTCAATGACGGATCGTAATTTTCGGTATGATCTAGACCCGGGGGGGGGGGGGTACTCCCTTATGAGACCTTAACGGGGACGTGCGGCCCGATAGGGTATGGTTTTCAGGGTGTTTTGTCTTGAACGGGGTATCTATTTCATCACTTTCTGTCTTAAACAGGGTATCCTTACATGACCTAATGGCTTAAACAGATTGTGATTGCCAATGCATTAAAATACAGTAAGAAACTAGTGTATTCTTATTTCATTCTAGTCTTAAACAGGGTGTGATTTTGGGTTAAATTTGTCAGAAAGGGCCTGAAAATTTTGAATTCTGTCTTAAACGGGATAGGGAAATCGGAGAATTGTGTCTTAAACATGGTCAGGCTTTGAACGATCGGGCCGCACCTCCCTACCCAAGCATCTGTTGAGAACCCCCCTCCCCCAGATCTAGAGTAACGTTACGCATCACGCGTACGTTTGTATCCTTGTACGTTTTTTCAATGTTTCGCTGTTTATATTTCTAGACTAGAAATACGTGACTCGCAAAACCTCGCGAAGCTGGGGCTGGGTGGAAAGCCCTCTTTACTCGTATTGTAGCATCAAATGAGGGGATTAAAAGGTTTCTGACTGATAGCAACTATTTTTATGAGCATGGTCTTTTCGAGGTTCCACAGGCTAGTTTGCGGTTGAAAATCTATTTCTGACGTGACGAAATGAACAACGTGCGTGAAGCGCTGTCGTGTTCGATAAATTTATTTCCCACGGAAAATTATTTTACTGCGGCCACAAAACGTGTTATTTCTTCGATGTAATCTTTCCCGAAAAAAGATTTCTGGAAGAAAGGGAAAAGATTCTGGAGAGAGAGTTCTGTATCCAGTGAATATTAATGAACATTGCAGTTGAAATTTGACCCGGCACGCAAGCTTTTCCGATGTATGCAAACTTTGCTCCAGACGACGCCAGACAGTCTGACGTCATTCATACTTTGTTTTTCTTTGTTGCTAGGCAACAGTGCGGACACCTTCAACGAAATATATAAATATATTTTTCGCTCGAATTCGCGCGGATTAGCTCCGCTCGCGCCGGCTCGGCCCGACAAATTAATTAACCTCGCTACGCTCGGGCCTTCAGCCCTCGCTTCGCGAGGAATAAAATTCAGCGGCAAGCATTTGTTATTCACCTTTTATTTGAAGACAGAAACCGTTTCTACATTGATTGTTTTTCTATAGTAAACGTGAGACATCTTTATCTATCTTGGCCCACGAATATAGACTGATTTAGTTGCCAAATTTTCGGTTAAGCAAAACTAACCTTGAGGCACTCACGTTAGCCTAAAAAAACCGTGTCTCCGGTTAGCCTAATGAGCACTCCAGTTAGCCTAAATACCACTTAGGTTAGTTAGCTTAAATACATATAGCTCCCCGGTTAGCTTAACGGTTAGCAGTTTATGTTGGGGTTGTTCATGCCTCGCACGTCTGGCTCACATATTGTAAGCACTCCTCACGGTCCGAAAACAAAGAACGCGACCAATTTAAAGAATTTGATAACACGACAGAAAACGTAACTCGTACCAGCCGAGTACAAAAAACGAAACGGAGAACAATAACTCGTGTCCCGAAATCTTATCTCTCGGCCCATCGCGACCCCCCCCCCCCCCCCAAAAAAGAATTTGATAATGCTACCGAAACCTTAACTCGGTCCGCCTTACGGCCCGAGTAAAAAAAAAAAAAAAACTACGACTAAAAAAAAAAATAGGTAGTCGAGGACTACATGTAGCCACTTCTGTAGGAAGGAAATAAAATAAAAGGCAGTCGCATACATGTGGCTACTGCTTTGTTTTTGTAGAATATTGCAGTAAAGAAGCAATGTTGTGTAAAATTCAGAGGGGTTAATGAACTGCTCTAGTCAGTGCCAAAATTGTGTGGCGTAATTTGATCGTTTCGTTGGAGGCTTTCGGTTTGTTTACACTGACTTTAATACACAGGGAGGGCTCATCCGTGTTTACATCAGATCGCTTGGTGAGTAAATTCCGTGAATCAACACACACAGATAAACAGACACAAAGCTTTCTTAATTGAAAAGTTTATTCAGACAGACCTATGTCCAGGCCTGAAAAGCAAATTTGTTCAATTTTCGCCTCGAGTGAAGCTATTCGAACTGCGAGTCACTAAACATGACTAAGGCCCTGTTTACAAGCAGGTAGGGTAACCCTAGTTCTAGGGTTACCCTAGCGCTCCCACATTTCTCCTTTTTTTCATCGACGTGTTTACAAGGCAGCTAGGGTTACCCTAGCGCTAGGGTAACCCTAGCTGCTAAGGATAACTCGCCTACCCGGGACAACTTTTTACTTGATTCCAGACCTTTGAACGTTGATAACAAACGGCCATCATGGCAGACTGCTTACACCGTGGAGCTGGCCGTGGGGCTAAATGGAGATTAACTTTGCCAGAAACCAAAAATATATCGAATGCAAAGTCGGCGAGTCCTCTCGTATTTCGTTCTTCCACACCCAAGCATGATGATGAGTCGAATCAAACATCCAGACTGGACAAAAATAATGACTCGCAATCTGGCGAAATTCATAAAGTGATCATAATTTTGATTTGATCCAGAAAAAGGGAAAAGAGAAGAAAAAGACAAATTGAGTTTGGTCCGATGACAAAGTAGAAGAGATGCTCAAGTTTGTGCGAGAGTACAAATCGACCCGTGACTTTCATCTTCTTCGAATAATTCTCCTTTTTACATGTCGCATTCGAGCGAGTGCTTTATGACCCCCCCTCTTTATTGTATTCCAAAGCCGCGTTTATTAAACATGGCAACTTTCTGTCGCTTTCTAGAACTGAGAAGGTAACACAGCAAAAATCCATCGCACTGATAAGCAGCTGACTGGCAGCAACGACCGTAGAATCGAAGTGACAACCAGAACCTTTCCCTTATTTGTCGGCCATTTTGTTTGCAATGCGTGCGGTTATTAAGTTGTCCCGAGTGGTAGGGTAACCCTACCTGTGAAAGTTTGCTTGTAAACCCGGGCTATCTTTGACCCGCCTGCTAGGGTAACCCTAGCACTAGGGTTACCCTCTCTGCTTGTAAACAGGGCCTAAAGCACAATTTCTCGTTTTTCGAAAATTTCGCTAAAGCTATTTGAAAAATGACAAATCGACCAATTTACATAAAGCACGGTGAAATTCATTTTCAAACCTGTCGTATTTTGCAAAGTGGATTGCCAGCAGCATACAAAAATTTCCGAGAACGTCTACAGCTCATGTGATGAACAGATTTGCAGATCTTGCAAATCGCACATGTTTCGCCTTGACACAATCTCGAACAGGCATTTCTCCGCTTTGTAGTCACTGATTTCCTCTTTTTAAGCAGCCGAGTGTTCCTTAGAAGTTGTTCTTTTGATTTACAGTATTGAAAACCTGTGATTTCGTTCTAAGAACTACAAACTGCAACCATGAAAATTCACACAAGAGAGACGCGACGGCCATTTCGGATGAACAAGGATCTACGAATAAAGCGGACTGAGATCCGTGGTGACATCGACCCAACTTCGGGTAACGGAAACATACCGTAGATTGGACCACTTACGGACTTACAACTCGATGATATAGTAGCTACTTCTCTAAGAAGAGAAGCTTAAAAAAGTAGCTACAAAAATTGCATATATCCATTTCGTACCCAGAGAAACACGACACTTACATGTGAAATATCACTATCAAATGGCCTGTTATGTACCGGCTCTCAGAGGGTAAGAGTTTTTTCCCCCTAAAACATCAGTTGAAATAAACGTACGGTCAGTCTCTTTCACGAAACTGTCTCCGTGCTGTGTAACTATTTTCGCTAATTATTAGAAAGCTCTCAATCGTGCCATATCACTCCTAGTAGTACAAGGAATTATTATCGGTACAAACAAGGAATTGTTATCAACCCTGGGAGCCTCATGCCTCAGGAAAATGGCACACAAGCGATGTTGGTCATGCCCAAATCACATTCCTCGTGCAAGACCTTCTAGTTACACTAGTGAACGTAGTTCTTGAGGGGAGGGGGCGGCTGTACACAGACTAGATTCAAATCAAATGATTATAATAAATTACGAATCAAAATTTTTTTCGAAATGGATTTAACTATAAAAGTTAACGCTAAAAGAGAACGACGTTTCGACCGTCCGACGGTCATTTTAAAGTTCAAGATGAGAAGTAAAAATATGTGCTTATATACAATTGTGAAAAAAAATAATGAGATACTGACTTAAAAAGCTCTAAAGATATTCCAAATGATTGTCAAATGAATTGAGCAATTAGGGGTTGTTTGTTTTCCAAAGATGTCCAGGCATTCGATGCCATGTATCATAAATTATTTTCCCATAATGCACAAATACGCGCTCTAATGTTTACCTTACCTATGTGGCCTTAGTCAAAGATCGCCAGTTTCCCCGTCCGTCACTGATTAGAAATCAACTCAGAATATACAGGATCGCAAGCAGAGTGGGAAGAACTGTCGCATCATATGTCTGATCTGAAATCGACCAGACGACTTGAAAAAATAACAAAGTTGAATAACATTGATTAAATAATTGGTTTCGAAAAATCAGGCAACATCGAAATATTGCCTGAGGATCTGTCTATCTGCGATGCCAATGACAAGTATGTGAGCAATGCGCCATTGTACGTGGAATACCTTCATCAGGGAACAACAGAGAAAATTCATAGTCAGATTTCTTTACCCTCACTTTTTCCTAACCAGCGATCAGACATGTTTTATCCCGGCCTTTTATTTTCTAATCCTTTCTAATCCTCTTGTCGTCATTAAATATTCTAGTTGTTTTTAAATATTCAGCTTGGAGTCCACTACATAAAATTATAAAATTGGCGCGAAAACAGGACGCGCTCTGCAGTTCAGTTCCATTCTACAAGTGCGCACGGTCAGTTTTTGCCTTTACAGTTTACTTTTTAACACTATATATATTGTTTAATTAATACCATTTGTAAAGCGCATTTGAAAACTTTAGTTGAATTTGCGCTTAAGAAATGATTATGATTAAAATAATAATCATTTCTTAAGCGCAAATTAAAAATGATTATTATTAATTTATTTGTTGAAGTCATTCCACAAGTATGATAATCGTATTTCGCATAATTATGCCATGCCGCATGCCGCCTTTTACCCTCACCGTTCAAAATAATGGCGCTTGCAACGAAACGATCGAAAATAAAACGATCGCATCGGTTTTAAAGGAACGAACCGTCACAAATTTACATAAATGCATCGCAAACCATCGAAGACGAGGTCTTTCGTGGGATACTATACGCATGATTGCACTTTTTAAAGTGCAATTTTTTAAAGTTCTGTTTTCGATCGTTTCGTTGCAAGCGCCATTATTTTGAACGGTGAGGGTAAAAGGCGGCATGCGGCATGGCATAATTATGCGAAATACGATTATCCTTCTTGCGGAATGACTTCAACAAATAAATTAATAATAATCATTTAATAATAATCATTTCTCAAGCGCAACTTCAACTAAAGTTTTCAAACTTTAAAAAGTGCAATCATGCGTATAGTATCCCACGAAAGACCTCGTCTGCGATGTTTTGCGATGCATTTATGTAAATTTGTGACGGTTCATTGCTTTAAAACCGATGCAATCGTTCTGTTTTCGATCGTTTCATTGCAACCCAGGGGGGGGGGGGGGGGGCACTTGACCCATGTTCGGGTATAGGGGTGCCGCTGGGGGTTCAAAACCCAGACCCTGTTTAGGACGAAAATAACCTTAAATACCTACCCTGTGTAGGACAGCCCCCTCTATTTTAAGACCCTATTTAGGACAAAGGACAACATCTATCTCTTGTGTTACACAAGTGTTTATTGGCAATAGTAATAACATTTAAAGGCCCACTGTCACTTACCGGACGTGATGTTCCACGTATTGAAACTCGAATACCAATCACAACAGACAAAATAATACAGTTCCTAGAAGTGATGGCGAAAAATCCCAAAATTTCGCCAGTTAACAGCGGTGAACCTTAAGTGGAAACTCAATCGACGTGAAGCATTGTTCACTAAAATAAATACAGACTAACGTCTCTGATTTCGGATTGCCAAATATACGGACGACAGCCTTGCAACCATGCCCTGTCTAGGACGGGTCCAGGACAGATTCGCTTGAAATTGTATACCCTGTTCAGGACAGAGACGCCAAAAACATACCCTATCCAGCGACACGACCCCGTACAGCTCATATAGGAGAGTACCCCCCGGACGTTGCAAGTGCATTGTTTTGAACGGTGAGGGTAAATGGCGGCATGCGGCATGGCGCAATTATGCGAAATACGATTATCATACTTGCGGAATGACTTCAACAAATAAATTAATAATAATCATTTAATAATAATCACTTCTTAAGCGCAAATTCAACTAAAGTTTTCAAATGCGCTTTACAAATGGTATTAATTAAACAATATATATATAGTGTTAAAAAATAAACTGTTAAGGCAAAAACACCGTGCGCACTTGTAGAATGGAACTGAACTGCAGAGCGCGTCCTGTTTTCGCGCCAATTTTATAATTTTATGTAGCGGACTCCAAGCTGAATATTTAATAACAACTAGAATATATATTTAATAACAACAAGAGAAAAGAGAAAATACAAGGCCGGGATAAAACATGTCTGATCGCTGGTTAGGAAGCAGTGGGGGTAAAGAAATCTATGGATTCTCTCTGTTGTGCAAATGAAGGTATTCCACAATCGTGTATTGCTCACATACTTGTCATTGGCATCGCAGATAGACAGATCCTCAGGTAATATTACGATGTTGCCTGATTTTTCGAAACCGATTATTTAATCAATGTTATTCAACTTTGTTATTTTTTCAAGTCGTCTGGTCGATTTCAGATCAGACATATGATGCAACAGTTCTTTCCACTCTGCTTGCGATCCTGCATATTCTGAGTTAACTTGTCATCAGTGACGGGCGGGTAAACTGGCAATCTTTGACCAAGGCCACATAGATGAGATAAACATTAGTGCGCGTATTTGTGCATTATGGGAAAAGAATTTATGATACATGGCCTCGAATGCCTGGACATCTTTGGAGAACAAACAACCCCTTATTGCTCAATTCATTTGACAATTTATTATAATCATTTGATTTGAATCTAGTCCGTGTACAGCCGCCCCCTCCCCTCAGGAACTACGTTCGCCAGTGTAACTAGAAGGTCTTGCATGAGGAATGTGATTTGGACATGACCAACATCGCTTGTGTACCATTTTCCTGAGGCATGAGGCTCCTAGCGGGTTGATAACAATTCCTTGTTTGTACCGATAATAATTCCTTGTACTACTAGGAATGATATGGTACGATTGGGAGCTAATTAGCGAAAATAGTTACCAGCAAGGAGACAGTTTCGTGAAAGAGACTGACCGTACGTTTATTTCAGCTGATGTTTTAGGGGGAAAAAACTCCTACCCTCTGAGAGCCGGCACATAACAGGCCATTTGGTAGTGATATTTCACATGTAAGTGGCGTGTTTCTCTGGGCACGAAATGAATATATGCAATTTTTGTTAGTTGTAGCGAAATTTATAACGAGGGACACTGGTCGAATACAGAAAGATCTGGATACGAAACGTAATTCATAGCATACTTTTGAAGGGACACCTGAGGACTTAGATATGCAGGTTTAGTTAAACAACGAATGGATACGAAAACCTCGGTGCTGATTTTAGTTGATAACGAAAAACAATTTGACTTGTATTTTGTGTGTTTTGTAGTACACTGAAATGTAGCAGTGTTTTTCCCGTTTCGTTGGGAAAAATCCCCACTCAACAAGCAAATTTTTCATGCCAATTTTTCAATGGCTATTCAGTGTTGTTTGTCTGCTCAGTATGTATTTTCTGTTTCGTTTCTTTTATATTATCGCCGTAATTAGTTATATATGCTCTACATTTATTGTCATGTAAGTAATTAGCTATATTCTAAACATTGTTAAATCCTTTTTGCATTTATATAACACCCACTAGTGGGTTCTGTTTCCTGTACTGAAGATGGATAAAATATCCGAAAACATATATACATTAAGAAAAGTCGGCTTCTTGAAAAAAAGTTAAGTCCCTTTGAGACTGGAAGCGACAAAATTAGCTACTAGTTCTAAAACCGTAATTCCAATTGGCAAACTACCCACAAAGGATCAAACATTTCTAATGCAAAACGGATAACAATTCCATTCCGTTAACTGGGCAATATTAGATTGTTTTAAAATACCTACTCGTAATTAGTTATTATTTCGATATTTTTTCTCACTTACTTATGCTTATATATTCATGCACTCGCGCGCTAAATATGTCATTCGTCAAAGCCTACAGTCTGGTAGCCGAGAGCTCATTTCTTTCTTTTTTTTTTTTTTTTTTAACCAGAGAATCTTTTTTAGCTTTAAATTGTTAACAGGGTTAAGCAAAAGGGGATCTTGCCTGGATTTCAAAACACGTTTAATTTCCAGTTGACCTGAGAATTTTTCCTCCTGCTTTAGCTTCTTTACCAATTGCTCCAAGAGACTGACGTTGGAGCCAGAGAAAGTCTGGTTTTCATGGAATCAGACACCAAAGGAACCAGCCATCTGGAGAAACATGAGGATGAAAAGAGTATCTTTGGTCGTTTTCTAGATGCTGTGCGGCAAAGTGACAGAGATGTTATTCCCTACAAACTATTATACGCGACTATTTATGGCGCAGGTGGCTGCCTTATCCCATATCTTCCTTTGTACTTCAAACAACTCGGATTTTCAGCTGTCGAAACTGGTATCTTGGTCAGCATTCGCCCTTTATGTTTAGCTCTTATTTCACCTCTTTGGAGCTTCCTCGCAGACAGGTATCAAAGGCGAAGGTATGTTTTATTCATGGGAGCATTAGCTTGGATATTGAAGACAATGCTCATACTAGCTGTTCAACCAAGGCATCAGGAATGCCTTGTAATCCGTCAGAATAACTCATTGTCCAACCTTTCACCTAGTAAGAACCTTGCTCGTGGAGGAAAACCACTGCTTGACTCAAACATGCTAAATCGTGCTTTTAACTGGAAGATGTTTACCACAAAACGTAATTCGCACACAAGAAATAAGCAAATATATATCGCTTCTCCTGGATTTATGAAAACGCCCAAAAAGCGTTCGTTTGAAGGAAAGGAGAAGGATTACAACATTAGCGGGCGACGTTTTCCAAGCTGGCTCGCCACCGTAAAAGACTCTCAACCTTCGTCCAGTGGCTTTAAAGCTTCTGTCCATTACAGTATTTACATTAATGAGGGAGAAATGATAGTTATCTTTTACATTCTCGTGGCTCTGACCATATTTGGCGAGATATTTTCCGCCATGCTTCATCCCGTGGCGGATGGATGTCTCATTGATTGTCTGGGAGACCAAAGAAGTCGTTATGGGCGGATCCGATTATGGAGTTCAATTGCTGTCTCCTTGGGCACGTTAGCAATTGGACTTTTAATAAATGAATCAACTTACTACTACTGCGGACAATCTCGTAAGGACTACAGAATTGCTTTTTACTTCTTTGCTGCACTAATGACAATCGGTTTTGTCAGCATCTTCTGCATCAAGATTGTCTATTGCTGCAAGTCATCAAACAAAGCTACTTTTAATGGAATTAAACGCTTGTTCACTTCGTTGCCGAAAACCGCGTTTTGGATCACGTCCATTTGCCTTGGGATTCTGGAAGGATTTCAAACGGAATTTACTTTGTGGTTTTTAGATGACCTGGGAGCCTCTTCAGTTATTGTAGGTCTTGCGGCAAGCTTACACTACGCCTTCACCGCGGTGGTATTTTTCCTGACAAACTATTTATCAGACTTGGTTGGTTACGCCAACACAATAAGCCTTAGTTTGGCCGTGTATGCGGTACATTTTGCATGCTTTGCCGTCATTCAGGCCCCATGGCTTGGTCTCATCTTGCACGCTTTGGCTGGAAGTGCTTTCGCAATTTCGTGGGTGCCAAGTGTGGCATACGTTGGATCGAAATCTTCGTCAGCTGGACTAGGAGCTTCTGCACAAGGTAATGTGACTGTAGGGTGCTAGTTTTTGTCTTTATACCCCGCCAGCACGACCAGAACCTTTTCAAGGCGTGTCAGCGCTGAGGCAACTACTGTTTTGTTGCCCGAATATTCTTGCGAAGAAAACGGTGTGCAACAGACACGACTGAAAATTTCACCGTGATACAAGATGAGAAATTTACCGCTTTTACTTTTACCGTTTTTACTTTTACCGTTTCCTAGGTGGCATATAATTCTGGAACCAATTGGTTAGAATTGAAACAAATTCAAAATCAACAGGATACAACGTTTTCAATTTTCGCACTGGAATAAAAACTCTTGATACAGTACCGCTGATGAGGTGAACCTACACCGAAAAAGACATTAATTACTGTACAGCATAAAGCTGAATTATGGATATATATCGTTTTTAGTGCAAATGGTGCCATAGTGATTAAACTGGTTTCCATTGTGGACTATTTGTCCCCTACCATGCGGAGAAAATGGGTATTTTTTAATGACCTTAAAAAGTGTGAAAAAGTGTTGCGAAAAAAGTGTCTACTTTGACCGGTTTATTCGACTGTGCTAGAGAACGAGCAGTCGTACTTTTGTCCACAAATCCTACCATCAGCGGCATTTCCCATAGGCTCAATCTTCAGCTTTGTGTGCCACGATACGCCCCGGCGGATACACAGGCCCTTCGAGACACCCTTTTTGTCGTTTTCATATGACTTCATGTTTGCCAGAATTATGTGTGTTTTAGTGAGAATTAAGGGTAGGGGACGCCTTGTGATGTCTAGCATACAGGTCATGAATCTCACTGGAGTGCATTTTTGGACATATCGATCTCCACTTCTCGGCTTTGCTACTTCCTGAATAACTGAGAAAGAGACTACTAACAGTCGATGACTTTGCGCATATGTAAGATTCCTTTCAAAGCGGAGATTTGTTTCACGGTGTCTCCTTACATGAGAACATCGTTTCCAGTTGGTTTCTCATCGTTAGTGATTGAACATGTACTTTTCAATAGCTTTACACGAACAAAAACCAAACCATAGTGTTATTCGACAAGCGCATGCAGAAAATGAACCCAGTAAACATTGTGAGAAGTCATCAACGAGGATTAGTGAACCCATGTTTGAACGTGTCATTGTATTCCTTTACGTATATGTACGTGTTAAACCAACCACCCAGGCTGTAAAATACAAGTGTAAACGTTTTATTATCAAACAATTGACCCCTTGACCGAAGTAATGCAAATAATTCCATTTTTACGTCTCTTCCACAGGAATTCTGTTTGGTCTATATATGGGTGCAGGTTTGGGAGGCGGTGCCATCTTAGGAGGTTCCCTAATCAGTTTCGTCGGCATTCGAGCAGCTTATCAACTGTTTGCGGGACTCGCCTTCCTAATATTAATCGTATATAATGTGTTATCGCACCTTGGAAATGAAGATGATGATGAAGAGGAGTCTGAAGTGCGATATCAGGAGGTATCGATTGAAGAACCGGAAGATACGATCATGAAATAACAAATTTATAAATAAGGACACGGTATTTCAAAAGGCCATGAACGCTAACCCAATGTTTAAGTTAACTTAAACATAGAGATCAGCACGCAGAAAAAATTCTTCTAGCCAAGCTGTTAGTATCTTTCCTAAGTCATAACTCGATTAGCAGTAAATTTACCACAGCACGTGTAAAAAAAAAAAAGAATTTTAGAAATTCCGTCTGACGCAAGATCTCGGTTACGCAGAATACTGTACCTACAATACAGTACCATGATGATGTTTTCATTTACCGAACGTAGACCTCTTTTTATTTTCCTTCTTTTTAATTTCCTCTTAGAGGCAAAAACATAATAAGGACGGTGAGATATTTATTTCGCTGCAATATCCGTCCTGATCCATGACATGCGGCCGCTCGCGCCGACCCTATATTCGCACCCTCATGTGATTACGTGACTTCTATAATTATTCAACATTCGTGAATGACGTCTTGCGGGTCACGGGAAATATGGCGTTTTATAATCCATCAAATATTTTCGCTCGCGCGCGATTGGTCTAAACGCCTCACGTGACCGAATATACCCCAGCTAAAACTGGGGAATATCCGAGGATATTCCCCAAGTGATATTCCCCAATTTCAAAAACTTGAAGGAGCGTCAAGTTTGCAATTAAAATGAATGTCTAGATGGGGGAACGGTTTTCTTGACAGAAGAAGAGATAAACCTGCTGGTCGATAAACCAGTACCAGCAAACAACATACGCTCTAAACGTTTTTGACGGTAAGCTGTTCGTAAACGAAATGTTGAAATACTCAAGCTCGTATTTGCGACATTTTCTCCGGTTTGAACTCTGTTTAACAGTCCTTGAATCAAAAATGTGGTAAAGCTGAAAAATATGAAAGGCGAAAAGTTTTAGCCCATCTCATTTAAGAGTATTTATGGTTTTCTTTCAGTCTGGCGATATGAGAGAGCCGTCAACAAGCTATTAAACGAGTTTAATTAAGGGACCGTTCATTTTTTATGAGCATGGAGGGGCTGGTGGGATTTGGTTAATTGCCACTACGAAACTGTATGACCCCCCCTAGCATGCAATTTTTTTCCACATGGCCCCCCCCCCCCAAGCAGAAACTATTTTTTTCTGATGACCCCCCCCCCCTCCCGCCCAACCAGAAACAAATCATACTCCTAACTTTAACAAAACGCTTATGTACTGTTTATATCAAAGATAAACGTAATTGTTACTGTGATTTCTTTACAGCACTATTAACAAGTTACCGTTCTCTACTTGGGTAAAGATTTCTCTTGTTTAAAAAAAACGTTTTATAGATAGCAACACGTTTACGGCAACGACAAACCCTAAATTTCCATTTAGATTCTCAAAGAAACTATAAAAATTAATCAAGCAAATGGTTAAGGTGAAATTACTCCCCTTCGAGTAGAAACAATTAATACACGTACAGATCTGACTAACAAAATACGGATCGAAGCATACCAATCAACGATTACGAGTCATATTAAACAGAAAAAAAACAGCGGACGCGCAGATATCAGTCGCGTAGGTAAGGGTTAGATAGGGGTGTTCGTTGAGCCCCAAATCTTGCTTACTAGGGGGGTCCGGGGGCATGCTCCCCCGAAAATTTTTGAAAATCTAGGTTCCCAGAAACCTCATTTCCTGCATTTTGAGACCCATTTTAGGCAAATCACAAATTTGTTTTACAGCAGCTTTTTGAGCTATATACATCATTTCTACGGCATAATTGTTTCAACTTAAACAAGAAAGTTCAATGTACATTCTGCGCCCTGTCGAGTTCTGATAGCTATTCGATCTACTGATAGTCATACACCAAGCTGGTAAACTGCATCATTCTCGGGTGTAGGCCTTCGAACAAATTGACTATCTCGTCAAAATTGACAGGCATATCATATTTGATATGTATTAGAACCAGGGCAGACATTCTACTCTCTCGCATGGTACACCTCATGTAGTTGTTCAACCTCCTCATTAAGTGCTTTTTCTTCCGCCATTACTGATCTGTAAAGGGGGTTCGTTCGAACCCCTCGAACCCCCCCTCCTACGCGCCTGGATATTAAAGTACTGCTATTAAAAATGACAGTTACAAGCTTTTCTGAAGATGGCTTACGGCTCAGATTTACCGTCAACTGAAGTCACCAACAACAGTTCTATTATTAAAACTAATCTGGATGTTCACACTAGGCATACTACTGAGTCTACTGATACTCCTGGGTTCAAATAATTTACTAATCAACAGTCTTTATAAAAGTGAGTACTATTAAAAAGAACATAAAACAATCTATTGATATAGTTCAGAGTACAACCACTTTGTAGAAAACTACTCCCCCAAGGATGATTCAATAGTGAGACTGATACGTTTTTATATTAATTTGAACTTGTACAAACATAGGTGTCTACTTCAGTTTATATTCATTATTGCTTTTCCAACAGATATGCTTCATTTCCTCAGTTGTTGTTAATATAAAATGCAGATTTCGACCTCAGTATGTAAAACAAATTAAAAGTGGTTAGGAAAATCGCATTAAATAAAATTTCTTCATCTGTTTCTGTGTTGAGCCACTTTCAATTTCCCCTACTAGCCAATTATTGCTGGTGACCCCCCCCCTCTTTCACTCATTTTTTTTTTGGTAGCCCCCCCCCCCCCCCTTTTGTGCCATTTTTTTTCTCGTGGCCCCCCCCCTAAATCCCACCAGCCCCCCCCATGCTCATAAAAAATGAACGGTCCCTAATAAGCTCGAAGCTCGCTCACACGACGGCAAATATTACAGTTGTAATTCAATGAGAGCAATTCGTGCTGGCCTGGATATAAGGAATTTAAATAACGAAAACATAAATTTCAGTACCATTACTGACAGAGTCCAAGCCGGTATCAATGCTCACCTGGTCGAGATCGCTCGCGAACATAAAATCTCGTCCACGAAACAAAAACCAGCCATGATACCCCGAAGTGTCGAAATTCTCTACGAAGAGAAGCAGCTTGTCCTACTCTCGAGCAACAAGTTTTATCCTCAGTGATTTTTAGCGACTTCGTTGCTAGCTCCATTCAATGTCAAGGTAGCAAAGAAAGCGCTTTGATGGAATCCAGCAAAAACAACCGGTGGCGTCGTATTCGACTGCAGGTTCAGCTTCGATTTCTTCACAGGTCGTTTTCGGCTAGCAAATTCCACAATTGTATTTTCGATATAAAGTGAAGCTCCAATTGAACACAAGATAAAGGAAGAGAACGACAAAGCGCCGGCTGTTTCGTTGACGGCAGTTTACACTTTTTACGGAATGCGATACTTTACAGTTTTCGCTTTCAGTGATCTTTAGCTTGTTCTCGAGAGGTAGTTAGGTTCCCTGTAACCTTATCCGCCACTTGTATCTTGCTTTTATCTTTCACGGAATTAAACAAGTTTACTTTCTTTTCAAATGTTTTACCTTTTCCCCAAACAAAGGCTTTCGACCTGAAGCGAAATCTGACGTGGAGATTTTGGAAGCCAACTGACAAACTTTGACGTGATTGACATATGCATGACAGAATGGCAAATCCTGCCGATTCCCGCGAGATTCCCGCATGTTGCGAAAAATATTTGAAGGATAATAAAAACAATAGCCTCCAATAATTTAAAGCAACAATGTTACATACAACAGCTTGAATATTGCATTTTGAAATATGAATGTTGAATTGTCAATGCACAATGTTGAATTATAGCAGACAAATATTGGATTGAAAAAAACGACCAATAATTTAAAGCAACAATGTTGCATACGACAGCTTGAATTTTGGCGGGGATATAACGCCATAGGGGGAAGGGGTCATTCCTGTTGCTTACTACAACTGGTTGATGATTGATATCTTTGCTCATATTTGCCATAAGAAGTTGAAATTGAATTGAATTGAAACCACTGTTTTCCAGCGCATTGGTGTTTGTATCGTTCTCAAAGAGGCGATATCATTATAAACTGCTGTACGTCGTCCGCCGTGGGAATGTCCCCAGGTTCTGTTGAATTCAAGGATTCGTATGTTTTCAAAATATCGTTTAATCTCTGATTTAGCCGTCCTTATTCACGATCAACACACCACTTATGAAGGAAGAAAGTCACTCAAGGACAGACGATAACGGTAAGCAGCGGTAAGTCGTTCATTTCGGGTTAAATGAAATCCTTTATATGTCTTTGACCAAATCAACTCCCAATCTGCATTACAATTAATAGCCGCTTATATGCCATTACAGTTTATTTTACTGACACGGGAAGTTTTTATTTCCAAAGCTGTCACTTTCCAGGATTATAGTACAACGACTAAGCTTTCCTTTCATGTAGATTTGATGATCAAACGACATATATCAGAAACCATTTATTGCAGCCAAAGTTGGTCTTCAATTTATCACGAATGAGAGTCACAAATAGTGACCGTATAAATATGCCGATTGTAACGGCCACAGACAAAAACTTGAGAAAGCTATTACATGGTTTTAACCAGCAAACATAAATTAATATTTGTGCCATGTTTCGTTTTTATAGGATCTTCTTTACGCGCTCACCGTCTCCCTGAAGTTCAGCGAGAATTCGGGCCTTTTATAGAGCCCAATGTCGTCATTTTACCCGATTTTCAAACTTTTTTTAAATTTTTCCCGTTAAATAAAGCGTTGAAATTTTTCCATTTTTTTTCTTAAGTTGGTTGACCCTAAGGGATGTTTTGGCCAAAAAAATCCGACTTTTCGTGAGTGTCTTTCGATTTTCGATTATCTCAGAATTTGGCTCTTAAGAGGTAAGACGTTTTTAGTGTCTCGTTCTAAAGGCCCGGACGCACTACGCGAATTTTCGTTTATTTTGCAAAAATATTTGATGTAATATATCAACACGAGCAAGAGTGTTTCATCAGATATCCAAACACTGAGAAGTAGTTGAAAAAACGAGGCGCAGCCGAGTTTTTTTTAAACGACTTCGAGGTATTTGGATATCTGATAAAAAACACTTTCGAGTGTTCATCGGATATGGCTTCTTAAATGATCAATAATTCTTGGAGAAATTCAAGGCTAAAGTTGGCAAAATTTTATGTTAATTAGGATCACATATCCAAACCACGGCCACGGTAGTGATCTTCTTTGTTTTCTCTTGATGAATTATTAATGAATTTGAGAACTTGCTTTCAAAGAGTCTATCCAGGCAGAAGCCCGCCAAAATATTTAACTTTTGCTCGGCAATCGAGCTATGAAGAGACCATAACCTAGAGATGTTGAATGCGACTCCATGTAACTACTATGGCTCGCAGATCTTTGTTCCAATTGCACCTTCAAGTACAAGTAATCGCGGTTCGACACTACATCCAAACTGCCCGAGTACAACAGGGGCACCCAACGACCAAATCTTCCTAAATACTTCAGAAGTGCCCAAAATGGATTTCTGTTTGCTTTAGAAGCCTGTTTGGTTAATTTGGAGCTGCCCTGAGAGATATTTATCTGTTCGGATATCTTAGGGGAATTTTGGTCATGTCTTATTCGAAAGTTTTAGCTATCCTGATGGGTCCTGCCGAAAGTTCGAGGACACGTAATAGCCATAGTTTCGTTAGAAAATTTTAGGGGACGTTTTTCGCTATACCTGTGACCACAAAACCGCGCAAGGCGGGAGACTAGGGCGGATAGTGGACCTGTGACGTCAATACAAGAACGCCACTTTTGCGGGATTCTCTGTTTCGCTTTTTAACGTCTTTCGTGTTGCTGCAGCCGTAAACAACGCACCGCAGCATCATCTTTCTTCCTTTGCATAAAGAAACACACTGACACAGAGAAGCCGCGAAAGTGGCGTTCTTGTATCGACGTCACAGGTCCACTATCCCTAGTCTCCCGCCTTGCGCGGTTTTGTACACACCCGAAAGTGAAATTTCACGTCTTTGACCGCCTCAAATGAGGGGAAGAAAAATCGATAGCGAATTTATTTTTTTCGATTTTCATACGAGAACAACAAGAAGATTCGATCAAGCAAATAAAAAAAAAATCTGTCACATACACTTTAAGCGAAAATTTTTGTGAATATCATGAACTGTTCATCCGAATATTATAGGCGTATAACCTATTCATCCAAAAACGTTAGGGGATAAAATTATACGCTCTGTCAGACCTAAATAATGTAAATTCCTCATTATCTCACCGAAAATTTTAGTAGCTTTTAGAATAGTTACGACGAACGAAAGTTTTAGAGGACAAAAACACCATCCGAAAATTATGTGAGTTATAAAACGTGTGCACATCATATCCGAAAATTCTAGGGAAACTTGATGGTTCTCCGAAAAACCTCGAAAAGTCTAGGGGATCGCTAGGCGTAAACTTTCGAAAATTTTGGGGAACCTTCCATCCGAACAGATGTTTTACTGAAATATTCCTTTGGATGCCCCTGAGTACGGCTGCTGATCAAAACGAACTCGCGGCATCGTGATTGACACTTTGTGGTTATCAAATATTTTGGTGTTTTCAAGTGCGTACGCGGTTACCAAATTCAAAATTTGGTGGAAACAAAATTTGTCGCGATTTTTGGCAGGAACCAAACAAATTTTGTCAACCTAGTGCGTACGGTACCTAACTGAACTCCTTTGCTGCCTGTGTAATGTTCGTACACCAGCGCAGCTTGATGAATTTACCCAGGAGCATTACAATGGTGTTCAGTCATCTGAAGGAAACATTCCAGATGATTTGAACACTGATATCTGCAAATGCTATTCTGACGTTCTGTTAAAAAATAACAATTTTCCAATTCCTGTGATTAAATTCACGACGTCGTAGAGGAAGCCAAGTGTCGATCTTCTTTGAGACAATGTGGTGAATTTTATATCGATGAACTTTGGTTGCGACATAAAAAAAGAAGCTGGTTTTTATTCCTTTAATCGGCTGATCGAATTTCTGATTGAAGACCTACACATGCTGTTTAATTTAAAAAGTGAATAAGGGTTTTACATGCACGGATTGCGATACAGTCGTGTGTTGCTGGACACGTGGGTTCATGAGAAGAGGAACATTTCTGTTGAACATTTCAATGGAATCTATTCGTGGAAGAACTGACAAAATTGCGAAAGAATATTTGCCGATAAAACCAAAACGAGCATAAACAGATTTGTCATCTCTAAGATCATAATGAAATTAATGCTTGACATTGATATTTAGTTGTCATCGCAATGGTAAAGGCTGGTTTTCACTAGGACATAAGAATAAGCATAAAGATAAGCAATTGAGAACACTAGCTACATACCTATAAGGACAGACGCACGCGCAGAAAACCATTTCTTGACGGAATTCTCGATACCAACCCCCGTCGATGTTAAGCAAGATGGCGGACGAAACGGTTAACTGCCTTATGCTTGTGCTTGTGCTTATGTCGTCCCTGTTCTCACTGGTGTAAACAGCGACATAACATGACATAAGCATAAGCATAAGCACAAAAAGAACGAGCACGTTCGTTCTAGATCTTTTTGTGCTTAAGCTTATGCCACAGGTGTTCTGATTTGCTTTTACGCGGTATTTGAGCTTCTGCTTCTGCTTATGCTTATGTCCTAGGGAAAACCAGCCTTAAATCACAATTTTATGCTGTGAACACAGATGGGATGTATATCAGGAATCCTGCGAAGAGGTTCAAGAATACATATCAAACTTATCTCCAACGAACGCGAGCATTTGCTTAAATGTGCGTCTAGTCTGGCGCGGCCAAAATTTTTCGGTATTGCGCAAGCGCAAGAGGTTAGATGTAAGTAAATATTTGGTCACGCCATTTGTTTACGATCCTTTTGACACCTAAACCTCCACTTTTCTTCTTAACTTTTTTGAGTTTGGCATACAGAAACCCAATCTTTTTTCGAAAGACATTTGTGATTCGGTTGTTCATAACAACAGCGCGAATGCCCGTTTCTTGAAAGATTTTCTCCACTATTGGTGGTTTCCCGGGTGGTTTTCACCTCACACATCGTCACGCAAGTAAAAAAATTAAATCCTCAACCATTCAATAGATAAAGTCAAGAAATTGATATTTTGAAGAAGAGTGATACGTAAACAACGTGTGAAAGCCACGGGGCTGTGCGATATCTCATAATCGAGTTATTCGAGAAAATGTACCACGGAAAATTACAGAGTTTAGTATGGGACGCCATGTTGGTGGACACCAACATAGCCACCAACATGGCGGCCGGAAACCAGCAAAAACATCTGGAGTTCTCTTTGGCTATTTCAAAGCCTTTCTTCTCCCTGCTGAACTTTCACACATTGACATAGACGTTTCTATTACATGTTAGCTGATCAGACCTAAAAAATCACGAGGCAAATCGATGTTTTCATGTACGTGACATGTTTAGAGCAGCTGAATACTTCTGTCACGCAGTACGCAAAAATCTAAAATTCAAACTGCTCTATTTTCAAAACGAAGAATGCTATCCTGCTGAAAACAAGCAAGCCGATTAAAATTTATATTTTCTTTTATGTGATGAAGATAAAAACCCAAAACTGCGTTTTGTTATGAATTTCAGTTTTTTATGACGTCACGTGAAAACCAAGAATTGTGCAAGCAGCGAAAGCAGACTCGCCACTACCCTCTTCATTCTCTTTGGCAATTGTGTCGAGGAGATAGCTAAAAGTTGCATAAAAACGACCGGTATAAGATATATGCGAGACTATTAGCAATGAAAATTTAATTCGTTATTTGGTGTCTGAAAAAAAATCGAGACAGTCAATTTATTTAACTTCTTACGAATAACTTACTTGTCGATACTGCATGTAAACATAGATAGAACTATGATGAAAGAAAGGTGGCGGATCCGGGATGGCCCGCAAATCCATTATTTTGATCGTCCGATCCATCTCCCACAGCATTCACGGACCCACAAAACGCTAATGACAGCAGAAGTCCTCCAACTTTAACGGCGATTTGACCCGTCCAAAATAGTCGAAAACAAGTCGAATTATACACCAAAATAAATTTGAATTTGTCGGTAAAATCGAGATCTGAGCATGCGTAGAAGAGTACGGACCCATTGTTTTTACACTGGCGTGGAATGACCTTTGATCGTTTATATTGCGCAAACTTGATTTGAAAACTTGGATTTTGACCCATTTAATCGGCTTACGATTTTGGTATTTCAAAACGTCTTGTTCGATAGCTTTGATATTCATTTTTTTCAATCCGTTGGTAAAACTGATCGCCGTTAAAATGTTTTTGAGTAATCTTGTAAAATGTTTCAAATGTTAGGTGTTGGTCAGACATTAGTGGTGGCGTGATCGCCGGAACTTGATTTATAAGCTTTTCTTAAACACTGAGTTTGATATGAAAAGGACGTGAAATTCAAGACCAGTAAGATTGCTTGTACATGTGAAACTGACAGCAACTGACTGGCCTATTTTGAAGGACGATAAAGAGAACACATTGATGTGATGTGATGAACACACAGACGTTCTTAGGGGTTCGTCACGGACGAACTCGTTGAACCCCTAAGGACGTCTTTGTGGGAGGCTACAATCTTGGACAGATTAAAATGAAAAATGAAACCCCCCTTCCCCCCCCCCAAAATCAATGATGAATTCGCGCGCAAAGCAAAACGCGCCATTTTTCCATCATTGAAATGGGGGGGGGGGGGGGAGGGGGGGAGGGGGGGTGGTCTTAATTTTTCATTTCATCTGTCTGAGATTGTAGCTGGATTTTGGAAAACAACCACAATTGGTGAAATGATAATTGACGAAGAAAAAATATTGCTTCTGGCCTATACAAATAAAGCCGTTGAGAATGTCAAAAACAAATTGAAGAATAAATATTCTGGAAATGTAAATGATATATGTCATACATTTGATTCCTACTTTTGCGAATGAAAGTCTGAAAAACAAACTGTATTTCTTGAGTTCCGTATGATTCCCAATAAATGGATGTCAAAAATATACAGAGCATTCGTTGATTACAATATTAAAATATGTGTGTTTGGGGATTCAAACCAGTGAAGTTCTGTTGAAGGTGGAAGTCAAATTTATTGCGACTACAAGGAGATGTGTCCTCAGAGAATAACCTTGAAATACAATTCCGAAACATTGAGATATGATACACTAGTAAAATAGTAATACTGTCCACATTCTTGAAACGTGGGAAAGTGTTAAATCACTTTGAACCCATCGGTGATTATTATAAGAGTATATGCTATTTGAACTTTAGAAAGCTAAGAATAACTCCGGGGTATAACTAATGATTGTTGTATAAGATTCGCAAAGGATAGGAAGGCAGAAATTGTCTGTTCAATTTGTTTACGACGGCAAAAAGGAACCATACCCTTTAGCTGTCGGAATGCCCGTATAGGCCACAACAAATTTAAAAGATTATGAAATATTCAACACAATGGAATTCACAATAAAAGACATTGATTTCCTCCGCAGTCAGATCAGAATGAATGACCGAATGGTTTTCTGAAAAAGAATTTGCTGAAAGTTTCATCCCATCGTTCTGCGTGACAGCTTATAAAGACCAAGGTGTAGATATAAATGAACATTACAATATATATGATTGCAATCGTTGAGACCATATGGATAAAAAACAACTTAATACTGCATTATCCTGGCCTCAGTTGTTCAAAGGCCGGATAACTTTATCCAGTTTCAATCTGTGCAACAGTATTTCAGTATTTCCTCTTGTACAAGCGAATGTGCACACTCTAACCACAGTTAAGTTTGGGAGTGTACGAAAACCTTGGACAACGTTTAACGTAAAGCATATTTTAGACCCCGAATAGTGCCTTATCCAGCGGATAAAGTTATCCGGCCTTTGAGCAACTGGGGCCTGAACAACAAAATTGGAATACATTCATGTGGACAATAAATCATTAAGCAATTTATATCGCGCAAGAAAAATTCCTTGTCTTGACCAAATCAATGCGAGACACAATGTGTTATATCAGGAAGGCAAGATCTATAAAATAAAGGTTGAGGACAAAATATATATTGACTCCACATGTCAACCATTCCAAGGACTCTTGGAACATATAAGACCAATCCCAAGGGTGCTGTATACAAACATCGGAGCAAGGATTGATCCGAAGATAAAACCAAATAAAACTGATCATTGATGCACCATCCAAAGATGAAAAAAGCTCTTCAGACTGTTGAAAAGGAATACAATGATTACTGTGTATCAAAATATGGTAGCAGTTATTCTAAATAAACACGGAGGTCCTGCCGTGAAGAGAAAGAAAGAGAAATGTCAAAATGTCAAATGCTTTGTTTATAGTGGAAATGCACTTAGCTACCTAAAGCTAGCTTACAGGCATTCCACTCAGAAATAACGGAAAACAAATATTAATAATCAAATCGAACATAACATGGTTGAATTAAAATCAAATGTGACAATATAAATAAATATTTCTTTTATGATACAAGAAGCGAAGGAAAACGTCACAAGACGATAGCAATATTCAAGGATAATGAAACTATGATCGAAGCACTGAAGAAGATCAAAGAGAAAAAGAAACAAGTGATTGACGAACTGACGGTCCACTGGGATTAACTTGCCGCGGTTTTTATCCACGCGAAAAAAAAAAAAATCAATAATTTGCTCGTTTGTTTGTAATCATATCATTGTTGCTTACTACGGGCTTGTAATGATAAAGTTGCTTATTATTTAGTATATTGTATCGGCCTTTTCTTTTGTTGCTGTGTTGGACTATGACGACTGAATTTGAAAGTGCCTTTGAGTACAATTTGGAGAAATGACCACCCTGTGATCGCCTCGGCCATGGGGTTGAAATTATTATGAGAAAATCGATCTTGAGCGCTAATTTTTGAGAAATTTTGCTTGAAAGAAATTTTTGAGAAAATTGAGCTAAAGCGCGGTTTTTGTGAAAAATGAATTTGAGCGCGTGTTTTTGTATTTTGAGTGTAAGATTTGGGCATTTTGCCATCCCTATAGTTCCGTCGGGCTCTGGCTTAATCAGTTAATTAAATGGCCAAGGGGCAAGATATAAGAAACAAAAGAGGGCATACCAAGACAAATTTTTACATTTATTCATACTAAAATCCAAGTTGTATCAATAATTTACAGCTGACGATAAAAGCTTAAGATATCGAGGCTCTCTGAAGAGAAGCTGAACTGCTTCATTAAATTAAGAAGTTCCAATAAGAAAGACTAGAACGACGAACCATTAATGAGTTCCTGAACTTTTGTATACCTAAATCAAGCGAGTCAGGCATATATGTCTGATTGATTAAAGACTGTCAATATATATAAACTTTATTGAAAAACATCAAATCTGTAGCCCTTTTAAATATAATAACAACCACCATCACACAAAAAAACAAACCAACAAATGGTTTTAAAACAGTAGAAGTGTGGCTTACGATATCGTACAGAAGAACAAACATACCAGGATGCTTAAGATCAATTTTCATTTTGTGGGGAGACTGTTTATTAAATATATATGCGTAGTGTACAAATATCTTTTCGTGTTCATATGTTATCTTAATCTTCAGCTTAAAGTGAAGTAACACGGGAAATTTGGCCCTTATATCAAAAACTCTAAAACGTTTTTTTATCGACAATAATCAGAAAGTTTTGCTCAAATTTGTTGTAAATATCACCCCAGTTCCACTATAGCGCGTCAAAAGTTGTACCTTTCAAGAATTCTGTTGATTTCTCAGTTTTTTTTTTTTTTATGTTCAATTATTTTGTAACTAAGTGAAGGTGCTGTAATGCACCATTTATTTTAAGACCTTTATTCTTCTCGGTAGTCCCATATATATATAGCTGTCCAATGGTGAGGATATTATACGACTCTAAGTTTCTCGTGGTTTATCATTATCATTATTATGATCAATGGAATAAGGACATCATAGGTTCTATGATCAGTTGCTGTTGAATTTTCTCTATGTAAAAAAATATTCAAATGTGCTTTACGGTAAAAAGAAAATAGTAATTCTCAAGATAAAATAAAAAAATAAAAAAAAAAACGTAACGGCTAGCTATAATGTCTATTTTACAACAGATACAGTTAAAAACGTAATTTTATCTTACGTTTGCCGTTCTCCGCTTTCCGTTTCTGCATGAACTTGCATGAGTACCGTTTCGCGTCAGCGACAAACGCGAGAATTATTTGCACTGTTCTTATGCGAAGCCTGGACGTAAAGTTAAAGGGAAATAGCCATTTGCAGTTTTCCACAAAGGCGATGCTTAATCTCCCTATAAAGTGAGAACATCGGAGCCCCATTGTTTAAATCTCCCGACGCACCCCTTGAATAACAGTGAACTTGTTTTAAGCCCGCATTGGCCCACAACTGTCTTTATTTCATCATGTTAAACTTTCTTACACAGATCCGTTCCATCGCGGTAACGTATGTATCCAGTTTGCCAAGCCCGTGTAAATAGTTTGTTTTTCAAACTTAAATAACGGGCACATCTGTATATATTAGCTTGATGACGTTTCCAGTATAACTTTGTCCTCTTAGGCGGGAGTAAAGTTCTCGTAGAGCCTTCCGTCGTACGCTCTGAGGTTGACGCAACCCTAGAAAACATAAAGAGATGTATATGCTCAAAATTCAAATTTATAACAGTAGTATTTCTCAAACTTTCACCTCTAATCATCGAAACCTTCAAAAGTGATTATTAGGCTTTAGGATTTTCTGAGGTTAATGTTTTCCCCACTACAGCAACACTGCAAAAAGGCAGTTATCATGATCACAGAACTGGACGTTGGTTTAATCTTAACACTTCGGCCTTAAACTATCGATATCCTGATTAAGCTATCTTCCCCTCCGTTCATTCTTGAACGGAGCTCTGACCCTCCATAGAGATTTGTTTGGTTAGTGACCTGGTCTTTGAAAAGAAACGAGGCTGTAATTGACTTTGTTTTGATACAAACCTCTGTGCCTTTTACTTGTAAATACAAACTAATTAGCATAAGAACACGGAAGAAGGCATGCAAACTAGGCGAAAGGGTTAAGACAATTTCTAATGATCCGGTTTTCCTCGCTTGTATGTCGAACGCTGATATTCAGTAATAACATCTAAAAATGGCCAACACTATATAGGGTAAGTAAATTATGATGGCAAATCAAATATGTACGTTTAGTACCTGTTTTTCCTTGGCTAGCTTGTTTAAAATGCTGTACAGCTGCAAAAATGTTGGTCGCTTATCCGGGTCTACATCCCAACATGAAAGCATAAGAGCATACCTGAAACGTAAATAATTTAGAAATTAATTTGATGGTGTAACGTGAGCTCTGATCAGTTGCTTAGCCGTTCATGATATCAGCCTTTAGACATAGTATGACGTCATATGATATTTTGAAGGCTCTTCCAGGTATTTAAAAGAAAATGGAAAATACATCCTTTGTTCTCACATGAGCTGACTGAACCAATAGAGAGAGTTTGAGGGAACTGAAAAATATTTGTTGTTGCTGTTGTTGTTTTTGAATGGTAAACCTTCCCTTTTCAATTATTCAAAACTTACTCGCCAAATCTACAATCCGGACATTCTCGTGCTGAAAAAAAATTTTCGTATACAGAAACTATAGAATTTAAGAACTATCGTCTTTCGTAAATAAGTCAAAAGGCAAGACAAAAGGTTTATAAGAAATAGTTGTTGTGTCAGTTATTGCATCTCACTGATCTTTCCTTGTGATTGGAATATGAAAATGCAAGATGAGCGCCCTCTAAGGTTGACTTCAGAGTTAATTAGGGCGTGCGATAATTCGTTTGCCGGTCAAGGTCCAGACATGTACTTTTTTTAACCGAACGTGACTGATACCATCTCAAGTTTGATTTTAAGCCCTCCTCCCCCGCAGAACTGATAAATAAAACAAATACAAATGATAAAACCCCACGAAAAAAAGGACGTGCACCACGGGTATCACACTATGTTATCCGTGTAATAAACAGAGGAATGTACAAACTTTACTCACACTTCATCAGCTACATGTCTCGGTTTTTCCATCCTGTAACCAAATTCCAACTTGTCTATCAGCTCCAATACTTCCATGCCAGGGTAAGGACTGCCACCTTTAGAAAAAAAAAATATCTCTATTAGCTAAGAAACCTGATAAATGGCAGTTTTCTTTACATTGACCTTGCATCAGTGTTCTCTGGAAAATTTTAGGCGATTTCCTTTGGATCAGTTTCAAGCTATAAGTGCCACTATCAACAATCGTATTCTCTTCACTTTTCCCTAAATCTTATGGTAAAAGATGGGGAGAATTTCTTTATAGATTAAGACATTTTATCTTTTATCGAAGTGATCATATCACCTATTCTCATGACCTTTTTCGTTTGATCAAGTGGTGGCATTCTAAGAAGAAATCACATACTGATGACTATGAGTTAAGAATACTTTCACTTCCAAAGGTGTTTGACCTCAAAACACACGGAAAAGCTTATAAAAAAAAATGAAAACATTGAACGGAAAAAAAAATTGACAAAAGTATTGCTCGAAAGTTGATAAAATGCTGGTGTTTTCATTGCGTGTTTTCGTTATTGATCTTTGTTTCAGCTACAAAGCGACCACAAGGAGATAAATTGTTTGCGGTTTTATCCAAATCGCGAAAAAGCCGAGAAATTCAAGACGTATGTTGTTGGTATGAGCAAGGAGGCCCAAAGAATGACGTGGCTGGTGGGATTATTTTGGAAGCTCCAAAGTTCAACATTCTTTTGATTTCAAACTTCCGTTTTAAACTTACGCGTGATCCACAAAACAAAGAAAACAAAAATAATATTCTGTGCATGCCGAAACGCATCAAAACCCGCCACTGGACTTTGGACTTAATGGTGCTTGACGTGCATTTTTTAAAACATTTGCTGTTGTAGACGTGATGTAGACAACGCGCAAACGGATGACTTCCCCACACGTAGAAGATTGTTGTCGACAGAAACTCCTCTCAATATAGGACAAAGGAAAAATTATTGGATAAGAATACTGGCTACTTTTCGTCGAGAAGAAATGCGTGGTGGAAGTAAAGAAGCCGGAATTTAGTGGTGAGAGAGTCGAGGAATTAATGGAGGGGCTCGACGAGCCGACGAAGGTATGATCTTTTTGACAGTTTTTTGTTCGTAAACCTTACAAAGTTATCGCCTGAATAGTTATTTTGAAAATCAGATTAAGTGTTAAGATCAGTAATGCACGCTTTGGTCAGTCTAAAACAGGTCTAAATTGTCCGTTGTCGTTGAAAAATGGCCAAAAATAGGGATTTTCTTAAACTTTGAAATTCCTTTTAAATGCCGATCACTAGAATCGAGGAAAACTGGTCGATTGTGTCAATCGAGAAATATAAAATGCTGAAATTTCAACTTACGAATGGTAATTGAATAATATAAGCTCTCTGCCAGCTTGAGTGTTGCGCTTTAATTACGTCTTTCAAGGTCACTACTCATCTTTCAATAAGGTGCCCCGGACTTTTTCCGAAGATAGTCGAAACGTCGAAAATTTTCGGCCGATTTTCGAATGTCTACGACGACTGATAAAGGTGCATTGAGCGTTTTCGGAAAATAATCGATTCTTTCTTGTGCATGTGAAGAAATGGTTGCTCTCTGTATATCCGAGAGATCATGGCAAATCGACTGTATTTCTTAAGCAAGTCAATTCTTGTCTTTACCAAGTCTTTCATAGGCAATCCCCAATTCACTTACCAATGGTAACAATCTCAAACAGCACCACACCAAAGCTCCACCTGGCAATTTAAAAAAAAAGGATATTTAGTATTTTCTGCTCACTTGTCTTCTATAATTAACCGTTCTGATGTTTGAGTATCCGACTGGTCGACTTGGGCATGATTTCCATGCCATTCCACTTCCATCTGGGACTTTAGTTCCGTTGAGCCGACCGAGGAACTGCTTTTATTTAGTAAATGTGGGTGGTGGGGGGGGTGGTTATAAGGAGGGATCACCAAGATTGATAGAAAAATGAAAAATGAAGAGGAGTCAGGTGGTTTGGTGGTCACTGAAACTATTTCGAGTCTATTAATAGTAATGTGATTTAAGTTTCCTTTCCGTCTAAGTGGGGGGACATCAACCATAAAAAGCGGGATTCTAGGGGAGGGGGAGTAAAAATTACAGTTGAAAGGATATAATCGCACCATCCCCATCCCCTATGGAAAGTGAGCGACTCCTTTTCTTCATTTTTTCTTCATTCCAACTCAATACAGTGTCAGTAATCTTAAACACTGACAAGGAGCATAAGGTTTTTCTGAAAGTGCATTCTTCGCAGAAGCCCTACCTAAAAGTTAATCATGATTGCCTATATTAATAAGCTAAATGACGAATTCTATGTATTAATACGCGCATGAAAATGTTGAAACTTACACGTCACTTTTGGTAGTGTAACGTCCATGTAGCAAGGCTTCGAGAGCTGTCCACTTCACAGGTAGACGACCCTGAAACAAAAAAAGATCACCAAAATTATTTGGTGGATTGCGTACTCAACTATCCCGTAGCTACCCTTCTATCACATTTTTCGGCTTGTGTGTTAACAATCAGTAACTTGCTAACAATGTAATGCTATAGATATGACTAGCAATTGGTCACTGGTACTAAGATAAATCGATCAAAGTTAATCTTTTGAACTGGTTGAATGGGATCTCTATATCGACTGAACTTTCTACTGGTAATGGCTGTTGCAATTGCGTCATTGGGTACTTTAACTCTTACCGCACAGATTTACAGAAAAAATGTTGTCTATGAAAACATTAAATAATATGATTTCAAAGTGTTAAACACTAACTCTTACCCCAGTATTTTTCTGGTACAAGTCCTGTCCGCGGATGTCTCGTGCCATTCCGAAGTCTGTTACTTTACACGTTAGATTTTCGCCCAGCAGTACATTCCTAGCCGCTAAGTCACGGTGAATAATCTAGAAAATTGTAAACAAACTGCTTTTAACTCTACATTAAATTTGCACTGAGAAAGCATTCATACAGTGCCACACTGTAAAGGGTTCCAGTACACTCCCTTTTATAGTATTCTGAAATCACAGTATTAATAGTGACTTTGAAATGAAAAGGAAAATGCAAATCCAGTATTAGAGTGAAAGATGATGTAACAACTTGTTATCATAAACTCTCATGATCGTTATAAAATAGTATGGGGTGATAGTGTGCTCATTAAGAACCGTTGATACATATAAGTTATTCCTATATCTCACGGACTAAACAGAAACTCTGTTGTTACCGGGCCAAAATGATACTCGTGAAAAGTGATAAAATAGGAACAAAAATAATGGCATTATTTACCGTTGTTTTTGCCGTTAAGTGAAACTTGTATTTTGGGCATTTTCCTGATTTATTATGCCTACATGTCGTCTCCAATTGATACATTTAACAAACCTTTTGTGAGCTCAGGTAAGCCATTCCATCAGCGATATCCGACGCAAACTGCATCAATTGTTGGGACGTAAGGCTTTTTCTTGGGAGGTGGTCTATGCTGTAGTAACCATCTTGTAAGCCGCGCTTCTTTCTCAAAAACCCCAGCAAGTCTCCATAAGGCGCGAACTCTGTGATTACGCAGACAGGCTCTACAAAAAAAAAAAATAATAAATGAAAAGCACTGTGATGAATCCTCTCTTCGATAGTTTTTTTTTTGTGGGGGGAGGAGGTGCGCAAACTTGGATATATTAATTTAAATTCGATCAACTTATTGCTGTAAAGTAGTGATACATCATTTGGTTTCGAGTTTGAAACGATTTACAGTTGCATGGAAAAACAAATGTCAAAAATTAGAACTGTACAAAAGACAACAGCAGAGAACTGAAGAAGAAAACGGCTAATTGAAAATAAGGGATTATTAATGATTTATAATTTCTTTGTCATACCTGATTCAGTTATGCAGGCCAATAACTGTACCACGTGTTTATGGGGCGAAAGGTTCTTCATCACTTCAAGTTCAGACAGCAGAACTTTGCGTAGCTCATTCGCTTCTCCTGTAAATGAAATATGTTTTCCAATGTCATAATAATTCATGCTTTAGAGTTTATTAATGATAGTCTTCACATCACTTTGTAATTTATAATGGTTGGTTCGCCGAAGAAATAATATGACTTATACAAAAATCTACATATACAAAAAAATGGCAGCACATTTGATGACAGATACTATTTCCTGAGATACCTCTGTGGACGTGGTAAATAGGCCGGAAAAAACAATTTGATAGTTGGCAATAAATCCTGCTTTTTTTTTTTTTTTTTTTTGCCTTCCACTGCAAAATAACAAGTAGTTGCGTGCTTTTGACGCCAAGATTTTCGATTAGGATCAAACTTAAAATGGAATGTGTATCATGACACTAACTTACCGTTGTCATTTAAAGTTTTCACTGCAACGCGTACCCAGCCTCCGCTCCTGTTAACATTCAAGGCGAGACCCTTCTTAACAACTCCAAACTCCCCACTGCCTATGGTCTTTTCGAGTTTAAGCCTGTCTCGAGAGATTTCCCACTGGCTTTTAGGTCTAACAGTAACAGTTCCATTTATGCCATATTGTCTGTTATTCAATGAATCGCCGTGAATGAGGTGAGAATATACATTGTTGGGAAACATTCCAAGTCCAGATTTCAACTCTTTTTGACCCAGTTTATCTGGCTTAATCTGCTCGATGTCTTTCGTCTTTTTCGGGGTTTGCTGCAAGTTTAAACCAGAGCCCAAAGGTGTCTCATACAAGTGGTTGTACACGTTGTATCCGGGGAGAGAACTTAGCTTTTCATTTTCAAAACCTTTCCCATCCTCTGTGGTGCAACCGTGGTTGTAGTGCATCTCTAAAATCTCTGTTATGGTTTCGTAGTGATTTGTGATCTGTAAATTGAAAGAAAAGTGATTAAACGTTGTCATGACTAAGGGATATCCTGAACAGCTGCTGAGCGTGTCTTTCAGTTTGTTTTTAAAGGGAATTTTCGCATGCAGTCGGTTTTTCTTCAAAATGCATTTCTTTGCTTTCAAGTCAGTACTTTTGTGTTACTCCGTTTTGAACAAACGCTCATAACATACGATGATTGCTATTAAACTAGTTACGTACCGTTCTTTCGTTCACGTCACAAAGTGTGGTTGCTGAGGATTCACTGTCTCTGCTAAAAAAAGAATGTAACGAGCGATAAAATCAGTCAAAATCCTTGCTGGGAATCATAAATCAGAAAAAAAAAACTGGGAACTTTGGTCTCTTAGAGATCTCCTATTGGAAAGAGGGGAAGGAGAAGGGTCCATATAACTGCTGAAGAATTATTTTGAATTTGGAGCAATAGAATGCTGCAAAATTAGAAACCCAAGGTTCTGATCGTGACAAAACAGCCTTTTATATGGTCTTAGTCATCACCGTTCGATAGAAAAACTAGTATGTACTCACTTGTGCTGCCTGCGTCTTGTAGATCGCGGTCGCCTCTTACAAACGTGCACAAGTATAACTGAAAAAAAAAAAATTATCATCACTCCTATGTATCACATACAAAAGTTGAAAGGTAAAAGATCACTGAGCTTTTAGAGTCAAAGATCGATCCTTGTAGTTACTCTAGCAACTTTAAAACATCTCTTTGAAGTTTGAAAAGATGCGAACCTGAACTGGACTCTTATTCTTAAACCTGTGATTGACAGGTGCGCCGCATTAAACAACTGAGCTTTCAAGCGAATAGACCCTTCTTCAAAATGGCGGCAACAGATTATATTGAGTTAAAATTGATACTAGCACTAGAAAGAGCACCTTTACTTTAGTAACCTTACAAAGTTTCAGCATATTAGGTGTTATGTCAGCTTAAGAAATGTAAGATGAAATTTGACAAATTTACAGACGTTTGTATGACTGGGGGTATACGTCATACCCCCAGTCATACAAACGTCTGTAAATTTTTCATTTTTAAGCTTACATTTTCTCAGCTGATATTACACCTGGTATGCTGAAATTTTGCAGGGTTACTAAAGTAAAAGTGCTCTTTCTAGTGCTGGTATACGTTTTCATTCTAACTTGTTTGAATTTTCTGCCGCCATTTTGGAAAAGGGTCTATTGGAAGATGGGCATTCCTTGAATTGAAATAGAGGACGAGGTTAGTTTCTAAACTGTGGTGGTGCATAGGTGGGGGAGTAGGCATATTTGGTTTTATCTGAGTTAATAAGGTAATTTAACTACCTAGAGAGATTCGAGAGCTGACTGTTGGAGCGTTAGGGTGGGATGAAGGGCTCATAGTCTCGAATATCTTTTCTTTTTCTTTTAATTTTTTTTTTTTTCGGGTTCACCTTATATCAGCCTTTGATGAAATCCAGGTGATAGCATGAAAAGATCATTTATGAATATGTGAACTGCGGATGAATGCTATACGACAGAAAGATCATACTGAGAAAATCAAGCAACTTTAAAATTAAGATGATACTAAAGCCTAAAAAAAGTAAAGGAGCTCAGTTTCATCCGTATCGTCAAATGCGTCAAATGGTTCATAGGCTAATTGAAAGAGATGTAATATAAAACTCGCAGTGTAGAATCTTGTTAGTAAAAGCAGAAGTAGAACGGAAAACCTTCACTTACTCTTTTGCGTGAATTTCCAAAGCATAAACACAACAGCTGGAATTGCAAAGGCCATAACAACAACCCACAGTGGGGCGAGATAAGTGAAGCTGTTTCTAGTAGGTCCCTTCTCTCCCTTCTCTTTATTAGCACCTGATTTAAGAAATTAAAGAAATGAGATAATATAAATTTAAAAGAAGCTTACGATTTATCTCAACTCTAAACTAGAATAATTCAAATGAAAACTACTGAGCAGTACTTTCCTGTGGTGCTGTTTATTATGCTGTGTGAGGTGGTTCTAACTTTTGAGTCTGTGGATGGAATCCTAAAGTTTGACCATTCAAATGAAAGCTACCGAGCAGCACTTTCCTGTGGTGCTGTTTATTATGCTGTACCAGGTGATTCTATTCTTTGAGTCTGTGGATGAAATCCTAAAGTGTGACCATTTAAATGAAAGCTACTGAGCAGTACTTCCCTGTGGTACTGTTTATTATGCTGTACAAGGTGGTTCTTAACTTTTGAGTCTGGATGAATTCCATAAGTGTGACTTTTCAAAGGAAAGCTGCTGAGCAGTACTTTTTAGTACGGCCGTTTTTATACTGTACAAGGTGGCTCTAACCTGGAGTCTATGGACGGAATTTCAAGGCGTGACCATTTCGATCAATTCTTTGTTGCTGTTTATTATATATGCTGTTCAACGGATAAAGTAAATTGTAGTATCATTACCCTTGGTAAGACCTTATACAATAGCCACTTGAAAACGCGCGGGGTAAACTTTGGTCGATTCTCTTCTTGAAATGATTATTGTTACAAAACGAAAGTTCAACATGTTTTTGTTCTATAGTAATTCATTCTTGTCTATCTGTCATGTTATTATGTGTGCTTTCAGTGGCCCTGTCGTACCTTGTGCGACAGTTGGGTACTTCGTCCGGTAGGTTTCGGAGTCCTTTGTTGAGCTTATCTCTGAGGAATAAAAACAACAATTCATTAGATTTTTAAATTACCTGAAGTAATTTTCATCCTGTCTCTCTCTTTCTAAAATAGTAATTTTTTTTTTGCAATGTCAAATTGGGAGAAGCAGACTAAAAGATAAGAACAGTATATGAAGGATAACCGCACACATATTGTTCTCCATTCAAACTGGCTATGAGCGATAAAAACAAACAAAACCATTGGCTAGTCAAGTTTTTACATTCTGCTTCTTAATTTAAACAATCCTCTGAATCAAATTGATATATTTCTTTCTTATATTATCTGTAAAATTTCTCTCCTAACTTGTTTCATGATGCTTACCTTCTGTCATATAAGGGGATGGTACAAACACTTCAGTCCCAACTGTTGCTGTTAAAACAAATAAAAGTAAAATTAAAATAAAATGTAATAGCTTTTTTACTCGAAAATAACGCAGTTTGTAGAAATTGGTTTTCCAATCCACTAAATTTTTCCTGTTGTTAAAGGAATGATATCACTTCCTTGGTCTTGATTGTACAAAGTCTTAATCTCGTCGAAAGCGGTGAGTATTTCGTTATAGGACCTGTTTGGAATGTGATAATGGTATCGAAGCAAAAAGTTAAGACCTTGGTGGAATCATCTGTGAGATGGCAGTCCCTGTAAGACTATTGCTTAGTAAGGACTGACTTTCGACAACTTGAGCGGGTTATTGTCTCTGTTTACCAAGTTGTGCCAGTGTTAGTTTATCGGCCGTTTGTAATGCCAGTTCCGATTCATTTATTATAGCCTAAATTTTGAACAAAGCGGAACATAAACCGTGCTTACCAACAGGAAATTTTGCGGTTCTAAAATGTCTTTCCACGCCATAGAAGCTTTGGCCGTATTTGTTCCACGCTGAGACAGCTGTTGTGTAGTTCTGGTTCCATTGTAAATCCACCAAAGTGTACCTCGTCTCTGTTGTGTTCCAGGTAATTGGCGTCTCCTTTGAACCATTTCCAGCTGGTAATTTCCAAACGGATACTGTATAGACCTCGACAGGACTTTCACCATTGTATGGTCTTGCCCATTGCAGTGAGCATCGTTTACCATCCACAGTGATGTTTTTTATCCTGGGTGCATCAGGTAAACCTGTTAAAAACAAAAGGAATTGGCTTCATTTAACTAGCTTAAACTCTGAAAACCTGACTCAAAGTTCCGCCGAGCGAAAGTTCATTCAAACTCAGTTATTGGTGTAATGTACTGATATGAAAACTGTTATCCTAAAATGCAAAATAATTTAATTTTCTTACCTATGGAGCACCAAAGTTCTCTCTAGGAACTCGTTCAAAGGTGACCGCCCCTTCCAGGTCGAATTGAAATTTGAAAAATTTGGTTTTTGTGGAGGGGAGAAAACCGAAGTACCCGGAGAAGAAGGACGAGAAGCAACAACAAACTCAACGTCCTCTCCAGGAATCAAACCCGAGCCACACTGGTGGGAAGCGAGTGCTCTCACCACTGCACCACCCCTGCCCTCCTCATATGATGTATGAGGTTTACTGGTGGTAATACTTCTTTTTATAAATACAACCATGTATCCCGCCATGAAAAAGTTCTCTTCTACATTATTGGGAATACTTCAAGATCTCTAAGTGGTTTTATACACCACAAATTATTTGACAGTAGGGTGATTGATTTATTATTCGCTCTGCTTAAGGGTGGAGTCACTTCACTATATTTTGTACTTGTGGTTGTTTGTTCCTGACTTGTATAGAAGTTTTTAATTGAACAGGCTGAGGATAAGGTCAATAAGTTAACGCGCAAGTGGCGACAATATAAAAGAACATCTTACCAACTAAAAGAGTTGTTGCAGTGGTCTTCGCAGTTTCTCCGTAACCAACCTCGTTTCTTGCCTGTATCTCAATAACGTAAGTTCTATTTCTGGCTAATTTCTCGATAGTGAAGGACGTCCCTGTTATTGCGGGAAACTCCTGTTTGACAATAGCTCCATCTAAAACTTTTATTCTGTAGTCTAGTATTTTGATATTGTTGATATCTTGAACCGAAGAATTCCAGGTTAATTCTAACGCGAATGTACGTGGAAGAACCTTCATAGTAGGCGGACCAGGAGGATCTGAAAAAAGAGGAAAATTTGAAGTCAGCGTGGTTCAGCAATGAAAAAATTAGATATCATGGAACTAACGCGAGCTCCGTAGTTCCATTGGGGGAGTGGGGAAAGTGGGAACTGAACCGACTTGCGCATAGTGCTTCCTCCCAACGCTCTCGTCTTCACATCGAGGGTAAAAGGTACTAGCTGCATACTTAACACAACAATGTTCTGTCTTTAACAAAACAAACAAACAAACAAACAAACAAAACAAAACAAAAAAAAAAGACATGTGAGTGGTCCAAGTTAGTGAACCTTTTCGAAAAATTGAAACCGCACAGGGAAACAGTCCGAATTTTATCATTATCTTTGTTTAAACGGTCTAGCTTAAGCACGTGGTAAAATTAGCAGTAAAACATTCTCTGACCTGCTTCGAGCGTTGTGAAGCTTTGTCTCTTAAACCAACCGTAGCCATCTTCACTCCTTGCTTGTACATTTACAACATATGTTCGGTTGTGCGTCAAGTTTGCTATGTACAGTTTTGAAACGTTTATTCCCGTAAATTCTTGCTGTTGTTGTGTGACAGTGTCTATGAGAAGCACTCTGTAATTGAGGATTTTGACTCCCGTATTGTTATTCGTTGAATTCCATGATATGTTAACTGCCATTAAACTTGGTACCGCGGTAACGGAGAGAACTCTTGGAGGATCTGCAAAAATAAAAATAAAGCTGCTGGTCTCTCTAACAGGAAAGGAACAATTACACTCTTTTAATTACCAGGTAATCAAATGGTTTTCTTGTCATTTCTGCTTTGTGTTAGCGTTGTCGTAGAAATAAAATGTGGCAAAATGTTAAACGAATGATGAAATAGAACTTTTTGATTTAAAGGCTTAAAATTACACTTGTTGTAAATGAAAGCGAATAAAAGAATGACCAAAGTAGAACAGGAACAAATTGATTTGAAATAATTCATAATAACAGCTGAGAAAATGAATGGATGGATGCATGAACTAACGATTGAATGAATGTCAATAACGGAACTACTCACTGAAATGCAAAACCCCTGAATAATTGCTTTACCTGCTTGCAACGTCGAAACACTGACGTTTGCTGGTTTGCCATAACCAACAATATTTCCTGCTTGTAAAAGTATAGTATAAGTTCTGTTATGCTTTAAATTTTGAAAAGTGTATTTGTTCTGTTTTATTCCACTTTGCATTTGTTGCTCTTTTTTATTCGCATCGAGTAATGTTATCCTGTAAGCCAATATGGGGCTTCCTCCGTCGTCACGTGACCTGTTCCAGGTTGCACTGATGGACAGGAAGTCTGATGTTAATTCTTTTATTACGGGTGGGCCAGGAGGAACTGAAACATGAAAGAAAATTGGCAATTATGTTTGGTTTTTGGCAGATCGATCAATAGACAATCAACCTTTACATGGAAAAGGCAAGGTTTTCGCAGGCCTAGTTACTCACAGCTTTCCCCAACCCCAACCCCTTCGCGCTGAACTCCAGCTTCTGCAGCAAAAATCCTACGCGATAGTCCATCACACTCACAGTCAATGGCAGTCACAACGCTACTGCACAGTGTAATTTAAAGACGAAAGATTTACCATTAAAAGTTATTTTTGTCGTGTTCAGGGAGAACTGGAGTATTGTGTTAGGTATGATCTATCATATTTCTTTGATATTTGCCTTTTTACAAGAGAAAAAGATATTTTGAATTCGTAAAAGCTATAAATAGCCATTGCATCTCTCTCATCTAAAAATGCCCACTGCATCTCTTAAGTCTTTTAACCCTTTCACTCCCATGATCTGAATGTTAATTCTCCTAACTGACTGCCATACATTTATTTTTAAAGTTAGTTCACAGAATTTGGTATTCCATCAACCAATATCACCTAGTTGATGATTTTATTTATTCTCATCACCTCTCTGGTTGACAATGTATTCATAATGTGAGGAGAAATTACACATTGATCACTCCTGGGAGCAAAAGGGCTAAAAGTACTTCGCCTTTCTGAAGAAATCATCGCTTTGGTAAAAGAATTAAAAGGTTTTTTTTCGTTAATGCTCTTTCTGTTCTTGATTTTCCACGTAAAGCGTTGTCTGTTTTGTACCTTACATGAAATTAAGGATGAGAAAAAAAATCATCTTACAGCACGCACGCATGGTCGAGTATTTGACTTATTAACTTACAAAGTTGTTCCACTGTAACATTATGCCACGCTGTTCCCTTGACATTTGTAGCTTTGCACGAGTAACGACCAAAGTCGCCCGCAGTACTAGGCGTTATCGTCAATGTGCTTAAGCCATGCGTCGTGACGATACCGCTTGAGATTAGTCGGCCGTCTTTGAACCATCTGAAATTCGCAGCGGGATTTGCATCCACAACGCATTTTAAACTGGTCACGTGGGTCAACCAGGATTTTATCATGGGATTTGAAGACGCAATCGTGTCGATGTAGGGTCGATCTAAAAAAATGAGACAAAGTTACAGGATTAACCTTGAGCCGGAATGAATAGCTATACAGTCAAGTTTAAGTACTCTCACTTTTCTGTGATAGACGGTCTGAGATACCTGCTTATCGTATCTTTTCGGTTGGTGCCGCCACGTTCTGCCTTTGCTAAGCTCTTTCAATTTATGGAGTGTATTTGTTTGAAGCAAGTTTCATCATTTATGTTTGGTGATGAAGCTGGATATGTCAGTTAAAAGAAGATCCGCCTGTATAACACTAGCTTACCCACGGAAATGACTCGTTCTACTCCTAAGGAAAACGACCAAAAGCAAAGAAAAAGGCAGTGACGGTAGTGTCAATTCGTCTTCAGTTAGCAGTCAATCATGCAGAAATGCTCATACCCGCAAAGTACTTTAGTTAGAATAATATTATGACAAATATTTAAATTCCCATCACGAAGGTTCCTGTTCCCCTACATATTCAGACTTCATAAGTGCAATTTGCGTCTACATTTCTCTTCCTGATGACGTTAAAAGAAAATGAGTCATCGACTGAGCGCAATCCAGCTAGTCATCAATCTAGTTCTCTTCAAAAGGCCTCCATAAAGCTATCACTTACATCGTACAACTTTCACAAAAACGCTGTAAAACGCTGATCCGGCTGGGTTTGATGCTGTGCAAACATAGCTACCACCATCCTTGCGTTCAATCTTCGAAATCAGAAATTCCGTCGTGTTGCTGCTCTGCAGTAGTTTCCCATCCTTTGTCCATCTTATGAACGGTTTAGGGTCACCACTTGCGTTACATAGTAATTTCACATCTTCACCATCTTCTTTGTCTACAGTCGCACTTGATCGTCTGATAATTTTGGGTGGAACTGTAAAGCGGCAGTTGGTAAAATAAACAATCACATTAAAATTTCAAAATCTGTTATTTTCGCTCTTGGCTTGGTGTCGCCATGTGTGTATACATAGGTTTGTTTAAATGTGGCTATTTACATGAAAGATATCAAGCGGTACTTCAGGCTGTGGTAGTACCGTTCATTGTCTTGTCCTGCAAAGAAACTTTCCTGTTGTGCAGTGTATTAGTGCTGTGCAAGGTGCTTCCACTTTTTGAGTCTGTGGATGAACCCTATGTGTTACCGATCCGATTCAGATGAAGACTATGTGACAATGGTTGTCGTCGTTTTGTCTGTTTGTTAGTTTTGTTTGTTGTTCACAATTTATTAGCAATTAACTAAGCATTTGTTGTCTTGTTCTAAGGAGAAAACAAACAATAATCTGAAGTGAGCCTTACCTTGAATGTTGATTCTTATAGGTCCTTTCTTAAATTCGTCACCATAAACTATCGCTGTGCAGCCGTACGTATGATCTCCGTCTGACCAGGTCAGATTTTGTAACACAAAATGCACACTGCATCCGTGTTGGTTGATAGTTTTAGTAACATTCAGCCTGGACTTTAAAGATGACGGAAGTTTGTCATTAAATTCAATGCTTTCATCCTTTTTAACTGTTAGGTATTTGTTTCTTATTCTGTCGTTGTTGTCTGTCTGCCCCCAATAGATCTGTTCAAAGGTTGACCAGTCGTTCCAGTCTCCAAATGAAAAATTCCAGTGGAAAGACACGTCGGAGCCCAGGATCCCAATTACTGTGGGTGGAGGTACTACGGTGAATTTTGTATTAGCGTGCTCTGAAAGGCAATAGCAAAGGAAAACAGCTAAGGCAAGAGTCACTACACTTTGAGAAACTTGTGTTAACCACAGATACGCGGGTAATGTTAATGGTAAATCCGTCAGAAAAATATTGTTTGGTAGTCTCGCGTAGTACTGAACAAATGAACAAAAGTGATCTGATAATGTCGATGGTAATTCCGTCACAAATATGTTGTTTCGCGGAATGAAAGTTAGCAACGATTACAGTGGGTACCGCAATTGAAGTCATGTCACAACTGTTTTCAGTGTTGTAGGTATTGACAGTTCACTGTCAAAAAACCATGACGACACCTCAATGTTAAGTCAGGATAAAAACATCAGTGAACGTGCGAGATAAAATTGTTTCCAAATAAAACCTTTCTTTTTGATACTTTTAAAGATATGGGAAAAGGCAATGGATATATCGGAAACATTTTACTAAGAGCAAAATAATGCACTTACGTCCCACAGTGACTTTGAACTGAAGAAGACAGCAGGAAGTAAAAACTGTCGCTGCTAGGAGAAACTGCATCTTGCTTTTAGTTCGATGATTCAAACGTCACGCTGCACGAAGGAAAAAGAAACAAAGTTAATTTCGATTGTGTCACAATTTGTGTCTATTGGTGTATGGTAAGGGTGTCCGAATACGGTTGGCTGCTGTTTTGGGAGATCCACTGCAATGTTTAATGATATTTTATTCCGCTATCTGTTGTCCTCCGTCTACCTTCAAAACCCACTTTTAAAGTGTTCTTATCGGCCCAGATGACATGAAATTCGTTGGATCTGGAAATGTTAGCAGCAGGCACCTTCAAACGAATCTGGAAGCATATATAGAACCCTCCAAATTGATAACATTTAGAAGCCATGGCGACAAAATATTTAATACTGGTGACCTGAGAGTTACAAACTGTCTACCAAACCCCACTGAAGAATATGATAAACACTCGTTAACAGACGTTTGTCCTTCTTAAAACTGAAAAGGAGGCTGCTTAAACCGATAGAATGGCACTATTTCAAGTTATAAGTCGCTTACCCAATTTAAAAAAAGCGTTGTGCTGTGCAATTTTTTAATAAATGCCAAAGTAAATAGAAAAGATTTTTTTCAAATTTTCTTTTTGGAAAAAAGTGTGATGGAGTTTGAAGCTTTCTATTCAAAGACACAAAGTGCTACATTATTTCATTAGTGGGATAAAGTTTGGAGAAGCTGAAACGATCCTGTCTTCAGCACTAGGGACTATTTTTGAGTAGAAAAAAATTGGGGAAAATGGCGAGTGAGAAACCCAAGGTGGAAGTTTTAACGACCAATTTTCTTCGGTCAATGCAATTTCCGTTAATGAAGGCGAAAGTAAATATACGAGAATTTCTTTAAAACAATTTTTGAAATAAACTAAAACACAAACTTCATCACACGAAAGTCTTGCTTAATAGCTTTCTATTCAAAGACACAACTGACACATGAAAGGCGATTAAATTATTTCGTTAGTGGGATAAATTTTTAGCAGCTGAAGCAATCTACCCTCAGCAATTAGGACTATTTTTGACCAGAAAAAAAAATTGGGAAAAGGGCGAGTGAACAACCCAATTTTCTTTCAATGACTGAAATTTTCGTTCATGAACTGCCAGAGTAAAACTATGAGAATTTCTTTAAATTTTATTTTTGGAAAAAAACTGAAACACAAACTTCATCACACGAAAATGTTGCTTAATATCAATTTCTATTGGCACATGGAATGGCGATTAAATTATTTTATTAGTGGGATAAAGTTTGGAGTAGCTGATACAGAAGCAATCCAAGAAAAAATTGTCAACAATGGCAATTGAACAGCCCAACATCACGACACTGATGCGGAGACTAAAATAACCATAATAACTCTCCTAGAACATTCACAACACAGTTCAATAAGACAACGAAAAAATAAAGTTCTGTTGTGTTTCTAAGGAGATTTTCCAAAGTTTAAGTCGTGTTTGAAGGCGATGTTTCGAGCTTAATAATGTTTTTGTTTTAAAAAGTGGGTTGCTCCTACAAACAAAAATGTTTCAAATCAAATCAAAATTTATCTATACAATGCACACTTCGAAAATTCATGTAGAGACTCAAAGTACGTGCAGACATCACTACGAGTACGTTCTGCTCATCAACCAGATGTCAAGATTTCAACAGCAAACTTAAGAGTTAAAAGAATAATGCTTAATAGCCTTCATTTCCTCTTAACAGCCTTCATTTTGCCACACTTAAAGAGCGGTGTAACTTTCTTTTAGTGCCAATTTGAACGGCCAAAAAACATTTGTATGGACGTAAATGTTAAAATAATGGTTCACCTGTGTTGACATAAACCCTGTTAGTGCACAGAAAGAAACTAGTATCATTCATATTTGGCTGCGGTAGGTAGGATGGAAATGATTGCGTCAATCATTTAAATTGCTTTTGAGTATGTTGGAAAATTGGTAAAAAAAGAAAAAAAAACCCTGATAACAGTTTATTCTTCCTCGGACAAATCATTTCATATTTCTCCCTCCCGGTGATCTAAGAGTAATTTCATGTGAGAAGAGAGATTCTTAGTCAAATATTTGAGAAGTTTTGACTAGTTTCCTCCCGGTGCTCCAAGAGTAATTTCATGTTAGAAAAGAGGTACTCACAAACATTCAGTGAGGAGTTTTGACCAGCATACAGCAAAATCTCCGTAACAGAGCTCCTTTAAAGATTTCATCCACAGACTACGAAGTTAGGATCACCTTGTTTTATGTATAAAGTTGCGTTCGATTGACCTTATCACGGAATAGCTGTTAAATTTAGGCCAATTCTGCAAACTATCGCTGACGCATGAGAATTTAAGAGCCGTCTGGTACTCCAGTAACTCCTAAAACCTTTCATGACGGGATTTCTTGTCATCGTTGTATGTATTCCTATTCGGGAATAGGGTCAATCGAACGCACCTTAAAAAGTTAGAATCACCTTGTTTTATCATGATAGAACCACCGCAGAAAGATTCTGTTCAGCAGCGTTCATTTGAATGGCGACACTTCAGTAATTGGAGTTTATTCGCAGGGACTCGAACTTTGTCTTTTCGGGGAAAAAGGTCAAAGGGAAACTGTCAAGATTGAGTTCTATGAAACAGACATTTTGGTCATTCAATGAAAATATCCTTATAATATTCAAAGGAGTAAAATCAACCTTTCCAGCATATTCTTATAAATGTATAAAAAAATGAAATTTGAGTTCTGATGCACCAGGAAGATCAACTAAGCATTCGTGATATGCAATTTCTGTATAAAACAGTAAAGCTTAGTTCTGAAAGGTGATTATTTCTGCCATGAAAGGGTTTATAATTAATACTGTGAAATCCGACGCAGCACTACTGGGGCGTGCACGTAGGATTATTTGCAGTGACAGAAACAGGGCAAATGGAAAGAAACTAATTCTGACGAACACTGAATATGTTCACTTAAATCGACATTATAGTCAAAGGAATTCCATCTAGTTAGAACCACCATATAGAGCGTAATAAACGGACTAGTGGAGTGGCCCTCCCCCCACCCCCACACCCGCCCCCTTATTTTTTAGCACAAAACCGAGGCACGTCGGACCGAGGTGGCGATACATGGAGAACTTAGCAACGGCGATGACAACGTCAACTTGAAAATATACTGAAATTCAGGATATTTGAGCTACTTCGCGTTGTTCTTCCTCGTTCAACTCGTACAATGTGGGTGAATCATCCGGGAACTAAGTTGATACGGGAAGGAGAATGAGAAATTTACCGTCGTGTGCTCACGTTCTCCATAAAACATTCAATTTGGTGACTTGACGTTATTATTGAAGAGGGCGGGAGAGGAATCTGCCAAAATATACAACGCACGTGCAGAAAGTTTTTTTTTTTTGCTCATTTAACCTATGACGTATGAAAGAGGTCAGTTGAACATTCCAGGGTGGACCCCACACTTATCCGCTGAAAAGTACTCTATTGCTTAAATTTCGTCACTCTTTAGAAAGACAGACATGGTAAATGATACCACAGAAAGATGATAGCTCAATAGCTTTCATGTGAATGGTCTTATCCGGGGTCTTAGTACTCGAGGATTGTATGTCTACAGCCTAAATGATTAAAGCCGCATTAGAAAGGAAGAGGTTAAAGGGAAAACAGACAATGCATGAAATGCAAGAACGACAAGCAATGCAAGCCGTCTCAAAGTGTCTACGTATTGAAAGAAAGCCACGTTTTAAAAACCGAATATGTCCTTTTATTTGACTTTGGCGGCAGTATACCGCATGAGACATGCAGAAGTGAAATTTGATATCAGTATTTTAAGCATTTTACTGCTCCCTGACACTGGCAGTGAACTAAATTGAATTGTTCGCAACTATAAGAGTTTTACCCAAAGACTTAAAGCTTAAAGCCACATTTTAACTCCGCGAGGAATCACCAGGGATAGAGTTAAAAGAAAAATAAGATTTATTAACGTAACAAACATCTGCTGCGTCATACGAGGATGTAAGTCCGGCATTGTTTGGCTTACTAAACTAATCTGTTAAATAAATTTTCTGGGTTTAGAGTTCAAATTTCTGGTCTGCATATGTGAAATCAGTGTTTCACAACCTAGTGAGTGAGTCTTGAGCACACACTAACTAGAGAAGAATTCATCAACTCTTGAGTTCTTTAAAACCGTGGTGTTCTGGCCTGGAGCATGCTGGAGGGAATACAATTTCCTAGCAGTCGGTGATGTACAACTGTAAACGCGATTTAGCTTTCTGTCTGAAAAAGAGTATCGCGGAAAATTACATATTTTGGTCTGAATAGGGTCAGCGTTTGGAGGACCGTGCCCTACCAAAAATTCCGAGGGGTAAATCTCCCTTCCCCCTAAACGATTTCCGAGAATTGCAGGCTTCCTTCAGTACCCGCACCAACGAATTAAACGCACCTTTTTGCTTATTAATCACCGTACACTACACAAGACCAGAATTTGAGACTACTTGATGACTTAATTGCGAGTTTAAAAGGACGCTACGAAGTTAATATGCACGCATATTCCCCTATTATTCTTAATTGTACAGTTTTAGTTTGTACCACTTGTGATCATTGCCGCCCTTCATCCTCGTTCATAAGGTTACGTTTTTGCTTTCTGGAAGTAGAGAAAGAGTACCATATTTCACTGTCCGGTTAAGAAATTTGTCCATAAGAATTTTCTTGGAACTGCCACCAGTAACAATGTGTTGTTACACTTTCGCCTTCATCGCGTATCCCTCCCTTCATTCAATGTTGTTTAGAAACTTAAACGAGATGTAAAATATGTCGCGTTCCTTGCGCTGTGAATGTTGTTTAGAAACGTAAACGCGCTGTAAAATATGTCGCGTTCCTTGCGCTATGCAACATTACACAGGGGGATAGAGGGGCGGATGGTCGAACGATTTATGACACTCCAGTGTGACATATCGATAAAGATGATTTTCACGGCTAAATGACTGAAAATCCAAAATTAAGCGTAGTTCTCGAAGGCAAAGTGAAAAAGGGACTAATTGCTCTCAAGGATAGTGCCGCCTTTTTCTACTGCGCATTCGTTCTGCTCATCTCGAGTGTTTTGCGTGGTTTATAACGACGCGGAAATAGAAGATCTTGGAAAGGGCTTTTGGAATTCGAAAAGTAAATTAGGATAGCCACGCATTATTCAGAGATGATTAAGCTTCTATTTGGAAAAGAAATGCCATGCATTGCTATTTTAAGACCTCTGAGATTTATTGTTGCTTCAATTTTCCCTTTGGATTTTAAAAGCTCACGCTAAGATTTGCTTTTACCGTATACTAATAAACCGCGCAAAAATACTTCAGTATTAGCTATATAGGAAGCACCGTCTTTATGCTTACAAGATCTTGCCATAAATGGCAAATTTCTTGAGCTTGTCTTAACACACTGGTAAGGCAAATGGACGACCTTGTAAACCCTGTGTGATTGTACAGCTAGTTCCATGCATATTACTGCATGGTCCACCATTCAGTTCAAAGCTACTGAGCAGTACCTTCCTTTGTTGATCCATTTTTTTTTTTTTTTTTTTTGCTGTACAAGGTGGTTCTCAGTAATTTTGAGTTTGTATATGGAATCCTAAAGGGTCATCATTCTTTCCTTTTTAGGCACATTTCAATTCAAAGCTCAGTTTGTACGTTAAGGAAGCTGCTGTTATGGTTCGTGACGAAGCCCTCGGTGGATGATCTCGAGCTGTTATAGGAAAAAACGCCAAGATATGCACACGTACATTCACAGTCGGTGAAGGCCAAAAACACGGAAATATAAGATACCGGAAAGCAGAACTGTCATCAGACGAAGCACGAAGCACGGAATATCAAGCGCAAAACAGTGGTACCGGTAGATAGTACATTTCACAAACTTTTTACAAAATTTTACAAATTTTACAGTTACAAACAAGAAACGTTTAGGTTATTTTATTCAAACATTTGGACATATAAAAATGTGATTAAGATGAAGATCATCTTCAAGTCGGTCGAGATGCCGGTTACCGGCGGAAACGTAAAGAACGTACATCTATCCGGCGAAGATGGTGCATGTACTCTAAGTAATATACAGTTTAGCCGATAGTTAGTGATCTAACCTCACGGTTAAAATATAGTTGTCTGCTCTTTGAACAACTGGACCCAGCTGGGTTTAAGGCGTTGCCACTAAGTATGTAAGAAAGTAAGGAACTACCGTTCATATCGCTGGAGGGTGCCAAGCAGAAAAGGTTTTTGTGCGTAACTATTTGTTTTCTGTATCAGGTTGTACTTCTATTTGTCTCTTTTTTGCAATTTTTTGTGTTGGTTGTTAGCAAATAAAGATCCAATGGGCGAAACTCTTAAAAAAAAATCCGTGACTTAATTAATACTCATATCTCAAAAATATGGAAGGCATGGACTGTTGATCGATGGATTACAGCTGGGAGATTTCGGGATGTTATGAGATCTAACAGTATGAACTATATTTTAGCAACTGATTTATAAAGAGAGGATCGCGTTTCCTTTTATTCGCTTCGCAGTCGTTTCCGAGCCGTTTTTCGCCACTCCCTCCGCAGATCACTTTGTCCTCAACGTCGGAGTGCCATTAAATGTAATAGAATCATAGTTTGTGAACAAATTGTCGAATGGAACAATTATTCTTACCTGTAGTCCCGGTATGTTCACATCGCCAAAAAGCCCATAAACTATGGGAGATACGTAGAATTGTGAAGATCGGCAAAAAAACTGCTCTTTTAAGGTGTCTATTTAGCAAGTTTCCGGTCTCCCAGTGCTATCGACAAAGTGATGATATATTTGAAAGGCCAATAAGCAAAACTGCCAACCTCACTACACCTGGTTCTGTTGGTACGTTAGTATTGGCCTATAGCCTGTATAGGCGTTCGGATCGTTTGAAGATCCCGCAAATGAGTGGTTGATTTGATTGTACCTTGTGGTGTGGCAAAATAAATAAATAAACTAAACTAGCTACCTTCACCGTTATGTCTTTGATACATCTGATGTGTTAGGTGCCGGGTGTGTCAGTCTATACCCCCAAGGAAGTTTCTCTTTTCCGCAAAAGCGTAGAATTGTGTTAAAAATGTGGACCTGTTGTGTGATTCGGTTTCGCGGCACAATATTAATAAATTCATCTTACAACATATTGCAAACAAACAGCAACACAAGTGAGGACTGCTGCTTGTGCAGCATGATAAACAGCACCAAAAGGAAATTATTGTTTAGTAACTTCCATTTGAATGGCCACACTTTAGAATTTTATCCACCGACTTAAAACAAAACTGTTAGAACCAGTTTTTCAGCGTGTTAAGCTGTACCACAGAAAAGTTGTGCTCAGTGGCTTTCGTTTAAATGGTCCGTCTTTAGGTTTACTCAACGAAACTAAAAAAAAAATAGAGAACTACATTTACCTTATAATAAACAACACCAGACGAACTTACACTACGTACACTGCAGAATAAACAGCAGCAAAGGAAAGTACAACTCATTAGCTTTCTTTTGAATACACTTTAGGATTTCACTCATAGACTCAAACGTTAGAATTGTTAAACTGCATCACAGGAAAAATGCAGCTCAGAAGCTTTCGTTTGTATGGCCACACCTTAGGATTTCAGCCACAGAATCAAAAGTTAGAACGGCCTTGTACATCAAAATAAATAGTACCACAGGAAAGTACTGCTCAGTAGCTATCATTTGAATGGTTACACTTAAGGATTTTATCAAAAGTGCTATAGGAAGGTACTGTTCTGTAGCTTCAAACAGAAGAATTTCGTCCACAAGCTCGAGGGATAGAGGCGGTTTATTTATTATTAATTCTGGCAGAAGTTTCCCGGCAGCCAACGCCCGAAATAAAGCACATCGATCAATTGCGTCTTCAGTAACGAATGATTCTAGTCACAATTATCTACATTTCACTCTAGTGAACAAGTAGCATTTCCACTTTTTCGTTGGTAGTTGTCTGCTCTTTGAACAACTGGAGCCAGCCGGGTTTAAGGCGTTGCCACTAAGTATGTAAGAAAGTAAGGAATTACCGTTCATATCTCTGGCGAGTGCCAAGCAGGAAAGGTTGTTGTGCCTAACTATTTGTTTTCTGTGTCAGGTTGTACTTCTATTTGTCTCTCTATTGCAATTTTTTGGGTTAGTTGTTAGCAAATAAAGATCCAATGGGCGAAACTCTTAAAAAAAAATCCGTGTCTTAATCTTGAATACTCATATCTCGAAAATATGGAAGGCATTGTCTGTTGATCGATGGATTACAGCTGGGAGATTTCGGGATGTTATGAGGTCTAACAGTATAAAAGCCTTGCTTCTCAGTAGCAACCGATTTATAAAGAGAGGATCAACTTTCCTTTCGTCGCTTCGCAGTTGTTTCCACCTTTTTTTCTCGACTCCCTTCGCAGTCAACGATTTGATCATTTTGTCCTCAACGTCGGAGTGCCATTAAAAGTAATTGAATCATAGTTTGTGAACAAATTCTCGAATGGAACAACTATTCTTACCTGTAGTTCCGGCATGTTCACGTCGCCAAAAAAAACCCATGAACTATGGGAGATACGTAGAATTATGAGGGTCGGCATAAAAAAAGAAAAACTGCTCTTTTAAGCTGTCATTTAGCAAGTTTCCGGTCTCTCAGTGCTATCGACAAAGTGCTGATATATTTGAAAGGCCAATAAGCAAAAATCTCAACCTCACTACACCTGGTTCTCTTGGTACTATAGTATTGGCCTATAGGCGTTCGGATCTTGTAAAGATACCGCCAATGAGTGGTTGATTTGATTGTACCTTGTGGTGTGGCAAAATAAATAACTAAACTAAGCTAAACTAAACTACCTTCACCGTTATGTCTTTGATACATCTGATGTGTTAGGTGCCGGGTGTGTCAGTCTATACCCAAAGGAAGTTTCTCTTTTACGCAAAAGCACAGAATTGTGTTAAAAATGTGGACCTGTTGTGTGATTCGGTTTCGCCGCACAATATTAATAAATTCATCTTACAACATATTGAAAACAAACAGCAACACAAGTGAGGACTGCTGCTTGTGTAGCATGATAAACAGCACCAAAGGAAATTATTGTTTAGTAACTTCCATTTGAATGGCCACACTTTAGAATTTTATCCACCGACTTAAAAACAAAACGGTTAGAACCAGCTGGTTCAGCGTGTTAAGCTGTACCATAGAAAAGTACTGCTCAGTAGCTTTCGTTTGAATGGTCAGACTTTAGGTTTACTTAGTGGAACTGTAAAAAAAAAATACAGAACTACATCTACTTTATAATAAACAGCACCGCGCGAACTTACACTACGTACACTGCAGAATAAACAGCAGCAAAGGAAAGTACAACTCATTAGCTTTCTTTTGAATACACTTTAGGATTTTACCCACAGACTTAAACGTTAGAACCAATTGTACAGCTTAATAAACAGCACCACAGTATATAGCTCTACAGCTCAATAGCCGGCTTTCAGTTGAATGGTCACTCCTTTCCAGCCACGGACTCAAACGTTAGAATGGCTTTGTACATCAAAACAAATAGTACCACAGGAAAGTATTGCTCAGTAGCTATCATTTGGAATGGTCACACTTAAGGATTTCATCCAAAGATTCAAAAATTAGAGCCACCGTGTACAGCGTTATAAACAGTGCCATAGGTAGGCACTGCTCAGTAACTTTAGTTTTAAATGTTCAAACAGAAGAATTTCGTCCACAAGCTCGAGCGATTGAGGCGCTTTTATTATACATTCTGGAAGATGGTTCCCGCCGGCCAACGCCCGAAATAAAGCACATCGATCAATCGCGTCTTCAGTGCTTAATGATTCCAGTCACAATCATTTACATTTCACTTTAGTGAGCAAGTAGCATTTCCTCTTTTTTCGGCTGTATTTTCTTTCAAACCACTCTTTTGAAAAGTATTCAAACAGTTTACCTTCATGACAAAAATTTCCGGACGAACAAACTGTAGACAAACAAGGAGGTACGACAATCTGTCCTTCCAAAAAAAACCCACGCAGCGCGAACATTTTACCGTTCAAACATTTGCGATTATGTACATTTAGGAAAATGTACAAAATACTGAACGTTTAGCCATTGTACAACAAGCAAAGCTTGCGAAAATGCTCGCCACAGGGTGACTCCATTCCGCTTAGAGTCTGAACAAATTTAAGACATTCAGGTTTAAAATTTGTTGCCAGCAGCATCAAAGATTAAATGTCCAGTCACACCAGGAGTTCTTTAAGTTGTTCTGTGTTCCTTTTGCGCAAAATTTGTGGCGAAAATGGTTTAATTCGAACTACCTAAATGACACTATGTTCAATAAATTTCACATTATTTATACGTTGTATCTACCAGTCTTACGTAAGAAATTTTTTTTACAAAAAAGCGTCCGTTATGTGCTAAGAAATCCTCGGAAATTTTTCTGTCCGAACCCATTTATCATCAGAAAATTATCAGTCTGAACATCAGTTATGTGGTAAAATATGTGATAATAGAAGACTCAAGATGATGAGATGCTGTGTTGAGTTTGCATTCCACCGATCTAAGTTAAATGTTGCCCCTTTTCTTCTCTTTGTTAATCTACACCCATGTGGTCTTTACCACTGGGGTGACAGAGATATTTGTTTGTTTTCTTTAGCTTTTTCTATTATTGTTTCCGGTATTTTTCTAATAAGATTCCTTATAAGCTTTCCTACTTTCGAGAAATTTTGATGTGATTTTGTTTCGGCAGGGATGATAAGTTTGTATGACTGGTCACGGTAGTCTGGTTTGCCGGAATCGTTAATTTTTTGGTTTTGTTTTTCAGTCTTATTCTAAGTCTCCGGAAACCAAGGTCACCCTCGTGGGACAAAATTCACTTGCGAGGGTTTCTTTTGGCGTTTTCTAAAAGTAAATCAATATTTCATAACTAAATGAAACAGACGTAACATTGTAACATATTGGTGCGTAATAAAATCCTTCCGTTTTAGTGTCTTGAAACTCTTATTTTTTTCTGAGCGTACTTTGAAGCAACAAGATCTTTCCGTAGAGTAGGCTGTTTCAATGACAACGACGTTTCTAGCTGGATATGAAAAAGAAATGATCTCTTAGCGTGATACCGCTTTTCCTGATCCTGGAGTTCGTGTTTACGCCGTCGGAAGTGTGGTAACACGCACACCGGAATTCTCAAACTTATTGATGATGATAGCTCAGTTGATCGTTTGTCTCGTGATTAGTCAAGGATCGCGACGTTTCGACCGCTTTACTCAGTGCTGGTTTTCATGAGGCGATGGTATTGACTGTCTGTTTATCAGTTGACAAGGCACAAATCAGAAAGAAGGGACATCAACTCCCTCGACAAAAGACATGGTATTTTTACTCCATGTGTTAAGTGTCCTTGTGAATCGATCATCGTGTAGACGTTTTGTCGGACGACACAAAAGAAGTAAAACTGCCAAACACTTGAAGTAGAAAGAGTAGAAATAACCTTTGTAGGTGGTTGAACAAGCAGCGGTAAACGGAAAAAAAAAATCACATGCTGCCTTACCTCAGATAAACTGTTCCTCTTTCCACCAGCGAAGATAAGGTAATCCGACGCTCCAAAAACAACTTTTAAGTAGCCCTCGTTGAACGAATGCTTCTGAAATTGAAGTAACCTCTTGTTAAAAATGTGCCAAAGATTTCTATTCTGGCGAACGCGCCGAAATCAAATTGCGTGTGTTGTTGCTGTTGCGTGTTGTGGGTGTTGTTGGAGGTTGAGATAGCCGGCTGGATTCCTGAGCGGATTTGTATTACGACAGAAGTGACTTGATTGACCTGTTTGCTGTTGCTGATATAATTATGTCAAGTGTGACTTGCGTCTTCTATTGACCTCATACCAAATTAGTAGGTAGGGTCACCGGGGTATTGTAATACTGACGGAGTAACAAACATCAAATCTGAACACATCAAAGTCAAATGGCGTTACAGTCCTGTGATGAAAAGATGATCAGACGTTTGGTTTCTAACAAACTGTTAGAAAAAAGTTCTAGGCTGGTTATTCCACCGAGCCATAACTCTCGAAACAACACTAAAAAAGGAAAAACTGTGTAATCCAGTATAGTAATCAAGTATAGTAATGTGGCATTTTGTTTGAAATTCCGAAGTTCAGATAAATCGTAGATGCATCAGGAACAAAAAAAATAATTGCACGTGAGGGAAATGATGAGGTCACTCATCGCCCTTCTTCCTGTGTGGCACACAGGGCCTCAACAAGATTACTGCCATGTGAATGGTGCAGCATGCTCTTCGTCTCGCTTAGGGGTGTAAATTGCCGATTTGGTATCGCTTAGAATGTCCAGAATAGAGCGCTAATATCTTCAGCCATCCAGGTACCGTCTAGGGTTCTGTGTATTGTGACCCTTGTAGTGTAAATGGTTTTTTTGCGGGCCAAGAAAGGATGGTGGCGCAGACTTATCAGACATGACATCGATTACACGAGTCACTGATTTTAAGAAGCATGCGGCATATAGTCATTTTCGTCGTTCACACCCTGGACATTCAATGATGCAATATTTTTTAATAGTATCTTTTTGGGATTAAGTAATGCTCGAGCCACGCGCAGATCGGCCTCCCTTTTTAGTTTATCTAAAATTTTCTGACCAGGATCCCCGTACGTTTCAAATCAAGTGGGAGATTCACCCTCTCCCCCTCCCCCGGGCCAACGTCGCTGTTCTCTACCACCCAATGCCTACTTCGTTCGTTAATCCTTGATCGCCTCCTCAGTCCCTGAGGTAGGTATCTTTGCCAAGACATCGTTGCCGAATATAAGGCCTGAACTGAAACCTTGAGCTCACTTTATTCGTTCAAAAGAGTTTTCAGACGACTCATTTTCTAAGAGAGTGGGGCTTGTTTTGAATTTAGTTTGTCAACATTGGGTGGGTTTCACAATGCAAACAGGTTCTTGAAACACTAGCTTAAAGCTTAAGACATTCAACCCTAAAAGTATATCAGTGGGCTTGAATTCGGTAGGAGGTGGAGGTTTGGGCTTTGTATCGGAAAGATTTCAGCAGCTTAATCAAGTTAGTGGGGGTATACATTCGGAATTTTACAGTTGTTTCACCCCAAATATCTTTTATGAAGATCCTGTCTACATTCTAACACTAGTACAGCTCTGCACCGTACGGTTCATTTTTATTGAATGTGATTCAGCCTTTTGGGATTGAGTATGCGTGTCTGTGGAGCAATCTTATTCAAGGTGCTTGTTGTTTGTATTTAAAGCCGGCAGTGTCACCTATTCTGAATAGCCAGAAAAACATATTTGAATCAATGGAATCGTCAAAATAATGGTTCAGCTTTGTTAACAATAACCCCACTAATGCACAGAACCTAGTATCAATTATGTTTGGCTGTTGATGGCTTGGATGGAACTGGATAACAACTTGAAAAAATTGGCCATTTTTTTCAAGTTTTTCCTGTGTACTGTGGAGAAGTCGCATAAAATTGTTTATAAGCTATAAACAATTTTATGCGACTTCTCCACAGTACACAGGAAAAACTTGAAAAAAATGGCCAATTTTTTCAAGTTGTTATCTTTCTTGGCTAAATCACTTGAAATTTTCCTCCCGGCGCTCTAACAGCAATTTCATGTTAGGAAAAGGATTCTTTGTCAAACATCCACCGGAGCGGAGCAGCGTTGACCAAAATATAGAAAATCGCCGTGACAGTGCGCCTTTAACGCTTTGCGAGAAATTTTTGTAATGACGAGAAAGCCGGACGTTTTGAGTTCTGAAATCGTGTGAATTTTTGCTGCAGGCGAAGGATCTCTTGTTGACTTGGTATGCATTGAAAAAAATCTCTTTGCCTCACGTAAATGCCCGGCTAAAATCCGGTTTGACCAGTTCACCAAAAAAAATATGTGGTCAACAGTTAACAGTCACTTGCATGACCCCGTGTTACGTATTTTTACCGAAACTTGTCTGAAAAAGCGCCACGTACTAGCTTACTAAGGAAATGATTTTGCATATTTGTTTGTCTCAATGTCAAATTCGAGACGATAGATAACAGAAGCGAGAAAAAAACGGATGTGTACGACTCGGGCGGAAACTCAAATTCTCCAAATAAAGCCGGAATTATCTAGGGTACTTACTTCGGCCAAACCCCCTGCAACACCTCTTGGTCCGCCCCTATTCAATTTCAATCAGTCTGGAATCCTTAATTTCTCCTACACAATGTGCATGATAGGGTTTATTTGGAGTTATTGAACGCTGTAGGGAGGAATAGAGCCTGATCGCAGTCAATTACTTGAAAGCCATCTACATTTTTGTTGGATTAGTTGGTTGGTTTGAATAAATTGTGACTAAAACGATCGATGTCATACTTCGATTGCATAAGCAAAGTAATAACTCAATGTTCCTCGGCTCCTCCTTAGTGTATAACTTAGTTTCGGTGACTCCTGTGTGACTTTATAATAACTATGTTACTGCCATTATAGTTTGTACCCCTTAGCTTTTATAGCAGCTAAAATATAGGTCGGTTAAAGGAGCCGAAAAGGGGGATGTCGTCATCAAAAATTGTTTGCTAAAACAACCTACGCTGCCCGCGGTACATCTTCCGCCCGCGCGCCTTACTCTCGTAGTCTCGTGACAATGTTCCACGCCGGCCTTCTCGAAAGAACAGTACCACAAGCTTGGAACAAAATGTCATTTGAATCAATCGAAAGATTTTGTGAAGTTATTTTCTTCGGGGAAATATTCCACGTGCGAGGGTTTAGTCTAACGAGGATTATAGACTGCAATGCGAAAACACGTTTCCTCAATCCTTGATCGTATGACTCCTCAATTATTATCTTTCGAAAAGATACAATTATCGGGAGATGTAGAACAGTTTTTCAAATGTAGAAAGACTGTAGGGACCCACCTTACTGGAGCAGCTGAGTACTGATTCAAAGGCAACAGAAATCAATTCCGGGTACTCCACTGATTTAAGTGAACAAATAAACGTGGAGCTTCTTTAAAACGCCTTCCTGATCTCTGAAGAAGTCAAATTAAGGCGCTCGTCAGAAAAATGCATCTAGGGCTCGCTTGTAGAGATAAGCTCGATCGAAGGACCAGAGAATATTACTAATTGTATTAGTAATTCGTTCTCGCGTTGCTTCAAGCAGCAAACTTGTAGGACGTGCTGTGGGAATGTCCGGGGGATGGGCCAGACTCTTGTATTACGAAAGCCAGGGTTTGATTGGCATATCAAGGTAAATATTGAATCTTGACCTTGCCACTAGAATGTCTTGAGGGGCAAGGTTGGTTATTTGTAAAATACAATCTCAGATATCAGTTTGCAACAAATGACGCGAGGGGGAAGTCACACTTGGAACCTTCCCAGTGTCACACTAGTGAGGCGTTTATCCCTGGGGGACTTAAAATTTAGAATCTCTTTATACCGCGAAATAAAAATCACCCCATGTAAGTGATAAAACGATAAAAAGCTTTCATTTGAATTGGTATAGTGGAGATTTTATCTACAAACTCAGAACTCCTAACCGATTTGCACAGCACATTAAATGGGACATGGGAAGGATGGAGGATACCCCCTTGCAAGAACTGTTAAGGTACCTACTGCCTTTCGTTCTGAAATAGCCAAAAGTGTTAAACACTTTGGTCTCCAAGTTTGCGAACGTGTATTTATTTTAAAAATCAGGTCTTAAGAGGTATATTTTGGTATGAAATAGGCCGATCAGAACCTGGAGTCACACAACCAATAAAACTTCCGAGGGGTATTCCACCTGGAGAGGAGGGGGGCTGAAGCAATGCTCAGCAGTTGCTGGTCACAGTTAAGGATTTCATCCAGGGCCTCAAAGATAGGACCACCCTGTATACGTACGACTCAGTATAAGGGGCGCCACAGGACAGTTCTGCTCACTGGTTTTCATGTGAATGGACGTCCGCACACTTCAGTCAAACTGTCAAACGTGAGGACCACACCATGTGCAAGACATTAAACAGCGGAGGAAAGAACTTTTCAGTTGTTTTCATTTAAGTGGTCACACTTAAGAATTTCAACAGATTTAAAAGTTAGAACTACCTTACACAAGGTAATAAACAGTACAAGAGCAAACAGTACTGCTCAGAATCTTTTATTTGACGATTTTACACTACCACAGTACTGCTTAGTAGCTCTTTGTTAATGGCCACCTTAAATAAACCGGGTGCATTGTTGAGTTTAAAAATTACTGGCGGTGCTTGTTAAGTATAGTGAAGGAAGTCGAAGCACATGATCGAGCACATGATTGATTGACGCCCCCGCCGGGGGAGTGTGCTTCGTGTTTAACGTGTAGTCTTTCGCCAGTTTTATAAACACAAGGCCAGGCTGAGTAGTGTTTTTTTAGCGAGAAAAAAAGCAAGACAACAAAATATCGAATTTCTGAAGTAAATCATTGCAGAATTTACACGAGTCAGAATTAATAACAATGCTCCAACCGCACTATTGTTTCTGAAAATGTTACTTTTTTAAACCAACATGGTGGAACAGCATTGGCTAACTAGTTCCGATGTGATCATGGACCTTAAAGATAGATTGGGGAGATTTCAGAACATACTTTGTTGGATGTTAGAATAACAGGATCGACCTAAGGAACAATAGAAAAAAAAAATAACTTTGTCGTCGCGAAAAAGTGTACGTTATGAATAAGTGTTTTTGAGGAGAGGTCCGGCTATTAAAATTGTTGTAGAAGGCTCTTTTTGTGACTTGTGAGTCTTGCGAAATGTAATAAAACCTACAATCCTGGCCAAAACTTTCGGGACATTTGAATTTTTTTACTTAAAAGCATGAAAATTTTTCCCCCTCCCCCCCCTCTAAAAAATGTCAAGAGTCAGGCCGGAGACAGACATGTCACGAAAATCTTGGACATTTTATCAACTTTAACATTGTTTAGGGACTCTTTAGGGGGAGAGGGGGAATCAAGTTCCTAAGATTCTTTGTGCGACCTCAAGCTATCGGCAGTTGTCTAATTTTACAACAAAACTTGTAAAAAAAAAGTCAAGTGTCCCGAAACCAATTGGCCAGGGTTGTAGAAACTGATAAATATGAGCGTGACGTAAGATACGAAGTTAAAACCACATGGTTAAAATTCTTGACATAAAGGTACATGGAACAGGTCCAAACCGCAGCAGAGAGTTGAAAAGACAGAAAATGAACCGAGACTCCCCTACCGAGACAATGTTGATCACCCGGCCGAAGAAAAAGTCTTTATGAATTGATCTGTTTGTTTCTGTGCGCATGTGTTGAAAATGTTGAAGGGGTTGAGTTGCTTATTGTGTTCTAAACAAGATATTGAATACAAAGGGAACCATGAATGATTTGTTTTGTTCAATTAAAATTTCCCTACTAATTGTATGAAGTGCCGTAGGATGCTGATGGCGGTCTAAAAGTGCGTCAGTTTGGGACGTCTTCCGTGATATTCCGTGAATGTGATAAATACATTCTTATTCTTAAACATTAATTATAATTTGATTCTTTTACTTTAGCCATTTGGATATTATTCATTACCGGTCAACAGATCCACATACAACATAGCATAAATTTGCCCTAATAAACAGAATATGTCCTAAAAAACGCGCAAAAACGCGCGCCTAGAGCGCACGTGTTAACCTTTCACATTTCAACATTTACCGAAATGGTTTCCCTTTTGTATGCAAATAGTGAACCGTTTTACCCCTGTGTCATATTCGACCTTCTACGTGATTGAAAGTTATCCGTTTTGCATGATAGTCGCCAGGATTTTCTTCTCAGTTTTTGTAACCTTTTCTAGTACTTGATTTAAATTCCTGCGTATCCGGTTCAGTCGCAGTCTATTTTTGTAACCCTCAAGTATTCTTTAGGGGCAAAAGTTACCCCTTTAGGGCGGAGTTCCCCTGTATTACGTTATTTAGTTTAGTTTATAATAGGGCCGTATTCACCCCAGTTTATAGGCGCGGAAACATAAGTGAGCCATCTGTCAACACTCATTTCTAACTTCTCGACGCAAGCATAAGAAACAAGGTCAAACATGTTCCTTTTCCATGTGCCTCAGTCACAATGATTCCTTCTGGAAATCTGAAAAAAAGAAAAAAGAGTTTGTTTGTTCTTGCTTGCGTACTGTCGCTATGGAATGCTGGAATAGTGCTAACTGTCTGGTTAGAAATGGTATTTTTGCAGGTTTCTGGGCCCTTTACTTGGCATTTTAGCCAAACTAATTATAGAAACTCCTTTGTGCTTACATGTTATTTTTAGCAATACTCTTATTATGCTTAGATCTGGAGTTGAAAACCAATTCCCGAAGCTCGGTATTTTGTTTACATTCTCCCTTTGCGGCGCAGAAGAAGACATTTTAACATGTTTACAGAGCATGAAATGTATACTTGAATAGTACTTCCGCCGGCATCATCTCGTAGGTTAAAAGGTTGTCTGAGCCTTGGAGCCAGAGGCATTTCTTTCCTCAGTTTCGTAGCTATTTGAGATGCTAAACGTTCTGAGTCCTATCTTTGAATATATAAAGAAGTTCCTTCTTTTTATTTTATTCCAGCGCTTTGTAACACACCCGGGGGTCGGGGGTCGGGGGTGGGGGGTGTGCTGTTGCGAATTTTTGGTGGGGATGAGCGGCTCGCTTCTCCAAACCCTGACCTTAATTTCAGACCAAAATATGCAATTTTTTGGTACCCGTTTTCGAACATGGCCTGCAAAGTTAATACACATTTTCAGACCTGGCATCTAGAGCCCACACCGTTTTTCAGACTTTAAGACCAAAATGGTTAAAATCTATCTCCTATTTAAGACCGTAACGGCTTCAAACCCATACCCTTTGGCACAACGCATACCTATTTAGCTCATATAGGGGAGTACCGCCCCCCCCCCCCCCCCCTCCGGGTGAAATACACAGTACTTCAAGTTCACTCAGTTTACTTTCAGAGGTGTCTTTATTACCACATTAGTGCAGAATCGCTACATCTAATTGTCGCATCGTACTTTGCTAAAACATCGGAAAGCAATAGTGTGACCATTAATCATACTTTAATTAGGTTAATTTTGGCTTTTCATGCTGTATTTATACTTTTGTAGTTTGTGTTTATTTAATTAAGGACGTTTGCGCGAAAATCTTCACAGATATTTTTATTTTTTAAACTGTTGCTGAACAAGGTCGTTAATGAGTCAAACTCAAGTGGAAATGATTCAGCTTCTGTTAAAAAAACGATTGTAATTGCTCAATTAATGCATATTGTCTAATTACGAAAGCATTTAAAAACACTTAAAAAATAATGAGTTAAGCTGGTTTTAATTGAAAAATAATTGGGGTCGGCAAGTTATCGAATTAGTTCAGAAGAAAAACGACAAGGAAAAAAATCCCCTAATTTTGTAGGACAATAACGTAGTTGTAAGGTATGGGCGTTTCCGGGTATTGTAGGTGCGAAATTGTGTGTTTTGAAGGAAATTGTTACAAAATGTTATTGGTAAGGATGAGGTCTTGTAAGAATACATGAACTGACCTAACTGGTGCAAATCTTTGAAGTAAACTTAACAGCATTTGCAAGGATTGCAGAGCTAATTCAATTTCAATTCAATTCTTTATTCACACTATGTAGAACATTTGCACACAACTTATCAGATAAATAGAAAAAAAAACTAAACCAATAGCGGAGAAAAATAGAAAAAACTTCTTTAACACAGACTTTTAATTTTCAGTGGATCCAAAGTTTCAGAATCGGCAAAGAAACTGATCGTTATTTGTTGTTGTTGTTGTTGTTGTTCAAGGGGCAATAACCCTAACTGACCATCCACAAGAGCTATAGCCCCTTACGTGTCAATGTGTTTTTTACGCATGTTTAAGACATTGCGTAAGTGACATTGCAATGTGGACTGCGCGCGCCTTAAGGATGCGTATTAACGTTCAATAGCTGTAAACGTATTCTGTGAAGGAGACTATGTAATCTATTTTAAGCATGGCTGTACTCCAAAATTCGGCATATAAACCCTTCTTTCCCGTCTTCCCGAAATCGAGGTACACTAGTAAATCCGTCTGGCAGAAAGCTCTCCCGAATTGATACGCGAAAAGACTGTTAATATTAGCTGGTTTGAGCTGTAATCTTAAGGGTACTTCCTGGGTTCGATAGGGTGAAAAAGTGAAAAAACATTTTTTTCGACTAAATAGAATTTGGGGATTTTATCTAACATTTACTGAAAAAAAAATTGAAAAATATTAAAAAAAAGCGCGAGATATTTAGGAAAACGTATTTCCATATAAAAGTAAATAAATGAAAAAGGTGTCATAATCTTCTCAGTGCGAGACGCCCCAGAGGAATTTTCGCGGCAAAACGCTTCATCCAGCTCTTATTTCAGAAATAAGCATATTTGTTTACATCTCGCCTGCAGAAAATTTCTCTCTTCGAATTTTATACTGTTCGCGCTTCCCACATGGAAAAGTCATCAACAAACGAAAAGAGCCTGTGGATAAAATCCCGGAAGAAGCGAGGGCCTAAGAAAAAAAGGAAAGATAGGTTTCAGCGAAGATCGAAAACGTGATCTTGCAGAGAGCAACAAAGGCTCTTGGTTCGACCAAGAAACTTTAGTCGACGTTGAAGGTTCTGTCGAAGGTGATCACGCTTTAGTTTGAAGCGTAAATTACATTACACGCAATCAAAACGAACAACCTACCCAATAGATTTCATCTCTGATATCAGTGCACTCCTCATACTCTCCGCTGACGCGCTTTCGGTTTCGTTAGCCTTGGTTTTCCCCCATTTTCCTGGTTGATGTTTACGTTTTCCTTTCGCCACTTTCCCCATCTCGCTCGATCACAACAGCGGAGTCTAAAACGTGTCTGCAACGCGATACTTTTTCCTTTTTGTTGATTGATGCCTTGTGAATAACACTGTGCAGCGATTTCGTTCGTCGCGCGGCGTTCGATAACCGATTAATTCAATGGAAAGACCATCGGTCGATTCGAGGTTCTACTGGCTCCTGCCACTTAAAAAAGGAAAAAATCGCTAAATTATATTTTTTATAGGAAACTACATTTATTAAGCTTTATAATGATACATAGTTTGTTAGAGGTTTATTAAAACTTGCGCGCGTACGAATTTTTTTCCAAAGGACACCCGCGAACCCAGGAAGTATCCTTAAGGCGCTTTCACAAACTAGAGTTGCAGGAGTTGGAAAACTGTAGTAACAGTTAACAACCTCCTGCTTTCCATGACACGGCAAACGTAATGAAAATGGCGTCTCATGCGAGTGTTGTGTCACAGTGGCATAAAGAAGAATTGCTGCTTCCTGCCTGATACTGTATATACTTCATCGGCGTACGTAAAACGAAACAGAGAAACGTTTGCGAAAAGTTTTGAATTTCGTAGATGAAATGATCATGGCTATTTTCTCCTCTTCAGCCACCGTCTTGTACAGTTTGTCACAAATGATGAAATTCACGTGAAGAGAGCGCGAACTTTCATTGGTTAAAAGTGGACAACTCGCGTTTGACAGGCATTGACACGTCAAATGTACATCTGCAAACAGAGACGAGTTGGCAAATAAAAGGTTGGCGAGATTAGCGACAAGTTCTAATTCGTCGCCAACCTGTTTGCCAACTGTTGTTGCAAAGTTCGCACATGCCAACTCGAGTTTTTCAACTTTCAGCTTATCGTGTAGAGGCGCCTTACCTTACCAATTGAGTAGGGCAAAATTTCCTCCAATAATAAGCTTTCCCCCAAAACACACCCTCCTCTCCTCCATCATTTTGGTAAAGTTCAGTTGCAAATTGCGAAAGGATAAAGAACTGAACCTTTGGTTGGAGTCTCCCCGCGAGAAACTTAATCAGGAGAGGACAAACATTTTGCTTGGAAGCGCGTAAACAGTTGCTAATATCCTCTATTGCAGTTTACTTCAGTTCTACGATAAAGGGGTGCTAAACCACTCATACATTTATATAGAAGAATGAGCATGTCTTGTACTCGCCTATTTAAAAGTGATGAAACACCTAACTTTTGAAGTAGAACTTTGCAAAACTACCACAATCATTTAAAACAACACGAAGAGCTTGTCTATATATAATGTATTTTCATTGGATTCAATCCGGCATGCCGCACAAAGACTTGAATATCCTTTCCGGATTTCAATTAAATCATTTAGTTGAACGGTAGTCTAGCTTCCGATCCCATTTGGAATAATCTGAAGTAACATCATCAGCCGGCTGGTTCAAATCCTTTCCAAAATGTCTCAAAATGACACCAAAATACAATTAAATCACGTCCTCTTTAAAATACAGAAATAGAGCATGTGGGTTTCTTGTGGTTTGCTACCGTTGAAACGTACTGTCTTTGTCGGATGTGTTCCAAATACGGATGGCACTTTTCCGGTCCGTGAGAACGCGAGATTTACAAAAAAAACCTTTTCCGTTTTCCTCTTTGTGGGAGGCTTTAATTCACTTAAGAACTGGTTCATGCTTAGCGTGCGTATATCGAGTTACGGTGTACGCAGGAAGTTGGAGAGCACGACTCGTAAGAGTTGCTTGAGGCGTTGCCAATACCAGAGCAACTCTAGCTTCTTGAATGCCCTCTAAACGTCCCAAGTGTATCCATAACTCTATTGACGTACAGCTAAAAGCATGAACCAATTCTTTTATAACAAAGTGACAACAAAGTAGTTCGCAGAAAACAGGTTTTATTTAATTTGCGATTCATTACAAAATTCTCTCAAAGCCCTGCACAAGAAAACAAAGGTTCTTATTGGCTGGTTACTAACACACCATGATGGTATGGATGGTATGATATTTTCAATGAAAATCTGCTTGTTTGAATTACTTTAAAGTCAGGCTTGTTGTTGACAAACGAGTTTCCAAGCCCATAGAATGTTTAATTACTCAAATGTTCAAGTCAAAGTTAAAGGCCGAACTAGGGTTTTGATTCACCACGATGTTTACGTTGTGCCAGCACGTACAATCGGAGAATACCCAATTCCAAGATAAAAGTCGGATAGTACTTCACTATCAGTTTTTGTCCATTTCTAGGGAAACTTTGTAAACACTAAGCGACGGAAACCCGAGTTTGACTGATTTGCGCACCTCATCTTATGAACGCACAGCCGTGCGTATGTTGAGAAATGTACCACGATGACGCCAATAGGAATTAGAGAGGGAAGCGCGCGTGCTATGTTATAATAAAAATTAGTATAAATCTACTAGTGTTCTATCACGAATGCCGTTCTCTAATTGGCTACGCTCCTCGCTATCTATTCTGTGATACTGAGATAGTGAGTGGCGGTTTTCAACAAAATGGCGCCCGCTTCCTCGCGTTTACGAAGTGTCTGCGATGAGGATATAGATAATTTACTTGTTTAGCTTTGAACGACAAGTAGATTTATACTAAAACAATTAGATTATTCGCTCTCGATTTCTATGCATGATAGCTGATGCGGGCTGCGCCCACATCAGCTATCACGCGATAAAAATCTCGAGCTCATAATCTAATTGTTAAATATATTTTATGCTTTCATTCACTGTCATGAAGTCCAGTACGAACTATAACTTTAAATAATCAATTAGCCCTATATAAATCAACTTGCGAGGGCTTTTAAAAAGCTTATAACTACATTACCTTTTCCACCAAAATTCATTGGTGTTTGCGTCTTTACTCACTGTCCATGATTTAAATGCAGGGGTAAAAGCTTTCTCTTTTTTGAAAATTCAAATTTACGGTCACAGAGGAACTCTGTATCAAATTACTATTTTGAAGACGCTATACATCCTGACGGCTTTGGAAGCAAACATGTAAACGTGAAATGATTTACAATTTAAATAATGAAAAACTGAATGCAATCCCTTCGTGACAGTTACCTGGGGTTAATCACAGCATTTTACGAGAAAAATAGAGCTTTCGCACTTATGATTGGATAGTTTGTTACTACCACTCTTTATCACTTGATACTACATTAATGGTATGAATCAAACAAACTGGCCTAAACATCGGTATACGGGAGGTGAGGGTGAGAACATAAAGGCCTGGGATAGAACATGTCTGATCGTTGATTAGGAAGTGAGAGTCAAGAAATCGATGAACACTGTTAATAGTTGGGAAAAATATGTAGTTCTACTTTTTCTCACCTTTCATTTTTGTCGAGCTACGAGTACGTAAGTCACTGTTGAGCTGCTGAGCTAGCTATTCACAACGGCGATTCAGTAGATTTAGTATCAGTAGATTCTGAGTATCAGCTGATAAAGAGTGGTAGTAATGATTCATCAAATTCTAAGTTCTGGGAAATGCTGGAAGCCGTTGTGCGCTACCTTAAGGTTCTACTGATAGGGTGAAACGGCCTCTAGGAAAGAAACAGACAGCAATTCAAGGAATTATACTCGTACTAAGTGGATGCAGGAGACCGTGGTTCGTGTCCTTATTGGCGAACCATATTTTCACATAGTATTTTATACCTTGCTTTTCACGTTTAGGAAAGAAAATCCGTATTGCATAAAGGTAGAAGGTGTATAACGCGGTGAAAAGTCATTCATCGTCAAGTGCTATTCAGTATTCACAATGGTGGTATTGATATACTTGATACCGACCCTTTCTCTTTTATCCGTTTTATAAATCTCGAGAGTAAGGCCTTTGCTGAGCATCAGTCGCACATTGTACTTTAGCGTCTTGGAGAAGCCGCCATCGTGCACAGTGAAGCACGAGCCCCATGATCTCTTCAGCTTGAAAGTAAAGACAAACTTATCGGGGTAGAATTTGTCGCTTGGGGTTGGATCTTTGTTTTCGAATTTCTTTTGAACAATCATGGTCGACCCGGATTTAGCCTGAATTCCAAAACAAGGGACAATTTTGCGATAGTTTCCTTTATCATGTGTTTGGAATCCAATGAAGTTGGTTCCGTCTGACAGACCATAGGCAATATCACTGTCAACTGACTCTCCGATGCTGACGTCGTTAGCTACTGCTATTTCAACGGTCAGCGGTGTTTCATCCGTCATGGCATTAGCAACCACCAATGGGACTTGCAACAGTAGCGCTCGATATAATGAGCCTGCGTTAAACGTTATTTGGTGGTCAGCTATGGAATAATGGCTGTCGATGTAGGATGCGTGTGTTTTGAGCCACAAAGGCGTCATGTAATACTCCTTATTGAGTGTCACCTAGCAATAGCAAAGAAAGATAGTTCGTAAATGACTGGTTTCCGTGGAATAATTGTGTAATACAATGTATATAACATTGGGGTTCAAGGCTTGACTCTGAATATCTATATGAGTGTATCTTGTTTTGTATGTAGATATCTTGGAGCTTTTAATCAGTATCTCATTAGTCGTTTCACAATTGTATATAAGCACATGATAATTTTTCTTCTTACCTTGAACTTGAAAATGACCGTCGGACGGTCGAAACGTCGTTCTTTTTTGACGTTAACTTTTATAGTTATATCTTGTTTTTAATTACTTATTATATTTAATTTTGTGCGAACTTCTGATCCTGGAGAAACACTTTGGAAGACAAGACTAGTGTTCTAACACGACCTTAGGCCGTATTTTTTGAAGCTTTAAAATACTCACCGCAAGAAAATTAACTTCGTTTGTGTCGTATTCACGAATTGCCACAAGGGTGCTATACCAGGTAAAATGAAATCTTACTAGTTCGGATGTTCTAATACTGAGCTATATCCGAGCTCCCACGAGGTTCAGTGTTAAAGCACCCGAA